>NC_058381.1:11612500-11948750 GCF_018350175.1 Felis catus
AAGCCTTCACCTATGACAAGATGTCTGAATTGGTGCTTCCTCGCACCTGGTATAGTGGCCATCTTCCGGGTCACGTTCAGGGTTGTTTGGTGTGTGCAGTTGGGAACTAGCGTGTGGAGTGACACAGAGGAGGGAAAAACCTGAGAAGGTGACATCAGATCGCGTTTTGAAAGAGGAGCAGTAGTTTGCTAGGTAGACAAAGGCTACCGGGAAGGGCATTCCTGGCAGAGGGAACAGCCTGGGCGAATGCATGGTAGCCCCGAATAGCACGGCGTGTTCGGAAAGCAGACGGGGAAAGTGAGGCAGGGAGAGAGCCCTGTGGCCGGAGACCGGCAGCGGGACGGTGGCTGGCTGGCTGTACAAACCTCTGATTCTCGTCCCCTCTGTGCTCAGCCCTGTGCCGAGTGATGCCAGGGTTCGGGCCCTCCCAGGCAAGGCCCGGCCACTAATGGTGGTCAGGAAGGCCTCCGGGAAGGGGCAGTGCCAGAGCTGAGCCTTGCTGAGCTTTGTGCTGCCTCCTCTTCCGTTCTTGCACACCACACACACCTCCTGACCGGATACAAGTGCTGCCAGCAGGTTGGGGCAGAGCCAGGCTGGGGCGAGGGCCCTCTCCTGTCTCTGGCAGGCTGGAGCTGACCAGTGTGGACTCTGGGGTTGGTGGACCTGTGTCTGAGTCCCAGATTCTCTCCTTGGCAGAGGCAGCCACTTGGACACACGGCCCCTCTCTGAGCCTTAGTTTCCTGGTCCGTCTCGAGGGCCCATGCCCAGGTATGCTGGGGCTGCAGCCATGGGCCCATCCTCTTCCAGGAAGAGCCAGCACACATTTGCACCCCCAGGCAGCCCCGAGTGCACAAAGGACAGTCTGTCCCCGTTGCATCCATGACCAGCCGAGGTCGTGCAAACCTGCTGACCTGAATCCTCAGGAGGATCAAGGAGGCACTGGTAGGAGCAGCAGGAATGAATGGCAGGCAGAGCGTAGCCCTGGCTTCCCAGAATGTTCGGCGAGTGTCCCATCCCCGCCTCGTGCCCTTCAAGCAGGCAGAGGTGGAATGCTGCGGGCGTCCTATAAGCCCTGTCCCATGTCCTCTCCTGTGACGGTGCGGCTTTATAGCCTTCACTGTTCCTCAGAGTTGTGCAACTTTGTGATCTGCGTTGCACGGGACAGTTTGCAAATCCTTTTCCTGCCCATTTCCTGGAGAATTGGTGTCCTTGGCTCAGGCAACAGACAGCCTGGAATCTCAGCTTCCTGGCTGCCTCCCTGAACTCTGTCCCCTCTTTGCTCCCTTTGCTCTGGCGACAGTGGCCTCCTTGCTGTCTCAGCATCATCACACCAAGCTTGTGTCTACCTCAGGGCCTTTGTACTCGCTGTTCCTTCTGCTCCGGACATTCTTCCTCCCTCCTGGCCTCTTTCATTCAGGCCTCTACTCAGATGTTACCTCCTCAGAGAGGCTTGCTGATCACATGTGTAGCGGCCCCTCGCACTGTCTTTATGTGGCCTCTGTTTCTTCACGGTGCCCGTCACCATCTGTACCCACAATTCCTCCATGTATTTGCAGACTGTCGGTCACTGGAACATAAGTTCCACGAGGGAAGGCCTTTATGCTTTGTCCCTGTACCCTCAGTCCTGGCAAAGGCCTGACACACAGCAGACACTTAAGATAAGGCAGTAGATATCGTCAGAGAGACGACTCTGGGCTTCACGGACCAGGCCATGTGAGGGAGGTGGTGAGCTCCCTATCTTAAGAGGCTTGCACACAGAGCTTGTTTGGGGTTCAAGGCCTCATGAAGGTTGGATGGGCTGGAGGCTTCTGTGATGATCAGATCTGGGCTCCTGCCAGTTGGTGGTATTGGGTCCTCCCAAGATTTCCATCATGGCCTCACAGAATAAACAGGCCAGAGAATAAAAGGCTGCCCCACATCTGCCTTCCAAAGGAGGTTTCAAGGTAGAACCAGGGAGGGAGAGGGGCTCAGGTTTCCTGTTGGGCCCTGCTACAATCAGGGCAGGACTGGAGAAAGGAGAGGAAAAGGGAGGAATCCAGGCTTGGGGAGGAGGTGAGGAAGGTGAAAGATTGGAGGGGGTGCGAGATGGGCCCACTGAGGCTCAGAGTCTATGCCTCCTTTTCTTCCTTGTGTTCAAGGGCATGGACCTTCGGGCCTTCTGAGTCTCTCTTTATGCCGAAAGCCTAGTGTTCAGCTCACTGGAGAAGGGTCCACCACTTGGGAGCCATGGCCAGCTTTTTGGGGCCTGCTGTCTTGGGCACTTCTCTTGCCTCGCCCTAGTCCCAGCCCAATTTACTCTGCGTAAAACGATCTTCATTAAATGGTCACGGAGCTCCGACTTGAATGTTGCAAGTAATGGGCAACTCACTACCTGCCTTAACAGTTCTAGACCATTTTATTTGCTGCAGAGGGACTAACGTTTATTGAGATCTTGCTGAATGCTGGGTGTTTCATACACTTGCTCTCTTATTATTTTTTTTTTTTCATTTTTTTCAGTGAACCTACAATGTTATATTAATTTCAGGTGTACCATATAGTGATTCAGCAATTCTATACATTACTCAGTGCTCATCATGATAAGTGTGCTCTTAATCCCTGCCATGTCCTTCATCCATCCCCACCCCCACCCTCCTCCCCTCTGGTAACCACCAGTTAGTTCTCTATGGTTAAGAGTCTCTTTTTTGCTTTGTCTTTTTTCTCTTTGGTTTTTTAAATTCCACATATGAGTGAAAGCATATGGTATTTCTTTTTCTCAGACTGACTTCTTTCATTTAGCATCACACTCTCCAGCTCCATCCATGTCGTTGCAAATGGCAGTAGTTCATTCTTTTTGATGGCCGAGTAATATTCCATTGTATATGTTCATTTTTCTTTCAGCTGTTGATGGGCACTTGGGCTGCTTCCATAATTTGGCTTTTGTAAATACTGCTGCAGTAAATATGCTTGCTCTTCTAGAACCCCACCCCTGTCACCTCTGGAGACAAGGGGTGGAGGCTCAGAGAAGGGGAGTGACCTGCCTGGGATTACATGGCAGGTGAGGCACAGAGGGAAGGCCCGCCCCGTTGGCCGTATGGGGAAGAGGTAGGCCGTAGGGCTTGCTCTCAAATTTACCCCCCCCCCTTAGCTCTGGCACCCAGCTTCTGCTGGAATTGGCGGGCACATTCAGCTCCAGGGGAGAGTGAGATGGGGGGCTGCTCAGGCCGTGAGTTCGGGGAAAGGCTGGCCCCTCGTATGCCACCAGATGCCTTGTGACACGCAGGCCCTCTTTCCCGCTGCATCTTAGTTTAGACCGTGTCCTCTGCCCCATGGCCAGCGCCCCCTCTCAAGAGACTTTCCTGACTCCTGCTACCCTCAGGGGGGCATTGGGTGACCATTCTCCCTCCTACCTCCTCAGGATGCAATGGGGGCAGCGCACAAAGATGTGGGAAATGGAAAACAAAAAGGCATGAAACTGTGGAGAAGGGAAGAGAAGGATGAGACAGGAAGTGGGTGTCCCAGGCCGGACACCCTCAGGGCTGGCCCTGGCCCTGGCCCTGCCCTGAAAAGTTTCAGGCCAGTATTTACTTGTCGGTCCTGCCACATTCTGGGCTCAAGAACTGGGGAACGTGGTAAGGAAGAACAGAGCCGTGAGGGTCTGCTTTTGAAACTTGTGCGTTGAATTCAGGCCTTGGTGTCTAACCTGTCTTCAGTCTTTCCAGCAGCAATGCTTTGGATGAGGTCACAGTCTTTCCAGCAGCAATGCTTTGTTTTGTTTTTTTTTTGGGGGGGGGGGTGAGAGAGGGTGTGAACACCCATAGGCTGAGGAGAGAGGGAGGTGGAGGTGCTAGAGAATTTCCTTATCCTTGGCACCCCCTGCAAAGCCGTGGAAAGATCTAGAAAGATCAGGAAGTAGATGTGTGTAAGGGAGATGGGGCTGAGTTTCCTTGTTTATAGGCTGGTGGAGAGGGAGAGAGATTGGGGGCAGGAGGGACTCCAGGCCTGAACACGCTGCTCACTCTGCCATGCCTGCCTGCCTGCCTGCCTGCCCAGGATTCAGCCACCCTCCAAGGCCGCAGGAGACAGAGACAGAGGAGGGGCAAGCCCCCGTGCTACAGTTGAAGGCTGGGGCAGGACTTGCTGGTGGTCTGTTTGGCCACAAAAGCCCAAACTGGCAACCTGGGCAGCTTGCCAGGCTCTGTTCATCTGTGTGTGTGTCGAACTTTGACCTTACTCAGAAGGGGAGGCAGTCCTAGGTACCTCCTCAAAAGACCCCCAGAGCCTGTCACCCATGCCTTCTTTACCTTCTGTCCCAGGGATTAGGCTGCCTCTTGGGCTCCCAGGACCCTGCAGTGAATAAGTGAGTCAGGCTATACCTGGCGATTGCTGGGGGTGGGGGTGGGGGGGTGGGGGGGTGGGGGTGAGACCTTGGGGGCCAGGGCAGACTTTGCTGACCTCCTTCCCTCCACCCCAAACCCAGATTTCTCTGCAAAAGGACATCTGTGCAGACAGACAGAGGACTCAGGTTCCAGTATTACCTGAATGAGTAGTTTGGGATAAGGGTCTTCCTTCCTCACCCTGGGCCTCAGTTTCCCGGCTGTGGCCAGTTATTAGTCATCCATGTGCTGGGGGATGGCCCAGGAAGGGAAGGTCCCCGCACCTAAGACCAGGCGGCGCTTGGCCTTACGTCAGCGCTTCTTGGTACTGAGCGCAGCACCCATTTTCTCCTCCACTTTTCTCATTAGAGGCCCAAGGAGATGTGATCATCCCATTGTCTAGAGAAGCAAACTGAGGCCTAGGGGTGGGGAGCCGCCCAGAGTGTCAGCGATTTCCAAAGAGTGTTGGGGCATCCCTTCCGGGGGCCTCCCGGTCCCGAGCCCACTCCGCGGCGCTTCGCGGATGTGGTCGGAGCTGGGGCCTTAAAGGGGCCGGTGACCGCCAGTAACCCCGGCGGGTGTCGGCGCCGAACGGGTTAAGGGCCCGCGCCCGCGAGTAACCCCGGCCCCATTCAGTGCCGCGGGGTGAAACCCGAGCCCTAGCCGCCGTCGGGGGTGGGGCGGGGGCAGGGGCGGGGCCCTAGTGAGGCAGTGGCGCGGTCGCTGATTGGCCGCGCGCGCTCACCCCATGCCCGGCCCGCGGCCCCGGGGGGGGCGGAGCCGGCGGGGGCGGGGCGAGGCGGGGGGCGGGGCGCTCGGCGGGCTTTAAAGCGCGGCGGAGCCCTGACAGGTGGTCTGCGGTGCGCGGAGACCGGCAGGCCAGCCGCCGGGGCGCCCCGAAGGGGCGGCGGGCGCGGGCCGCGGAGCCATGGATTGCACGTTCGAAGGTATTTTTTGGAGGACCCCCCCACCCCTTTATCACAGAGCCTCCACCTCCGCTGCGGGGTCACCACCCCTGGTTCCCTCAGAGGGGGGCGTGTGTATGCAGTGGCTGTGGAGCTCCCAATAGGAAGAGCCAGTTCCTGAGGGGGCGGAGTGCCAGTTCCCGGCTCTCACTGGAGTTGGTGGGCCACCCCCACCCCCCCATTATTTACCCCCACCCAGGCGTTTGGAGTGAGAGGGTGGCTTTCCCAAGTCCTCCAGGGAGGAGTCCTGCTGTCCCATCTCCCAGCGCCCCCCACCCCGCTCCCGTGAGTCAAATCTGGGATCCCAGACCTGGAGTCAGTTTTTCTTTCAGGGCCTCGGTTTCACCATCTGTCAGAGGGGCTCATGAGGGCTGGGGTGAGGGATGGAAAGCCCCGCAAGTGAAAGTGCTGTATGCGTTTCCCACCTGCATCAACCCCCCCCCCCCCGCCCCCCGCGGACCCATGGAACCCGTGTTTCCATTGGAGGACCCAGGGAGACTGAGCCCGGCACCCCCCCGTCTCATGCTGCTGCAGCCCATAAGGAGGTCCCCTCCCTGCCTGGGCACCTGTCAGTAGGAAGGAGGCAGGCAACAGTGAGTCCCACGGGGGGCCAGCTTCCTGTCCCGCAAAACCTTGGGGCAGCCCTGCCGTGAAGGGCTTCATCTTTTCTTGTTGTACAGACGAGGAAACTGAGGCCCGGTGAGAGGAGGCTGTTGGCCCAGGCCAACAGTGGCGAGCAGGGCCGGGAGCTCAGGCTGGGGACCTCGGGCGCCCGCGGGGGTCCCAGGGCTGTGCTCGTGGGTCCTGCAGAGCACTTTAACCTAGTGGGTGGCTGCCCCTGCTGGGTTAGAGGGCCCCGGGCCAGCACAGCCAGGCAGCTAGTCTCCCGCCAGCTGGGGGAGAGGCTGGGGCAAGTGGCGGGGAGTGTGTCCCAGTCTGTACGAGGAGGAAGGAGTCAGGACAGACAGCATTCGCTTTTATAGAGGGGAAACTGAGTGGCCTGGTCTCGAGGCTGCTTGGCTGCAGGGTCGGTCTGGGCTTGCGCCCAGAACACGCAGGGACACACTGGTTGGCACACACGTGGCCAGCGGCTGGCTCAGCCCCAAGCCTCGGCCTGTTCCACAGAGGAATGGGTTGGTGATGGCAGCCCTGACGTCCGCAGTCCTGGGCCTAAGCCCCAATTCTGCCTCAGCGTAGGTGTGGGGCAAGTGAATGGGCCTCGTGGGACCGGGTCCCTGCAGGGCTCTGACCTTGTCCGGTTGTTGCAAGGACTGTTGGATACATACGAAGCACCAGGCATTGCTTCAGGTGTCACAGGTGCCCAAGCAATGGCTGTGTGTCTGGGGGCACGGGCTTATGTGGGTGGCTTTCTATTTCTGCATCATTGCTCCACACGTACAGCTGTGTGGACAAGAGGCAGGGAGTGTATGATGCCCTGTACAGGGGCCAGCCCCTGCCCTGCTGTCACTCACACAGCCTCTTCTCCTTTCTCCAGACATGCTTCAGCTCATCAACAACCAAGACAGCGACTTCCCGGGCCTGTTCGACCCACCCTATGCTGGCGGTGGGGCAGGGGGCACAGACCCTGCCAGTCCTGATGCCAGCTCCCCGGGCAGCTTGTCTCCATCTCCTGCCACCATGAGCTCCCCACTCGAAGGCTTCCTGGGGGGACCCAAGGCGACACCTCCACCCTTGTCCCCTCCCCAGCCTGCACCCACCTCATTGAAGATGTACCCGTCTGTGCCTGCCTTCTCCCCTGGGCCTGGTATCAAGGAGGAGCCGTTGCCGCTGACTATCCTGCAGCCCCCAACCCCGCAGCCCCTGCCGGGGTCCCTCTTGCCCCAGAGCTTTCCGGCCCCAGCCCCACCGCAGTTCAGCTCTGCCCCTGTGTTGGGCTATCCCAGCCCCACTGGAGGCTTCTCCACAGGTAAGTGGGGGGGGGGGGGGGGCGTGGGGGGCGGGGACAGCAGGAGCACAGAGAGGAAGGTCTGCTGCGGTCTCGGGAGAGGAATTGGCAGACTTTAGACATTGGGCCTCTGCTCTAGTGCCTCAGACACCCCGGTACTAGCAGTCCTTGTGTTCTTGTTATTGTGGGGTGAAGCATTGCCTCCCACTCTGCCGGGGTGTCCACATCCACGCCGTCCTTCCAAAGACAAACTCCCGCCAGGAAAGCCTGTACATCTGCATTCGAGCTCTAGGCATGGGTTGTCCCCATAGGAAATAGGCCCCGGGGGGTGATGACTCATCCAAGGCCATAGGGTGATAGGGCCCTGAAAGGTAGGTTGAAAGTGGGTTAGGGCAGCCTGTGCCCGCAGCCCCAGCCTTTATCTCTGCAGGGACCCCTCCAGGGAACACCCCGCAGCCGCTGCCTGGCCTGCCACTGGCTTCCCTGCCAGGGGTCCCGCCCGTCTCCTTGTACACCCAGGTTCAGAATGCGGCCCCCCAGCAGCTGTTGACAGCCACGGCCACCCCCACAGCAGCCCCTGGAACAACCACCGTGACCTCGCAGATCCAGCAGGTCCCGGTGAGGAGGGCTGGCCGGGTGTCAGGGAGGTGGCAGCCCCTGGTTCAGACTCCCAGCTCTTGGCTGAGGCGTCCCCCTCTCCCAGGTCCTGCTGCAGCCCCACTTCATCAAGGCGGACTCTCTGCTTCTGACGACCATGAAAACAGACGTGGCGGCCACCGTGAAGACGGCGGGTATCAGCTCCCTGGCCCCTGGCACGGCTGTACAGACAGGGCCCTTGCAGGTCGGTGGCATGGGTGGGGCAGGAGGTCAAGGGGTCCGCGCATGTGCATGCCCGGCTGGTGACCCGTACCGGCCCTTTAGACCCTGGTGAGCGGAGGAACCATCCTGGCCACAGTGCCGCTGGTAGTGGACACCGAGAAGCTGCCCATCAACCGGCTGGCAGCCGGCGGCAAGGCCCCGGGCTCGGCCCAGAGCCGTGGCGAGAAGCGCACAGCCCACAACGCGATTGAGAAACGCTACCGCTCCTCCATCAACGACAAAATCGTCGAGCTCAAGGACCTGGTGGTGGGCACTGAGGCGAAGGTACGGGCAGCAGTTTTCAGAGGCGCTCTCTGGGGTGACCCTGGGGAAGGAGGTGACCGGAAGCAAAAAGGAGGATTGAGACTGAGCCTGGGCCGTGGGCTTCGGCCTCCTTGGGCCTGGCCAGGGCCAGTGATTCAGCTGCACTTCATGGAGGGAGGCTCCCCTGTGTGCCGGGGGCTAATTTAGGTACTGGGGATACAGCAGCGAACAGACAGACAAAAACCCTGCTCTCTAGGAACAGACGTTCTAGGGGGGACGGGGGGTGACAAGAAACAGGATAAATAAGTAAGCGTTAGAGCACGCCATATGGGGGTAAGTGCTGTGGAGGAAAATAAAGCAGGAAGAGGGATGGTGAGAGTTGCACATCTCAACCACCTCACAAAGGTGACATTACATAAGCAAAGACCTGAAGGAAGTGAGGGAGTGAGGCATGAAAACGGTAATAATAATAGCAGTTGGCCAGACACTGTTGTATGCATTTGACGTGTTAATCTTGATGCCCATCCGGGGAGTTAGGGTCTCCTGGGGGAAGAGCATTCCGTGTAGAAGACATAGCAAATGCAAAGGGCCTGAGGCAGCGGTGTTGTAGAGCAGCGTCACCCACCTCGCTTAGGCGCCTACTTGCCAGGCCTGACCGGCTCCCTGTGCTGTCTCTCTCCTACCACCTGCAGCTGAATAAGTCCGCTGTCTTGCGCAAGGCCATCGATTATATCCGCTTCCTGCAACAGAGCAACCAGAAGCTCAAGCAGGAGAACCTGAGTCTCCGCACGGCCGCCCACAAAAGCAGTGAGTCCTGGCCTCGCCCCTCCCTCGGCTCTGCCCACCTCCCCCGCCCCTGCCTGCCCCTGAAGCTCTAACCCTGTGAGGGCCCTTCGCCCCTCCTTTGGCCCCAACTTGACCTTCAAGAGCCGGGCAACCTCCTAGTTCCCCTCTCCGCAGGGCCCTAAGCTGACTTGGAGTGGGTATCCTAGCCTCCACCCCCAGCCCTGCTCCTTTCTGGCCCGCAGAATCTCTGAAGGACCTGGTATCAGCCTGTGGCAGTGGAGGAAACACAGACGTGCCCATGGAGGGCATGAAGCCCGAGGTGGTGGACACGCTGAGCCCGCCGCCCTCCGACGCCGGCTCGCCCTCTCAGAGCAGCCCCTTGTCCCTTGGCGGCAGGAGTAGTGGCAGTGGTGGCAGTGGCAGTGACTCAGAGCCCGACAGCCCAGTCTTTGAGGACAGCCAGGTAGGGTCCTGCTGTTCCCTCCCCGCCCCCCGCCCCCCGTCTGTCTCCCTGTGATAACATCTGAGCCCTAAGACTAGGTCAGGAAGAGGCCCCTAACATATCCCACCTCCCGTTTTATAGACAGAAAAACCGAGGCCTGTAGTCATGTGAGGTCCCACAGCGAGTGTGGGTGGGGTGCTGAGCCCTTCTTCCTTGTTCCATCCTCTCTGGGCTACTCCCCCTCTGCCCTCCCTGACCTGCCCACCACCCCCCAGGTGAAGCCGGAGCAGCTGCTGTCCCCTCACGGCCGGGGCATGCTGGACCGTTCCCGCCTGGCCTTGTGCACACTCGTCTTCCTCTGTCTCTCCTGTAACCCCTTGGCCTCCCTGCTGGCCAGCCGGGGTCTCCCCACCCCCTCGGATGCCAGCAGCACCTACTACCGTCCTGGGCGCAGCGTGCTGGGCACTGAGGGCAGAGGTAGGACAGGCCAGCGTGGGTATCTTTGGGTGAGAGGTGGGAAGGGATACTCGGGGGGACCCTAGGCCCGTGGAGCTGGGGCTCTGGGTTTCTGGGGAGCTGTGTCCCCCATCCTTCTGTCTGCCCCCAGATGGCCCTGGTTGGGCCCCCTGGCTGCTGCCCCCACTGGTCTGGCTGACCAATGGGTTGCTGGTGCTGGTCTTCTTGGCGCTCCTCTTTGTCTACGGCGAGCCGGTCACACGGCCCCACTCAGGCCCCGCCGTGCACTTCTGGAGGCATCGCAAGCAGGCTGACCTGGATCTGGCCCGGGTAAGGGGTCAGATCCTGGAGGTGGGGTTGGGGGGACTGGGCGGGGCCGGGACTTAGGCAGCCCCCGGGAAAGTGCTGGGTGCCACTCCCCGTCCCTTCCCTGTCATGGTGAATCGGGCCCTGTCTTCCCCACTCCTGTCTAGCCTTCAGACTCCCATTGAGTGGGGGACACTAGGGTCATGGTGCACAGCCCAAGGTGGAAGGATCTTCAGAGCAGGAGGGGTATCGCGTGCTCAGATTCCCTGACACCCCTTTCCTTACCTGGCAAACCCTCATCCCCAGGGGGACTTTGCCCAGGCCGCCCAGCAGCTGTGGCTGGCCCTGCGGGCGCTGGGCCGGCCACTGCCCACCTCCCACCTGGACCTGGCCTGTAGCCTGCTCTGGAACCTCATCCGCCACCTGCTGCAACGGCTGTGGGTGGGCCGTTGGCTGGCAGGCCGGGCAGGGGGCCTGCAGAGGGACTGCGCCCTGCAGGCGGATGCCCGCACCAGCGCCCGAGACGCAGCGCTCGCCTACCACAAGCTGCACCAGCTGCACACCATGGGTATGAAGGGTGGGGAGCCGGGCCTGAGGGGCTCCTGCCGCCCCTGCCCCATACCCCGGCCTCACGTCCTGCCCATTTTTCAGGGAAGTACACGGGCGGGCACCTGGCTGCCGTCAACCTGGCACTGAGTGCCCTGAACCTGGCGGAATGCGCGGGGGATGCTGTATCCCTGGCCACACTGGCTGAGATCTATGTGGCCGTCGCGCTGAGGGTCAAGACCAGTCTCCCGAGGGCCTTGCATTTTCTGACAGTGAGTGGGTGGCGGGCTGGTGGGGACAGGGCTGGGGGCGTGTCCCTGCAGCTCTGACCAGGGGCTGCACTGGAGGAGGCAGTTGGTCACGGGTGGGCTCCCGGGCCTAGCTCGGGTCTCGGGCCAAGGTCTGGTTTTGAGTCCCTGTCTGGGTCCAGTGTGACAGCCCAGCTCCCCTCCCCTACAGCGCTTCTTCCTGAGTAGCGCCCGCCAGGCCTGCCTGGCCCAGAGTGGCTCGGTGCCTCTTGCCATGCAGTGGCTGTGCCACCCTGTGGGCCACCGTTTCTTCGTGGATGGGGACTGGGCCGTGTGCAGTGCCCCGAGGGAGAGTCTGTACAGCTTGGCCGGCAACCCAGGTGCTCTCTCACTCCTGTGCCCATCCCCTGTCCTCCCACCTCTTCCTTTGTCCCCCGTGCCCATGATGCCCCCCGTCTGTCGTTGCTGTGGAGGCTGCAGGAACGGGAAGACTGGCTCTGTCTCAGTGGGGGCTCCTCAGAAGCAAAAAGGGAGACAGAGATTTGGGGGCAGGTGGTTGATTTGGGAGGTGATCCCAAGCAAGACCATTCATTGTGCAGTAAGGAGATCAGATGGAAGGGGACAGGCTGACAGAGGCACGTTATTAAGTAGACTGCACTGGCCAAGGTGGGTCATCCTATCCAAGGACAGGGGTGGGAGCATTTATCTGTCCCACCTGCATGACCAGGAAAGAGCACTTGGTGGGGAGAGGTGGATGTGGGGGCCCTTCCTCCCACCCTGCTCACCCACTCCTCCCTGCAGTGGACCCCTTGGCCCAGGTGACTCAGCTCTTCCGCGAACACCTCTTGGAGCGAGCACTGAATTGTGTGGCTCAACCCAGTCCCAGCCCTGGATCAGCTGATGGGGACAGGTGAGGGGCCCTACGCTCCCCTGCAGGCAGGCGCCCTCCACGGTGAAGTCTGGGAGTGGCTACGTCCAGGGCCCTGTGTGGGTGGCCAGAGCCGGGCTGCTGTCCACCCGCTGGGTGGCCCCAGGCGCATCTCAGTTCCTCCCCGGGTCCGCTTCCTCCCCGGCTTGGCAGGACGAGATGGCCGCATGGTACAGCCAGCACATCAGGCTGCGCTCGGGTGGGAGGTGAGGAGGGCTGGGGCCTGCCCAGGCCCCCTGCCACCTGCGCTGACTGCCAGTCCTCTCTTCTGATGCAGGGAATTCTCAGACGCCCTTGGGTACCTGCAGCTGCTGAACAGCTGTTCTGATGCTGCCGGGGCCCCAGCCTGCAGCTTCTCCATCAGCTCCAGCATGGCCACCGCCACCGGTGAGCCCCCAGGCCCCTGCCCTGTGACTCCCAGCTCAGCTTCAGGTACAGTGTGGCTGAGTTGCAGGGAGCCTCCCCACCCACACCCCTGCTCCCTACAGGCACAGACCCCGTGGCCAAGTGGTGGGCCTCACTGACGGCCGTGGTGACCCACTGGCTGCGGCGCGACGAGGAGGCGGCCGAGCGGCTGTACCCGCTGGTGGAACACCTGCCCCGCGCCCTGCAGGAGTCCGAGTGAGTCCCGGCCGGAATCTCCCGGCCCCCCGCCCCAGCACAGTGCTGCTCCCCCCAGCCTTTGTTCCGGGCCGTTGGGGTCACCGCCTTTTCTTCCCCGTGAAGCCACAACCAGGGCAGTGGGGAGCTTAGTGAGGGCCTGGGCCCGGTCTGACCATCAGTCCTCTGCCCTGGCCCCAACAGGAGACCCCTGCCCAGGGCGGCTCTGCACTCCTTCAAGGCTGCCCGGGCCGTCCTGGGCCGCAGGAAGGCAGAGTCTGGTCCGGCCAGCCTGGCCATCTGTGAGAAGGCCAGCGGGTACCTGCAGGACAGCCTGGCCACCACACCAGCTGGCAGCTCCATTGACAAGGTGAGGGTTGGTGCCGGGGGCCTCGCAGGTCTGGGGGGCGGTCGCCGCCTTTCCACTCCCCGGACGTTCTTCCTTGGGTTGCCGAAGACTGTGGGGTTAGCCTGACAGTACAGGACTTGAGGCCCGGCTCGCCTTGCTTTTCTGGCTGAGGCTTGGGTCCAGGGGAAAGTGGCCACCCCTCTGCCCCCGCCCTCAGTTTCCCCACCCCCAGGAGGAGGGGTGGGGTGAGTGGTCTGGCAGAGCCCTCTTTGGAGGCTGCCCCTGTGGCAGGCGGCAGGTGTGGGGGCCTGGAGAGGCGGGCGGCCCCGCGGTGCATTGCTGTTGCATTGCACGTGAGTGAGGCGGGTGCAGTGCCTCGGCAGTGCAGCCCGGAGCCGGCCCCTGGCACCGCGGGCCCCCACCCTTCCCCTCCGAGAGCCGGAGCCCCCCTGACCCCTGCCCTGCCCACCACCCCCAGGCCATGCAGCTGCTCCTGTGTGACTTGCTCCTTGTGGCACGAACTAGCCTGTGGCGGCGGCAGCAGCCGCCCGCGCCCACCCAGGCCTCGCAGGGCCCCGGCACTGGGGCCCAGGCCTCCGCCCTCGAACTGCGTGGCTTCCAGCGGGACCTGAGCGGCCTGAGGCGCCTGGCGCAGAGCTTCCGGCCTGCCATGCGGAGGGTGAGTGCCCACGGGGCCACGAAGCAGCAGGTGCGGGGAGAGCTGGGGCCTGGCCTGAACCCCGACTCCCCCCGGCCTCCTCGTGCCCAGGTGTTCCTACACGAGGCCACGGCCCGGCTAATGGCAGGGGCCAGCCCCACGCGGACACACCAGCTCCTGGACCGCAGTCTGAGGAGGAGGACGGGCCCCTGCGGCAAAGGTGAGAGGGGCACCGTCCTGGTAGGGGGCGGGTCCTGGCCCCGCCTCCCCTCCCCTCTCCGCCCAGGGGTGTGATGGATGCGGAGGGAGACTGGGTAAGAGAGGCAGAGACCAAGGGACTTAGTGGTGCTTGCCTGATGGCGATGTCCTACCTGTCAAATGCACCGGGGGCCACCGTCCTCCGTGGGATGGACGACTGGGCACGCCTCTCTGAGTCAGTGGCACGGGACAGGCCCTGGGGAGGGGTCTGAGGCTCCACTCGGTGCGCCTCGAGGCGCGCGGGGAGGGCGGCCAGTGGGGCGCGGACAGGCCCCGAGATCTCACCCGGCACGGCCCTGCCCCTGACGCGCGTGCGGTGTGCACAGGCGCGGCGGCGGAGCTGGAACCGCGGCCCACGCGGAGGGAGCACGCCGAGGCCTTGTTACTGGCCTCCTGCTACCTGCCCCCCGGCTTCCTGTCGGCTCCAGGGCAGCGCGTGGGCATGCTGGCTGAGGCGGCGCGCACGCTCGAGAAGCTCGGCGATCGCCGCCTGCTGCACGACTGCCAGCAAATGCTCATGCGCCTGGGCGGCGGGACCACCGTCACCTCCAGCTAGACCCCTCGCCGGCGGCCCCAGCGCCCCGGTATCCTTCGGCCCGTGTGCCGGGACGGAGCCTCGACGGCCAAAGGCAGCGACAGAGACGGTCCACCCACGGACGGCACTGTCTCCTGGGGGGGGGGGGGGAATGGAGATAGGAGGCACTCAGGTGCTTTTGCTGCCTCTTGACCTGGGAGGCCGGAGGGGACGCGAGCCCACCACCCCGACTGCGCCCCAACCCAAGAGGGAAGAGCGGCGGCCAGCATGGTGCTGACCTCTGGTGGCCGATCGGGGGATTGCAGGGGCCTGGCCGGCCGATGTCACCTCCTGGCTCTGTAGGCACCCGGTGGCTTTGGCCCCCTTCTGTCTCAGAGAGGGGTACATTTCACTGAGCTGAGGGGGGCTGACTTGGCTTTCCCAGCCAGCAAGGGGGCCCTACTCCAAGGCGCCTCTCTCCCTTCTGGAGAGACTTGTACATAGTGTAGATCAGGCGCACCAGCCTCCTGGCCTCTGAGGCTCAAGTGTTACTTTGCCTTTTGCAAACTTTATTTTCATAGGTGAGAAGTTTTGTACAGAGAATAAAAAATGAAATTATTTATAATCCGGGTTTTGTTCTTTGGGGGCGGAAGGCGTGCGCTTTTGCTGATAGAAGAGCCAGAGGGGGTCCTTTGGGTCTCCCCTCCCCACCCGCTTCCTGCCCTAGACCCAGGCAAAGGTTTCCCACTCTTATCCGCCATTAGGGACTAAAGTTTCCCCTTCGATATGGGAGGCCTGTGGGTACGACCTCTAGGTGACCTGGATCCCCCCAATTTGTGAGCCACACGTTTGGACTGTATCAACCCTTAATCCTTAAGAGCTTTCTGGTTTCGGCTGTCCCTTCCCACGTCCTTACTTCTACCCCTATCAGCTCTCCGGTGACATGAGAGGACGCCATGTCCTTAGGACCTACTGTGATAGGAACTGCAGACTGGTATCCCTGTTTGGGGTGTGCGTCTCCCCTCCCCCACCCGTCCCCATTTCTCTGTCTCTTGCACTTGGGGGAGTTTTGCACCCCTCTGGCAACCCCAGAGCCCGAGGCCACCTGGAGTGTGGGTGCGTGGGCGGGTGCCCTCCCAGCAGAACCGGTCAGATCCTTGACTGTCATCCATTTGTGCCCCACTAAGCCTTCCTCTCTGTCCCCCCCCCCCCCCCAAAGCCTAGCCCCCTCTCCCAGCGGAATCTGGTTAGAATCCACGGGCTGCAGACTTCCAAAACAATCGTTGTATCTTTATTGACTTTTTTTTTTTTCTGAATGCAATGACTGTTTTTTACTCTTAAGGAAAATAAACATCTTTTAGAAACAGCTCGATACACACAATCTTCAGTGTGAAGCAATATACTAATAAGAACACTAGTCGTCTTAACATTTACAGTCTTCATATATATTATATATATGTATATGTATACATATATATACACTATATAACGAGGCCAGATATAATACACACGTTTACCATTTTACAGTCATATGTACAGGAAGTTGCTAGGGCGGCCCCAGTCTGGGGGCTGCATCAGGCCTATCGAAGCGTGGACAGAGCTGAGGACACGGACGGACAGGCGGACGGACTGGCGGGGACTGGCTTGGGCCGGTGGTGGCTGCGCGGGGAAGGGGGGCGTCGCCGTAGCCCCCTTCCTGGCAAGGGCCCCGTGCTGAGGGACGCACGACGCAGGGCGGCGGCGACACACGGGAGAAGCGAGCATGTTCCCAACATATATACATTCTATGTAACATATATATAGAGGGGTACACAGGTTTGTACACGAATCTAGCGCTGTCTCTGCTCCCGTGCCGAGTGGGCGCTGCTGTCCCTGGAGACGGGTGGTCGTGCAGAGGGACGATCACGCATTCGCCGGAGGTGCGCTCTGGTCACCACTCCTTTCCTTTGCGTTCCCAGGTCGCGCTCCAGGGGTGGGGCAGAGGGCTGGAAAGGGGACGAACAGAAGCCAAAGGGGTGCCCCAGTCCCACCCACACCCGGGGAGCCCGCATCCCCTGAGCATGGGTCCCGGACTCCCCTGGCTCTGCCCAAACCGCACGAAAAGTTTTGGCCAAGGCTGGGTGGGTGGGAAGGGCTTTAGGACGCAATTCGAAAGGTTCCTTCCAAAGCCTTCGGCCTCCTCCCCCGCCGGCCTAGTCCTCTCCGGAAAGGTTTCGGCTCCCTCCCCACCCCACCCAGCCTCGGAGCCCGGAGCCGCCCTTGGCCACTTCCTGGGCCCTTTGGACCCCCACTCCCACCCCCAGGGCGCCCAGCTGCAAGCCGCGACCGGCTGCGGTGGCGGCAGCACCCACGTGGAATGTGTGCCACGTCGTCTTGGAACTACCAGGGGAGAAGCGTGTCCCCAGGCTAAAGGGGTCTCCAATCCCCGCCGGAACCTGGGTGCCTCAAGGAGTCTGGCCGCTCCACGGGCTCCCTCTCTCCAAGCCTGGCCCGGGGGGGTGCGGGCGGGAACGCCCAGTGTTGTCTTGTTCCGGAAGCAGGCGGCTCCGGAACGTGTTTTCTTCCCAACCCGGGACCGCAAGTTTCAGCCCTAGGGGCCAGATCCAAGATCCGGAATCCGGATCAAGGATCGGCTCTGGACCCGCGCTGGGAGCAGCTCAAAGGCCCGGGGGCTGCGCAGGCGGCTCCTCTCCTTCGGCGGCGGGCGGGCAGGCGGGCTTCGGCGGCTTCTCCCGCCGTTGGGGTGGATTACAACGGCAGCCTCTGCAGGGGAAGAGACGCCAAAGTGCCCGTTATTGCCGGTGGCGGACGAGCGCCGGGAGCCAGCCCCGCCCCTCCCCACATGACCCCGCCCCCGCGTGAGGCTCCGCCCCTGCCCGCGCCGCCAGCCCCGGGCGCGAGTATCGTTGGAGGCAGCGGAGCCTCACCTTAGGCCTGAACTTTTCTCTCCCCGCACCCTGCCACCGTCACCTCCGTGCCCGTCGTCCCGTGCCCCTGTCTGCCCTTACTGGCCCCCACCCCGGACGGCCCCCTCCTTCAGGACCTGCCTCGTTAGACCTGCCCCAAAGGCTGCGGATAAACCAGGAATAATGAAGTTTTGGAGACGGGCAGGTGGGGGCTGGGCCCCGCTGAGGGTCCGCAGGGCAAGGGGTGGGGAGAGGGAAGGGGCTCCCCTCCAGCCTGGACACCTTCCAGGGAAGGCCTGTGGTCACCTACCTTATGTTTGGGACACTTCAAAGAAAAGTTCTCTTCGATGAATATGCAACCTGCCACCAAAGAGAAGTTTGGGTGGTTAGGATGGCGGCAGGAGTCTCATCAGGGGGCCAGGCGGGGAGGGGGGCCCAGCGCCCACGAGACCCTAGGCTACAGGGCTTTTTGCAAAAAGCAAAGCAGCCCATGCTTGAAACCCTCCAGGTCTCCACCCCATGGCGACTGAGCTGAGGGGCCTGTGTGCTTTTTGTTCTCCCCGTGCCCGCCCCCCCCCCCCCAAGGCTTGCCTGTCACTCCGGAGGACTTCCTGACTCCCTCCCTATGGCAGATCCCCTATGCGTGTGTCTCTCCCCTGCCCCTGCCTCACTTCACTCGGCCACGCTTGTCACTTCCTCCTACTGGTCTATGTGTCGGTTACTTGCTCACCAGCCACTGGCACCTGTGCCGCTCAGAGCAGACACTCAGGATACGGGCTTGTCCCTGTGGGGGCCTCGAGGGGGGAGGCAGACCTGAGTCTGGGGGCAAGGGGAAGACGGGACTGAGGTCTTGGGTCTCAGTGAATCCCAGCAGGCATCTGGGTGCCCACCCTGGGGGAACAGAGAGGACGCTGAGCATGGCCAGTCCCTGATGCCCACCTCAGCCCAGGGGTGCACTCATAGCAAGCTGCCACCCCACTGCCTGATGCCACCTAGGGAGGCCCCGGCTTCTCCCCCAGGAGCCCCCAGTCACCACCCCCTCGTCCCCTTCTGGGCTCACCCCCACCCCTACCCTGCCGGCCACTGCTCTGAACAAACCCCAAACCCATAAATAGCCGGAGGCCGGAGCTGGCCAAGCAAGGCCTCTCCTTCCAGCACATTCCTCCTGCTCACGCCGTGGCTCTGTGCCGTGGCATCACGGCAGCGTGGTGGCTGGTAGGCAGGGCGGGGAAGGGCAGGTCTGCAGGCCTGAGAACAGGGCTGGGCACGCTCCAGGCCTGTGGCTGTCTCCCCTTTTTTTTTTCCGACCGACCGCTACCAGAGCTGGGGAGCCTGAGACCGAAAACTGCCCACGAGGTTTGTGCACTCCAGGGCCAGCGGCTGGAGGCGGATCGTCAGTTTTTCCTCTTCTCTACGCTCCGACAGGCCAGACGCGGTGCCGGGACTGAACTCACACCTTCCAAAGAGCATTGAGCTAAAACCCCAGGCCTGCACATGTGATGTCATCCCCGCCCCACATCCCACTTCGGGCCCTACAGGCTCCGGGTCTCTGGAAGCAGAGGGCAGGAGATCACCACTTCCAAAACCAGCTTGCTCAGCCACGCCCCCGGCATCCACCCTGGACCCTGGACGTGTGGAGGGGAACCGCAGGACAGGGCCAGGCCACCTCTCCTGGTGTCTGCACCTGGGGACCTGGGGACCCAGCTGACAAAGTGGCCCCGGGGCCTGAGTGCAGAAAGGCTCAGACAGACCCATGGCTTGCTGGCTTCTGCCAGCGATTCTGAGTCACTTAGCCCCAACGAGGTGGTCCTTAATGGGGTGGAAGGGACAGGGCTAGTGAGCCAGGGCAGAACGGGACGGCCCTGATGCCCTACGGTCTGAGAGAGTGACCCAGACATCTGGAGAGCCCCACGGGCCCCCGCTTCGCAGGCCCAAGGGGTCGGGTAGGTGGAAGGTGCCAACAGAAGCCTGGGGCTCCTGTCTGCCAAACGCTGGATGGCCTCCCCAGCCTCCTCCCCCAGTTCCTCTGTCTCCCAAGCCTCCTGCCTGGTCAGGGGGGCCGTGACCAGCCCTCCCTGCCGCCCGGAGGCTCACTTGTTCTCCCAGCTTCTCTGGCTGCTGCTCCTCCAGTGCCCGGGGCTCCACCCGCTCTCCTCTGCCAGCTGCTAAGTGGCGGTGCCCATGCCCCTTCCACCCCCCCCCCCCCCCGGCCCCTCCAGCGCCCTGAGGAGCCCCGGGGCTGATGGCCAGCGAGCCTCTGTCCCGAGCCCGGCTGGGACAACTTCCCTTGTACGTCTGCTGACGCCTCAAATGCAACCTGTCCAGAGGGAAGCAGCCCCGTGTGGCAGACGGACAGACTGCCGGAAGAGCTCCAGGCCCCCTCCCTGGGCCACTATCCTCTGCGCTGTGGCTCTGTCGCTCTTCTCGGGGAGAAGAGGAATCCATCCTGTGAATCTGGGCGGGCTGGGGGACTCGGTTTGGTCAACCGTGTGGTGCCGAGCCTGGCCTGCGGGGGCACGAGAGGCCACGCGACCGCAGCCACCCAAGTCAGTGGCGAGGAGGTCCGCCAGCTGGCGGGAGCAGCGGAGCCCGCCGGCTGACCACGCCCTTGGCACAGACCACCAGGGACTGGCGTTGAAGCCAGGAAGCCGGGCCTGGGAGAGCCGGTAGCCGACACACCTTCGGCACACCCCTGTCCTGCCCCAGACCTGTCCCCTCCAACGTGGGGAAGCTGGATGGCAGGCTCCACACCCCGTCGCCCCTCACCCTAAGGCCTGCACATTCAGTGCCAGCGAAGGCTCTGTCCGCATCAGCAGGTCTCGTCTCCCGCCGGGACCACCTCTGGCCCCGTCGGCTCTGGCTGAGCCAGTGTCTCATCTGCCCGGCTTCCGGGGCCCCTTCCCGTGGCAAGCTCTGGGGCTCTACAGAGACCCCTATCATACGGGAAATCCTTCGAAGATTTCCTTTCGAGCGGAAGCGTATTGGGTCCGGCCTGGTATATACATCCCACCGCTAACCAGCTGCGGGGCACCTCCACTGACCTGGTGGGGCCGGGCTCCAATGGCACCTTCTCCTGGAAGTCCTCCTGGATTCCCACACACACCCCCCTCCCCCAGCTCAGACAGGGTGACTCTGTCCCAAGGGACACACTCTTCGCCCTTCCTGGTTGCCATAACTTTGGGCAAAGATCATGATTTTCCTCTCTGTCTCACTCAAACGGGAACCCCCGGGAGGTTCTGAACGGTACTGGGGTGGGAGAGAGAACACAGGATGGGGAGCAAGACAGGCAAAGTAGTCGCATCCTGGTCTGTCCTGCTGTGTGGCCATGGGAAAGGCAGCCTGTCTGTAAAGATGCAGCCCGGGAAAGCACAGGGGCCCGAGGCAGGGCCTGGCACCCAGTGGGTGCTAAGTTAATCACTGTCGAAGGAGGGGTGCAACTTGGGGTAGTTATCTATTACCGGGGTAAGGCCACGGGTCTGGTTAAGTGGCTGAGTCCACACTAAAATCTGGTTCCTGCTGCCCAGAGTAGGGCTGCGGAACCGGCGAGAAGCCCCACATCCCGCTCCAGCCGGCCCCCTCCCTGCACGGTGCGAGCACCTCAGCCCTCGCCAAGGAACTGTCATCACTCAGTCCTGCGGGTGCTCCCGGGGGTGGCTTAGCTGGGGCTGCTGCTGGCCCGGGACCAAGCGGGCAGGTGGGGGTGCAGGGAGTGGTCCCCTCGGCCCAGGGCAGAGCCAGCAGGCATTCAGGTGGGGAGGAGGGGGCTCCAGGTAATGGGAGGACCTACTGGGAGACACCTCTGCTCCGTCATCCATGAGGCAGAGTCATTGATAACTTCACCCGGGTTCCAGGCTAGAGGCGGGGGTGGGGTGGGGGTGGGGGGGGGAGCGGGGAGCAGGGGGAGGCGGCCACCGTCCAGGGGACTGGCCTCAAACGGGACGAGGGCTGCACTTCCCTGGGCGGCATTCATTACTTCGCTCACTGCTCCGAGCAGCCGCAGCAAAAAGGGATGATCCTAATCTCTGTTTTACAGATGGGGAGCCCACCTGCAGAGGCATCCACGAACCTGCCCAAGTCCACGCGGTAAGAATGCCACGGGGGTTTGAATCCGGGCCAGAGCTGCCTCTCAGTGACTACGGCACCGCCATAAGCAGCCTCTTTCTTTGGATGAAATCGAAAGACTGTCTGTGAGCCTGGGTCTCCCTGCCTGCTCGATGAGGTTTGGGACTCCCGGATCTCTCCGGCCCATGCAGTCTGTCCTTCTGTGTGCCTGGGTCACAGTGGGTGCTCATAAACGCTCATGCAACAGATGAATGAGTAAGAGGAGAGAATGAGGTGGGTGAGGGTGCAGGGGAAGCCTGATCCTGTCTCCAGACCCCAGTGTCCTGCTGAAAACCTACAACCGTTGCCTGTAGCCAACGGGAGGGGTTTTTTGTTTGTTTGTTTGTTTTTTTATAAGTAGGCTCCACGTGTGCAACATGGGGCTGGAACGCACAACCCCGAGATCAAGGGACCTATGCTCCACTGACTGGGCCAGCCAGGCGCCCCCAGTAGGAGTGTTTTGAACCCCATCTCCTACCTCACTTGGTGTTTGCTGAGGTCTGTACCTCCCATCTTTCTTTACCCAGTGAACTCCTATTCAGCCTTCAAAGACCCAGCCCCAGTACCCCTGTCTCTCTGAGGCTGGAGATCCTCCCCAGCCCCTACCACTCCTAAGCACTGATAGCTCCTGAGCTAGCCCTCCATCCTGTAATGCATGCCTCTGGGCATCCCTCGAGCAGGTGGCTCGGGACTGGTTCCTCTCTGTGGCCTTAGCATTGTCCATCATGGGTCCCAGGGGAGAGACAGCCGAGAAAATAAATTGCTGGGGCAGGAGAGGAGGGCAGGCAAGGTGTCAACTGGGGCAGGGTTCAAGGAGCGGGGTGCCCGGGTCCCCCTGGGCTGCTCAGGTGGGCCTCCAGGGCCTTCCTGTCCCCTTGGGCTGGCTCTTACCCGCATCGCTGGCACACGGGTAATGGTAGGTGTGGGTGCATCCCTTGTGACAGCACCCGATGGTGGCCCCGGCTTCTTGGCAGCTGGAACAGGTCTGGTGAAGAGAGAGGGAAGACGGGTGAGTCTAGGGCTGAGGAGCCCGGCAGGCGGGCTTTATAGACAGGCTCTCCCACGGACCCCACGTCCTTTCCCCCGAAACGCTCCCTGGACATCGGTGGGAAGGAGGGTCAGTACGGGGCACAAGTGCCCCCAAGGGCGATTTTGTGGCAGAATTCCGAGCTGTGCCTTGGACGAGGGGACCCTCTTGGGGCAGGAAAACGTCTAATCTCGTGGATAAATATCAGGGTCTAGGCATCACACAGACCTGGGTTCAAATCTCAGCTCCGCCATTCTGCCCCACGTGACCTCAGCCGCTAACTCAAACTCTCCATGCCCCGTCTGTGCAGTGGGGACAGTGCCTCCCTTATGGGACAGTCGTGACGACTGAATAAGAGACGCAGTGTGCCCAGCAGATGACAAGAACTCGTGAGGCCACTCACCCTACGGCTGTGGCTACCGGCCAGCACTGAGCAGGTTTGTGTGTCCGAGGCACCGGGTGTGTCCTTACCCACTGGTTCCTCCCACCGGCCCTTCAGACAGGTAACTTTCACAAACCCCATTTTCTAGATGGTGAAACTGAGGCTTCCGCTCCAGGCAAGAGTGAAGGCAAGAAGCATTGCTTTCTACCCAGAAAGACACTCTCCCGCCCTTCGATGGGCCATTCATCCTCGCCAGATCCCCGGAGAAGAGGACACAGCCAGTCCTGACATGCCGAGGTGATGTAAATCTCACGCGAGGCAGCACAGCGGCCAGCCCACTCTGCCCCACGCCCGGCCCACTTGTCTGAACAGGGACGTGGCCGGGACAGCTGGGCGATGCCAAGGAGGCGACGCAAAACGAGAAGCCTCACTGTATGCGTTGGGGAGTAGACACAGGAGGGCAGCGCAGCTGTGGCAGGACTAAGCTGTGGTTGCTAAGCCACCAACAGGTAACGGCAGCTTACGATGTGCCCCATGTGCCTGGAAGCAGCCTCCCCATAACCTTATGTTGACATTCTCGTAATTCTACCCAGGTTACCGAGAGCTCAGAGAGGCTAATTAAACTGCCTGAGGGCACACAGCCCCTAAGTCGCCCGAGCCGGGCTTTGAGCCCAGCTGCCCGGCTGGAGCACAGGCTGGCGATCACCCCCCCATACTGTTCGAGGCAGGGGCTCCATGCCAGGTCCCAGGACTAAGACAGATCCCACCCCCAGCATCTGGGGGAGACTAGGAATGAGAGTCTTCTCCCACCTTCCTGGGGAAGATGCCCAGGAATGCTCCCTCTGGCATCAAGCTGGGAGCGGGGAGGTGCAGGGATGGGGGCTGGGTATATTCTGGAACATCAGGTTTTCATACAAAGCCTTTAGACGCGCAGTTTCCTTGCGGTCAGGGCTGAGATCTCCTGGGACCGTGAGGCCCCAAATTCCCTCAATTTCTGGCCCACAAGGAGGGAATAAGGCAGGACTGAGGCCCAAACCAGGGCTGCGCCCTCAGGGGTTTTGTCGCTTAAAGGACAACAGTCGCAAGAGCAGCCTCACGCTACCATGCCTGCACCGTGTCCCCCCCTCCCCCAATCCCGAGTGGCACTGCAGACGTGAAGAAATCAAGGGACAGAGGGACAGAGGCCTTGGGCCCTTCTGACTGTCACACCCAGGCTCTGATCCTCTGCTCCCCCAGCAGGGCTTGTGAACCTGACAAAGGACTCCAGGCTGGTGGAGAGAGAACCCGAGGTCCCAGGGGGTGGGCATGGTAGGGCTCAGGGACAGCAAGCCGTGTGGGGGCTCTCGGGAGGGGACAGAGAAGAAACAGGGCGGCCCCCGAGGGCCCACACGGAAGTTCTGTCCCCCAGAGAGCAAAAGTGAGGTCAAGGTAGCAACAGGTGTGCCGGGGCCTGGAGCCCTGATGCACAGGGCCCCTACTGCGTGCTGGGGAGGGAAGACCACCCCCACAGCCCCGCAGCCCCGCGGCCCTGCCAGCGGGGTTTGGCCTCCTGAGGCTCACAGGGGCCAGTGACTTGCTGTAGTCACAGAACCTGCCCTCAGCAGAGCTGCGATTCGAACCCGGGTCTGCGTCTCTCTAAGGGAGTGTGCTGCCACTGAGCTGTCCAGGCAGCAAGAGGTCTTGGCGGGGACAGGAGGCCTAGGATGCCCGGGCTATGGGAGCAGGGGGCATAGAGCCGTGCCCCTCAGAAGTCCCAGAGCCCGCCCGTCTCTCCAGAGCGTTCTGTGGCACAGTCTGCTCCTCCGGCTGGGGCGGGGGGGGCTGCCTTAACGATCCCCTCTGAGGCTCACAAGCCCTGGCCTGGCTGGACCATCTCTGGCGCGGCGGCCCTTCAGATCCCATCTGAGCTGCCTCCGGTGAGGGAGGGAGGTGCGGCCGGCGAACGGCAAGTGCCTGCTGCTGTGTGTCCTTGCCGTGGCCCCGTCCCGACCTTCCCGGGGAGGCCCCCGGTGGTGCCAGGCTACCACACCGTTTTTGGCATAGGGCACAGCGGGCAGAGATGGGCCGACCGGGCTGACTTCCAGCTCCGGTACTCAACAGCCGCGGGACACCAGGAAGGCACGGCGCCGCTCTGACCCCGGCTTCCTCGTCGGCCCAACAGGACTCGCGTGCGGGTCCGCGAGGGGAGACCAGGGCACCCGAACAGGCTGGGGCACGTGGGCAGCTTACCCACCACGATGGGTGCAGGTGGCTGGGAAAAGGCTGGGTCAGGCCCCGGCTCAGAGAGGCAGCACAGGCAGGCCAGAGCCGCTTGGGGGTGGGCGGGCCGTGCGTGCTGGAGGGGGGAGGCGGTGATTTGAGGGTATTACTTTTTAATGATGGGAGAGACTTGAGCCTATGTCAGACAGGTTGGGCAGGAGCCGGGAGCCAGTGACAGAGAGAGAGAGAGAAGGAGACAGGGAGAGAGGAAGACAAGAAAGTAGCAGATGTCCCGTTGGGAACTGGGGTTGCCTCAGTCAGGCTGGAAGCCTGGGCGAGGAGAGGTCTCTAACCACGGCCCCGGGGCTGTGTAAGGTCTGGTGCAGGAAAGGAGGGGAGGCTGAGGCCCTCAGGCACAGGGGCGGGTCCCAGTGGCTGGGGGTGGGGACCCCCAGCACAGGCAGTAGGGGGGGGGGGTGGGTCCAGTGGGGGAGGGGCAGGGCAAGAGCACAGGTCTCAGGAACAGAATGCTGGCCCCACCACCACGTCTGGGCACATTCCGCCGACTGCCACCAGGCAGACCTGAGGGGGCTCCCAGATGCCCCCCCCCCGGCTGCCTGCTCACTCCGGCCGCCCGCACCCCTCAGAAGGGAGCGTGAGGAGCAAGATCCCCCGGTAGCCGGACTGGAGGCATCACCTAGTGTGATGTGGCCCAGCCGCTATCACTGGGCCTAGCAGAGAGCAGAGGACGGTCGGCGGGCACGGAGGCCAGGCACGGCTCTGACAGCTTCACGGGCACGAACCCGCTCGGGCCCCACAGCCCCTCCGCGGCGGGGAACCACCCTGCCCGCGTCAGAGAGGAGGACACGGAGGCACAGAGGGGCTGAGCCCCACGCCCAGAGTCACACGGTGCGTGACGGGCGGTGCCGGGGTCTGAACCAAAAAGCCAGCCTGCGTTCTTGCTCACGGATCTGTGACTGTTCCTCAAGGAGCATTTTGTGACTGTTTCACGAGAGGTTCCCAGACCCCCCGGCCCTGGGAGGGGGACGCATCCCAAATACCTCCCGAGAGGCTCTTTCCCTCGGTCCGTGCTCCACCTCAGAGGCCAAGGAGACACGTACTGGAAGGGGGGCACCTGCTTTTTTTAGGCTGCCCGGATGTTCAACTCTGGGAGGCTGCCTGTTTTGGGGGGGGTCTTGGCGTGTCAGCTGATGGCACCAGACGGGGCCAGGTGGACTGGGGGTTGGGGGTGGGCGACGGGAGCCCGACGGTGGGTGTCAGGCGTGTGTATGGGGGAGGGGCGGGGCGCCGGGATGGGCCGGGTGTGAGGGGCTGAAGCCGCAGGTCCCGGACAGGGGTGGGCGAGCCCGTGCTGCCTCCGCCTCGACTCCACCCCCCAGCGCCTCACACGGGAGTCTGTGATCGTGGGTGTGTTTGGCCCAAACCGTGGCACTGGAGAGATGAGGGGGGACTCCCAACTGCCTGGCTGCCTGCCTCAGCTGCGGACCCTGAGCTCCCCCACCGCAACTGGGCTGGCCTCTTACCATGTCCACGGCCACCTTCATGGCCTCCTGCAGCCCAAAGAGCTTCCCGGCTACCAGGTAGACCCCGCCCGTCCACACGGCGCAGGCCTCGTGCACCCAGTGCTCCTGGGTGTCCCCGCCAGGCTCTGCCGGTGGCTCCTTGCTGCACTCATGCCTGCGGCTCTTGTCAGCTGGGGCCACCTCCTCGCCCCCATCCCCCCGGCCGTCGCAGCAGTAACAGCTCTGCAGCCGCCGGGACAGGCCCCGGGCGCTGGTGCGCAGGGAGCCCTGCTTGGCGGGGTCGGCCGGGCCGTCGGGCCTCGGGGCTTTTCCAGGGGCAGCGGCAGCTGCACATTCAAGGTCTTTGAGTGTTCTCTCGAGGGGCGGCGAGGCCTCCCCACAGGTGCCCTCCGGCCGCACCTTCTCCTTGAGTTTTGGCTTCTTTTTGGGGAGGCAGTGTTCGGGGTAGTAGGGCCCACAGAGGTCCCCGAGGTCCTTGAAGTTGGCCGGGTTTTGGCAGAGGCAGCAAACAAG
Organism: Felis catus; assembly: GCF_018350175.1. Taxonomy (NCBI): domain Eukaryota; kingdom Metazoa; phylum Chordata; class Mammalia; order Carnivora; family Felidae; genus Felis; species Felis catus. The sequence goes on from NC_058381.1 coordinate 11,639,609, forward strand.
GCAAGAGGTACTCAGGGCCTTGGAAACCACGGGCCCCAGATGCATGGTGGAGGACAGGGGCAGGGAGGGGCGTGGCTGCAGGACAGAGCCTCCAGGGAGCGTGGCCAGGGAGGCCCCGGTCGCATCCAAGGAGAATGAGCACGAGGATGAGGAAGAGGAGGCAGAGGAGGAAGGCTTCCTGTGGGGCTTGGGCTCCTCCCCCGGGGAGTTGACAACAGTGCATATGGTGGTGAACGCGTCTCTCTTCTCCACCCGCACAAAGGGCGAGAAGGCCGGGGTGCGGCTGTCTGCTCGAAGCCGCTTGCAGGAGGAAATGTACTTGAGGCGGATTTCAGGCTCTGCGGGATCCAGGGGCAGCACCTGCTGCTGCCGCCGCCGCTTGGCACGCCCCTTACAGGGGGAGGAGGTGGTGTTCTTGGCCCGGCCCCGAGTGAGGCGCTTTCGCTTGGAATAGCTGCTGTAGTTGGCATGGCCCGGCTGCTTCTGCGCCCTTGTCTGGGGCTGGCAGGGCCGGCCCTCAGGGGACTGGGAGGCCAGGCCCAGCTCCTCCGTCTTTGGCTTCTTGCCTCCTCCACCAGAGCTGTCCTCACCGCCCCCCTGAGTGCCATTGGCCCTGTCTCGGGGAGTCAGGAGCAGAGCCGGGCCTAGGTGGGGCCGCTTCTCCAGGGGACCTTTAGGGAGTCCGAGGGCTCCGGCCCTGCCTTTCCGGCTTCTCTTCTTAGGCGCCAGGGCAGTCCCCCCGGGCAACAGGGCCTCCGGGGACGTGAAGGCCTCAGTTTTGAAACACTCAGTCGAGGACAGTTTCTTACTGTTCAGGAGTTTGCCTTTTAAGGATCTGTTGGTTGGATTTCTGCATAACGGGTCGGCCCCCGAAGCTGCTGGGAGCTTCTGCCCGGTGCCCACGTTTAAGAGACCTTCGCCTGCCCCAACTGGGCTGCCCCCGGCGCTCTTGAGCCCTCGGTCCTTCTCAGGGAGAGATGGGCTCAGAGGATTGCCAGGAGGGGCCCCTGGCGTTTTGCACGCAAACTTTTTCAGGCTGGGCGAGGTGATCTTCTGCACGATGGCCTCCAACTTCAGGCCCCGGCCTTTCCGGGGCGGCAGCACCTTGGTCTTCATGGCCCCCTGGAAGGCCGCCCGCGAGGCGAGCTTCAGGCAGGCATCCGGGGTCTCCGGGGGCGGGGGCTTCACGGCGGGCTCACCGTTGCCCTTGGCGGGCTTGGCCTTCTTGGGGGAAGACATCCTCTTGAAGAGGGTGGAGGAGTCCTCGGCTCCCTCCTCCTTCACGTCCCCCCCACCGCCGCTACGCAAAACCAGGTTCCGCTTCTTGGTGGGGACAGGCGCCATGAAGGCGGACTTCCTTTTGAGTGAGTGGAGGGGCCGATCGGAGAGCTTGCTGCCTGCCCCGGGCTTGGGGACCCTCGCCCGCTGGCTGGCCCTGCCCTCCTTCTGGGGGCTGCCGGCGACCTTGAACGTGGCGGGCAGGTGGTTGTTGGCGAGGAGCTTCTTGGTGGCACGGCAGTTGGGGAGCCGGCTCTCCGAGGGCCGCCGTCTCTTGGAGTGGAACACTTCCTGGGGTTTCGTGCGGGACCGCAGGATCATGGAGCGCTGGTCCTTGCCCGGGGTGCCGGGCGAGTCTGTTTCCTTGGTCTTGGAGCCCATGGGGCTGCTGTCGGAGGCCACGGGCAGGGCGGCCGGGTTACTGGGGCTGGATGCCGCCTTGGGTGACGGCTTGCCCACCCGCTTGCCAGACTTGAAGGCGGCTCGCTGCTTGCCCCCCAGTTTGTCTGGGGGCGCGGGGGTGGTGGTGAGGCCCGGGGGTCCGGGTGTGCGGGGCTCGCTCAGGGCCGTGAAGGAGCGTGTGCACATCCTGGGGAGCCCTTCTGAGGCCCCCCGGCCCGGGGCCCCTGCTCCTTCCATCTGTCCCTGGGGGGGCCCCGTGCAGGATTCGGGGAGCAGGAGGTCTTTGGGCAGCACAGGGGCCCTGCACGGGGAGTCCTCGGCCTCGGGCAGCCCCCGGTGCACCCGCCGGCTCCGTAAACTTTTGCCGCGCGGCACAGGCTCTTTCTTGGCAATGGGAGCCTCGGGCACAGCGGGCTTGTTCGGCTTCTGGGCCAGGGAGGCGTCCGGGGCCAGGGTGGCGGAGTCCCCTGGAGCCAGCGCCCCGTCGGGTCCTTCTTCGCCTGGCTTCATGTGGGACAGGGAGGACTCGAACCAACTCTGGACCTTCGACTCCGCGCCCACGGTCGGGCCCAGCAGAATGACAGACTCCCCGGAGAGGTGGCACGGGGAGCCCCAGCCGGCCTTGGTGTCCAGCACCCCCTCCACCTCCTCCTTGGTGCACATCAGCGGGGCCTTCGGCGACAGCGGGTCCTGCATGCCGGGCCTCTGCTCGGGGCTGCCCAGGAGCTCACACAGGGAGGAGTACTCCTCCTCGGCCTCCAGGTCGTCTTTCCTCCCGGTGGGCGGCAGCAGGGGGAGGTCCCCGAAGTCGGCCGCTGAGCAGCAGTGCCGGCCCTCCTCCAGCCACCTGTCGGCCTTGCCCACCTCGGGGCACTGCAGCAGCCCGCCCACCTCCTCCTTCACCCCACCCGCCTCCTCCTGCTCGGAGTCCCGAGGCACCGTGGCCTTCTCCCCGGGGGGCTCCTCCTCCTGGAAGACCGGGCAGGCCGAAGCCTCGTGGGCGTTCTCCTTGCCCACGCCATCCGAGGCCTTCCCGCCCTGCTCCAGGCCCTTGGTGAGCTCACTGGGGTGGAGGCCCCACCGGGGACAGGCGTCCCCCAGGTTTTCCTCGGGCCAGGCAAAGGGGTTGGCGCCGTCCGCGGAGCCGGCGGCGGTCGTGTCCGGGAAGCAGTCAAAAGCCGCGGCGGCAGGGTCCGACACCGCGGCCCCCAGGGTGGGCTTGCTGCTGAAGGAGAGGGGACCGGCCGTCTTCTTGGGGTCAGGGGTGGCGAAGCCCACGGAGGGGTCTTCAAACAGCCCCGGGCTGAAGTCCTTGGCGCTGCCACCCTTGTCCAGCTGCAAGGACTCGGGCAGGGCCTCCGGCTCCCCCGGCCGCGGCCACGCGTTCTTGGCCACGGAGTCCAGGCAGGCGCTGTGGTTCTCCAGCGAGAAGGGGGGCTTGCCGGCGTCCTTGGCCAGGCCGGGCGGCTCGGCCCAGGCCTTGTCGGCCTTCTCGCCGATGGCCTCCTGCAGCCCCAGGATCTCGGACGCCAGGTCCTCCTGCGCCAGGGCGCTGAGCAGCAGCCGCGGGCAGTCCCGCTCGCCCGCCACGAACTTGGAGAAGCTGTCGAGCGGCAGGCTGCTGTGCAGACTCTGGAAGGAGTCATCGGACTTGGTGGACATGTCGTCGGGCGACGTCACGGAGCAGGTCGACACGGACTCGGGCTTGGCCTTCGAGTTGCTGTTGACCCTGGCGGGGCTGCCCCGGGCCTGGCTGCAGTAGAGGAAGCTGCGCTCCAGCGGATCCTCGGAGCCGCTCAGGTAGTCGGCCTCGGGCGGCTCGGCGTGCGTGGACTGCGGCGTGCTGCTCAGCGGCTCGGACAGCGGCGTGCCCGCCGGCTCGGCCGAGTAGCCGCTGCCCTCGGGGCTGCAGTGCTGGCTTTTGTGCTGTTCCGGGGTCCTGGACACCAGGTTCTTGACGCCCTTCTTCTGCGGCACGGCCGCCTTGGAGAGCAGCAGCTGCTGGACCGTGTTGGAGATGTTCTCCACCTGCGAGGTCAGGGCCGTGAGGCTCTGCAGGCTGAGATCCGACAGTAGGTTCTCAGGCAACTTGTCCTTCTGCAGCGGCTTGCAGTTGCCAGCCTGGCTGTCTACCGAGCCGGCGGCGTCGGTCGGGGAGGGGTTGAGCAGGGGCATGAAGTGGCTGTGGTCGGCGATGCCGGCGGGGAAGGCCCCGGTGCCGAGCGCCTGCTGGTTGTAGGGGAAGTTCTCCAGGTTGGGCATCAGGGGCGACGGGGTGGAGCTGTAGGAGGGGGAGCGGCCCACGGAGCGTGCGGGCGAGTGGCTGGAGCTGGGGCTGAAGGTCTGATAGTACTGCTCCGGAGTCCTGACGGCCGCGTCCGGCTGGCAGTAGCCAGGGCCTTGCTGCCCGTAGTGTTGGTACTTGGCGAGGTTTTGGTAGTGGAGGGTTTCCTGGGCGTGGTGCCGGCTCTGAAGGGCCTGCTGCTGCTGCTGCTGCTGCTGCTGCTGCTGCTTCTGTTGGTCGTAGCTGAGGCGGCCGGACTGGTAGGCGTGAAGGTTCTGGACCCGCTGCCCCGGGGCCAGGCTGGCGGTGGCGGTCAGCGGCCTGTCGTGGGGCTGGGCGGACGGTGCGGTGCAGCTCTTGTAGGAGTGGGCGCCCTGCCCGCCGCCGCCCTGGCCCGGGGAGGAGTAGGTGGAGGAGGCGGGGAAGGACTGCGTGTGCTGGGGGAAGTGGCCGCCCTGGGGGAAGGGCAGAGGTGAGGCCATGTCGTTCTGCAGCTTCTGCCTTTGGAGTTTGGGGTACGCCAGGGGCTGCTGGGGCTGTGGCAGCTGCTGCTGGACGTGCAGGGAGTGAGTCCGAAAGGGCAGCTGGGCGCCCTGCTCTGGGTACTGCCTGCCGGGGGGCACCGCGGCCTTTTTCATCAAGTTGTCCTCATATTTGCCCACCCCCCCTGGCAGGGGCTGCGGCTGGGGGGGCGGCGGCTGGGGGGCCCCCCAAGCCTGCAGGCTCTCCTCACCCGAGTAGCGGCCGGGGTACGGGCTGCTGTCCTGCACGCTGTAGCCCGAGAAGGCCGGCCTGCCCTGCAGGGACTGCTGGGAGGGGAGCCCCTTGCTGCCCCGCGCGGTGGCCGCGGCGGCGGCCGAGCCTGCGCCGCCCTCGTAGCCCGGGTACGGCTGCGGGTTGTAATAGTCCTTGGCCAGCAGCCGCTGCCGGTCACAGCTCAGCCCGGCCTGGCTCGGCTGTCTGTAATTCTCCAGGCGAGATGTCTCCTGTGAGGTCTGCTGGTAGTTCTGTTGTTTGCCATGGAAACCACACCTTTCTCGAAAAGACTGCATGACTCGGGCTGGTTATCTGTGAAAAGAGAAAGGGGGGGGGCGGGGAGGGGGGGGAAGGGAGAGCGATTCAGACGGGCCATTTCCCTTCCCCTCAGAACGCCTGCCTCCCACCCCTCTCCCGCCCTGCCCTCTCCCCGCAGCTCTTAACGGTCTCCCCTTTGCCTGAGCCTCCCCACCAGCTGTGCACATATTGACAACTTCTGTGTCAGGGAGGTGTGCTCTGTAATTCCCGCTCCGACATCGCCCGCTGCCAGCTGAGCCTTGCCAAGGATGGCCAGCGCTGCGGGAGGCGCCACCCCACCCTGCTCCCAGCCAGCTCCTCCCCTCCACGCCCCCCCACCCCCAGCACTCCCAGCGCTTCCCTGCTGGCGTAAGTAAAATCGTTTAGCAGAGCAATCCCACTCCCCTGCCCCCCCCCCCGCCCCCACTCTGGGGCCGCCTGGGTCCTGCAATCCAGTCCCAGCGCGGCAGTGTTCAGGCGTGACCCAGCCATGCAGGGACCAAGGAAGGTTTGCCCCTGCCCAGAGAAGCTACTCACCAAGGCCTGTGGAGAGAGAGAGAGAGAGAGAGAGAGAGCGCGCACGCACACACACACACACACACACACACACACAGACGCACAGAGGCGCGCGCACAGCCCGCACGCGCGTGCACACACACACCTCCTCTATCACTGCCATGCCATCTGGAATCTGTCTGTTCCTTCTAGCAGACGTCGATTAGGGGCTGTGGAGCCATTGTAGGCATAAAACGTCCCCTTCTCTGACTCCCAGTAACGCAGGACAGCGGCACCTGCCTCCTGTTTTTGATATCATAGGTGCGTAAACAGATTACGTGGCCCAGAGTGAGGGAGTGCATGCTAATGGGGGACACAGCCGCAGTCCCTTGGCCACGGAGGAGCGCCCCACAGCTGGGTGTGACGCAGCCCCAGCCCTCCTGGTCGGCCCCTCCCGTCTCCGACTCTACAGGGTCAGGATCAGGGCACACCAGGCCAAGAGCCCATCTGGTTACTATTTTAGGGGCTCGCGCCCCTGGTGAGGTCTAACCAGCCCCAAAGCAGGATCTTGGATCAGGAAATGACCCCGGAGAAGGAGTGGGCCCTTCAGGGCAGACCAACCAGAGTCACAAACACAGGCTGGCCCAAAGCATCCAGGCTAACGGTCCCCCTAACTGACCGGGGGCCGGGTCACCCCAGCAGACCCTCAGAGGAGGGAGGGATGGAGACAGGAGCGAGGAACGTTCCAGGCTCAAGAGAAATCACATCAAGGAGTCCGGCGTTCAGCCAGAGGCCCAGGGGGGTCAGGATTTAACCCACGACTGTGTGTGCCGCTGGTGGGTGAGCCAAGAGGCAGACAGAAAGGCCCAGGCCCCCAGAGGGGCACCAGGGACTTTCCAGTTCCCAGCCATTCATTCCCAACACCGAAAGAGGAAGGGGTGGCCTGCCGGGGGCCACAAGCTCCCAGAGTTATAGGAGGGACCAGAAATGAAAAAGAGACACAGAGGAGAGGTCGGCGGACGGACGGACGGATGTGCGCAGATGTGAGAACGAGGAGAGAGAGTGATGAGGAGTGGGGGATGGGGGCTCCCCCAGGAGGTCCAGCTCACTCCTCAGCTCTTCCCCTGGATCCCACTCAGATTCCTTTCTCAGTGCTGGGGCCCGGGGGCGGGGGGGGGGGGCTCCATCCGGCCGAGCAGGGCCAGTCTGGGGCTGCAGGGCCAGTCTGTTAGCACGGCCCAGGCCCACCTCCCCTGACCTCGGCAGTCAGCCGGCCCCGACTCGGGGACAGAAGGCCCTGGCTGCAGACGGGACCAGTGTCCCACAAGGCAAGCCCCTTCCCACCGGGCCCATCAAAGCCAGCAGGCCCCTGGCAAACACAGCCCTGCTCCTTCCCTCCCGCCTCTCCCTGGATTTATCACAGGCACCCCAACCAGGAAAAACGCGCCCGCCCTTCTGACCCACTTCAATCCCATCCCTGGCGGCTGGGATCAAACGTTACAGGGGGTGCCTGCTGTGACACGCCAACCCAGAGGAGCGGGAGGCATCGCTTGGCCCCGTGCCTCCTGACCTGACCTTCCAGAGAAGGCTGCCGGGCGGGCGGCCCCCTCCCATGCTCGGGCACAGGAAAAGAACAGGCACGCAACCGGCTGGCAGCAGCCGTCACTTTTATTCGGGTGTCACTGGCTGGCAGGCAGCGGCGAGGAAGGCCCGCTCCCGAGGACATCCTACGGCGCTCTGCCTCCCCGGCCTGTGTTTATGAGCCCGAAACGCGCAAACCCAGGACCACTCTGGAGGCTGCGCCTCGTATATCTGCACAAATTACATTTCGGCTTTTATTAGTCCCAGATCGTTCCCATTTCCTGCTGAGTGTCCTGTGGACATCATTAACATTTCTACAGCTTTTTTATTTTTTTATTTTTTATTTTTCTTCACATTCTCCAAAATGCATTACCAGAAACATTACTTAAAAAGAGAGAGTACTAGGACCAGTGTCCCCCCCCCCCTTTAATCAGTCCAGCTGCTGCGTCTTTTAATTTAGCCAAGCCGTATTAAAGGCGGGTTTCCCAATACACGAGCAGCTGGATGCGGTGAAAGCATCTATCTCTAAGAAAAGACAGTTCAATTAAAATACGAGAAGCCCAGTGCCTGATGGAGAACGCAGGCAAAAATGCTCACCCCAACACCACCCTCCAACCCCAGGCGGCGGGAGGGGGAGAGGGAGGGCTGCGGGAACAAAGGCACGGCATCAAAGCCGATGCCGGTCTCGGTCTCTCTGAGCCAACAAGGTCCGCTGGATCTGCCAGGAGAAAATGGGGCTCTGGCTCTTTAAGAGCTGCCTCAGGCCTGCCACGGGCTCTGTTGTTATTAATTATTATGATTATGATTACTTTTCAAGAGCACTAGGAAAGGACAAGGAGGGGGAGAGAGGCAGGCGGCAGGCAGGGGTGGGCGGCACCAGGAGAGGGGGCAGAGAGAGGCCCCTTTGGCAGAGAGATGGTGACCTCTGAACCCACCCGGGGAGGGCAAGAGGGGACAATGGGGGGAGCAGCCTGGGGCGTTCGGCCTCTGTAGGTTCAGCAGGAGGGAGAAGGGGTGGGGGTCGGGGGAGGGCACCCCCCCCAACACATCCTCATGGGGCTCCCTCTGGGCCAGCCCAGCCTCCCCATCCTCGCCTCCCCCACCTGCTTCTTGTGGACACTTGGTCAAGGCCTGATCTCTGAAGTTCTTGAGGGGAAGGTCAGTCTTGAGTGTCCTCTAGGCACCAGACTGCAATGCTTATGACAGAAGTCCCTTATAACAACTCCTGGAAGTTGGTTTCCCCGGCCACTGGACTGAGCGTATCAGGGACAGGCACGCTCTCGAGGCCACACACAGCTGGTTCAAGGACCCGGCCCTTGCAGCCAGTGCCCCAGGACTTCCTTTAGCACAGCAATGGGCCTCACTACTCCTCCCCGCTCCATTTCCACAGCCATGAAACTGGAGGGGTGGGGGGAGATGAGCCCAGGCCTCTCGGCTCCCCGCCAAAGTCACTACAGGTCCAAGGGCGCAGGGGCATCCTTTGGCCCTGGGTGCTTAGTCTGTGCAGGTTTGCTCAGTGCATGCTTTGACATTCTGCCCTTCTAGAGAAAAGGGTGAGGTTCAGAGGGCAAGAGACCTACCTTCGAGCCCACCCACAGCGAAGTTCCCTTTGTGGGATGCCTGCAGCAGCAGCTGCGACCAGACCAAGGGTGCACGTCCCCTCCCCTGGACCCCACACCAAGAACTCCCACCTAGAGGAAGACATCTCGGAGTGTGACCAGCAAGAAGGTGCTGCAGGGGAAGGGCAGCGGTCCCCTCTGCAGCATGTGAGGCCCTGGAAACCAGGCCAGGACCCCCCTTTTATTCAGGGAGCCAGACCCACCTTAGGGAGGTCCACTCATGAGCAGTGGGGCTCACTGGCCTCCCACTATCACCATGGTAACTGCTGTCCCTGGGCCCACAGCCCCTCCAGTTCCCCAGGGCCGTCCCCCTGGTCAGGGACACGGGCACAGTGTGGGCCAGAGCGGCCACGGCCCCCACAGGGGGACCTGCTGGAACCCAGCTGGGAGGCCGTGGCTGGAGGTCTTCCTGAGAGTGAGGGGTGGTGGGAGAAGGGAAGGGTGGGGAGATGGAGAGGAAGAGAGAGAGGAAGGAAAGGAGAGAGAGAAGGAAGCTGTTGCCCAGCAGCGGCTCTGAGGCCACTGGTTCCATCCCACCCACTTATCCAAGGTTGTTTTCTGACCCGGTTTCCTGATCTGTAGCTGCAGGGGAAAAATGTAAAAACCCAACCCACTCAAGGCCTGGGAACTAGGAAGGAGGAAGTTACCTGGGTCAAGAGGCTGGGGATGGGGCCGGGGGGTGTCCAGGGAGGAGGGAAGCATGTAGGACCACCTCAAGCCTCCCCATCTGCGGTGGGTCATGAATACTAAATATGAAGCCTTGATTAAAATGATAAATCACTAGCCAGGTTTCCTGCTGTCCTGTGGGGTCTATCTTGAATACTAAGGGCCTGGCTTGAACAGGGGAAGGGACGAACTCCCAAGGAGCACACAAGACAAACAGCCCAGTCCCTGCAGGCCCCGGGGACAGGTTAGGGTCCTCGGGCCCAGGGGCTCGTTGGGAGGGAGGGACTGGAGCCAGCTGGGAGAGCCCTGCCTGGGGCACAGGGGAACGATCCTGGGGCATAAAGAATCCCAGAGAACAAGGCAGCCCCACCTCAAAGGATGGTCTCTCGAGACCACCTCATGTGGGCGCCCCCCCCCCCAACACACGTGGCATGCACCCCTTCTCATGGTGGGCATCCATGCGTGCTCTTGGAAGAACCCAATCCGCCATACCCCTCTACAGGCCTTGGGTGGGAGGAGCTGGGGGCTGGAGGTCCTGAATATTAGGCAAGAAGGACAAGAAACTGGAAGGCTGTCTCAGCATGCTCTCCAGACATCAGGCGGGTCCCCAGCCAGGCTCTGTAGCTGCGACTAGGAGCCCCCGGTGAGGCGGGGATCTCAGGGCTCTTTGGAGGAGGTCTGAATAGGGAGCAGAGGCTTCTGGACACTCCAGACGTTTGAAAAGCCTTCCCTCAAAGCCCACGGACGACGCTGTCTATTCCAAGGACCCAGCTGCGGAGGCCCCAGAGACCCTCCTAAGGCACTCGAATATCTCGAATATCTCGTCCTCAGGGTCTAACCCACCAGGAGGTCACCCCACCCGGCCCTGGGGCACAGGCAGGGTATGTGAAGTGTGCTAACTCCTGGAAGCTCCAGGCCCAGCTAGGAAGCCACAACACCATTTCCAGGAGGAGTCACCGCAGGAGTCCCACAGCCCAGCGACTGGGCAGCAAAAGCCAGATCTCAACTTGGGTGCCTGACTTCTAAAGCTGAGCCCCGCTCCGCACCCACACCCCACTGCCCCATGGTGTGGTTTCTGGGATGCGGTGGCCAGCAGGCCCACAGATCTGGGCCGTCGGTGGGGGGGGGGGGCACGGTCCAGGTGTGGTGAAGGGGCAGATGGCCAGCCAGCCCTCCCCCACTGGGAGCTGTGGGGGTAGCAAGAAGGTATTTCAGCAGCAGCTGTGCCCTTGGTACTCCAGAGCCCCCCTGGGGTGGGGAGGGCTCAACTATTCTCAGCTCCGTACTTACCAGTCTCTTGTGGACAGTAATTGTTTTTAGATCATTTTATTCACCATTCAAGAAAAACAAAATCACCACCTCTCCCCATCGTCAAAATGAGGACCAGAAAAACGGGAGGTATTGACTGCTGAGATGCAAACAGCTAAGAGGCCTGGGGTCTGGTGGCCCACACATTCAGGGACCCACAGGGGGTCTCCCAGTCTGCTCTGCTAGCCTCTCCACCAACCCCCCAGAAGTCCCTGGTCTTGTAGGCAACCGCACAGTGTGGATATGACATTGGATCTGTGTGTCTGCTGGCTTTGAGGGGAGGCAAAGGTGGCGAGAGAGAGCCCAACCTCTCACCCCAGCTTGTCGCATGTGCCCCAAGGGACCATCACTTCCCTGCGGAAGTGGAAGCACCAAGGCCCCAAGCCAGTGGCCTGTGCCGCTGTGGACTCTGTGGCTTTGGGCAAACCTTTTCGCCTCCCCGGGCCTCAGGGCCTTTGCACTGGCTGTTTCATCTGCTAGGAATACCATTCTGATATCTACATAGCTTGCTCCTCGACTCTAAGCCTTTGCTCAGGTCACCCTCCCCGGTACCCCTCTCTGACCGCTGTGCTTGGAAGAGCACCCCTTGCGCTCCTCCTCCCCTGCTTCTATCGAGTGCTCACCTCCTTTTAGTACGCCATGTGGCTGGCGGGCTTTATGACTGGTGTCTCCTCTTAGAACTACAGTTCCGTGAGAGCAGGCATTTTGGCCGGTTTTGTTCGCAGCTACATCCCCGTATCCCAGAACAATAAATATTTGTTGAACGAATAATGTGTAAATGTGACATTAACTCTAGAAAATATCCAGAACGAGCAGTCGATGGCAAAACGAATGCCGGGGTGGGGTGGGGGTGGGGGGCGGGGCACGGGAGGCTTATCGCCACAACTCCTCATTCATTCGACAAAGAACAATCTCCTTCGGGCCTGGCAGGCGATGTCCGTGAGTGAAGTGAGCAGGTGGGGACGGAGGCAAACTAAGGGTCCTGGTCCCAAAGCGAGGGGGAGCCCCACTGGACTCCAGAGCTTCTGAGTTGTCTTCCACATATATATGCACTTAAAGGGAAGTCTCGCCTTTTAACATACGCTACCAACCAAGTAAAAAGTCTTAACACCCGGAGTTCAGGAGAAGCCACGTGGACTTCAAGCCATCACAAGCTCCCAGGGGTCAAGCGCTGTGTAACTGAGGCACACAGAGCTTTGCTAGGGCAGAGCCAGGGCCTCGTTGGGAGAATTTGGGCACCTCGCACGTGCTCAATGGCACGCGCAGGAGCTCAGTGTGAAGGAATGAGAACAGGAGGAGCACCCAGAACCTTCCCTGGCCCCTGGGAGAAGTCCTGAGACCAGCACGGACCAGCGATGTCGTGGAGCAACAGGGCAGAGCTGAGGAGCGCCGGAAAGGAGGTGCAGAGCCGTGGGGGAGCTGAGGGCCCAGGGGTGCTCACAACCTTCAGGGCATATTCCACCCCAGGCACCAAACGAGGAGGCCTTGCTGCCCGCCCCCCCCCCCTTGCTGGGTCCCTGCGGGGTTCCCTGGTGGCACTTATCACGGTGGCAATTACATAATTAATGGTGTGATGAGCTGTGTCACGTGTGCCTCCCTCACCAGAATGCAGCCTGATGAGGGCAGGGGCTTCTTCATCTGTTTGGTCCTAAGCCCTAATCGCGGAGACTGTCCCGACTGGGTGCCAATTAAACATTGCCTGGACAGACGGGCAGACGGGATGGGTGAGGGGCTCGGCTCTGGGTTGAGTGCACTAGCCATCCTCACCACAGCTCTAAAGGATGCTGCCCAAAGAGAAGCCTGATGATGACAGGCCTGAAGTCCCGCCAGGACACGTGCAATAGCCAACCAGGAAGGAAAGACAAAAAGCTCTGTACTCCAGACCTGGGTCACAGCCCCTCCCCTCTCGGGTCAGGTCCTTTTTGGCTCAGCTTACAGTGGGGTGGGGGAGAGCTGGGTGCTGAGGATCCAGAGGAAAAAGCAGCAGGGCCCCTGCCCCCCCTGAGGCCAACAGACCCTCAGGAGGCTGCGCGGTGGAGAGGGGAGGTTGTCCGGGGAGGCTGGAAGGAAGGGGCCATTATGTGAGAAAGGGTGAGGGCCCACCAGATGGAAGGAACGGCCTGAATGAGGCCGGAGGCAGGACTGAGCAAGTGGGGCCACTACCATGATCTCCCCTCCTCCCCCTCAGGTGGCCTGGCTGCCACAGCCAATGGTCAAATGCCCTCTGTTCTCATGGCTCCAATCCCTGGCAATCCTGCAAAGTCACCCCGATTTGTTAGCTGCCGATATGGCTGCTGGGGGAGGGGGGGTGGCGGACACTCTCCCACGTGCCTTTGGGGTCCAAGCTGGAGAGGGGTCTCTGGCTTGTTTCTGACCTGGTGCTGCCTACCTCTGGCTCCCGCCAACAAGGCCAGCTGCTAGCAGCAGTGAGCCACCAGAAGCCACTTTCCACAGAGCACATTCTAGGTCAAACTCCCCCCTCATTTTGCAGAAGGATTAACCGAAGCCCAGAGAGGGCCAGTGACTCGTCCAAGAGGTCCAGCAGGGTTGAGATCCCTCTACAGCTCTGTGCCCCTTGGTCAACCAGAAAATGAACTCAGAGCTGGAAGCCAAAAAGAGGAGGGGTCAAGGTCTTCCAGCTGGACACCCCAGAGGAGCCAGGGAATGCGCCCCCCTCCCCCGCCTTTCCCAGCCTGGGCGGGAACCACCTCTCCCTTCCCTGCCTTTGACACCCCCTCTCCGCAGCATCCCACAGTCAGCATCCCAGTCGGGGAGGCTCAGCAAACCAGCCCCTCCCAGCCCCGTTCCACCTGGGGGAGCCAGGGAATTGGCGCCCCCCCCCTCCCCCCAGCCCCCAGGGGAGGAAGCCGCCTGTCAGGCCGCCACGGCGTGTCAAATCCTCTTGCTGCCTAATTGTGAGACGGCGGCGTTTAAAGAAACGCTTTTCTGGCCGCCTGCCACACCGCAAACTGCTTGGTATAATTTTATTATTAAGGAGAGAGAAAAAAAGGGAGGGGGTGGGGAGGGGGGAGGGGAGGGAGGGAGGGAGGGGGGGAGAGAGAGAGAGAGAGAGAGAGAGAGAGAGAGAGAGAGAGAGAGAGAGAGAGAGAGAGAGAGAGAGAGAGAAAGGGAGAGAGGAGGAAATTGCTTAGTCCAAGTCAGCTGGTGGAGTATTCTGCTCAATGTGAAAGCGGGGACGGCTTTCCAGTTGGCAAGCTGACTTCGTTAATTGCGCATTCAGTCTCTACTTAGGGTAATTGAAACGAAGCGGGGCCCAGGTCTGACAATTAGGGTCTGCGACTAGGCCATTAACCCTTTCTGCATCCGCCCCCCCCCCACCCCCGATGGATAGCACGCACCCACTCCAAGTGGGGGTGGGTCACCGGGCACCCCCCGCGAGAACCCATTCCGAGGCTGGGGGGCAGGGAGCCGCGCAAGGCGGTGCGTACCGCGGCAGGGGGGCTGCGGGGCGGGCGCCCCAGCGCGAGCAGGGTTAACGCGGTGCCGAGAGTCCGGGAGCTCGGCTACGGCCGAGCTGGGGATGGGGGAGCCGCGCTGGGTGTGTGGGGGTTGTTTGCGGCCTCGCCGCCCCTCTGCAACAGATGTTTCAGCCGTGTAAGACAAAGGCAGAGCGCCTGCTGCTGCCGGGAGAAAATCCGCAGGACTCCCTCAGGGGCAGGTAAAATTTCACCTTCTATTTGTGTTCCCCCCTCACACCCCCGCTCGCCCCCGCCCGGTTTCCCGGCCTCTGCGCCAATCCGGAAAGCGCCACCAAAGACGCCGCGCCGCCTCCTCCGCAGCCCAACCCGCTGACCCCAGCAAGGTCACGGCGACCTCGGGCTCCGCCAGCAGCGCGCCCGCCAGTCGTCCGCCGGCGAGGGGTGCCTCTCCGCGCCCGGCCCCCCTCCCGGGGCGCCCCCCGTCCGCGATCCGCGGTAATTGGAGGCACCGGGCGCGAGAGGAAGGGGGCGCTGCACTCGCCACGAGGCGGAGGCGGCGCTGGACGCTCCGCGCCTCCCTCCTGCCAGCGCTGGGACCCCGGGGGGCTCTGCACCCCCCCCCCAGCCCCCATCATTCATCTCCCTGATTCCCGCTGTATCCGCCCTCGGAAGTCAGCCGAGTGAAGCAGCTGTTCCTTGCACACTCCACTTGACCAAAGATGATGATAAATGAGGCCCGGGCTGCGTCGGGGACGCGGCGGCGGCCGCGAGGGGCGCGCAGGGCGGGGCGTACGGCCCACCGCCCCCTCCCCGCGCCTCGGAAAGGGCGAGGACGCGGAGGACAGAGGCCGAGAGGCACAATCAAAGGGCCGCGCTTCCCTCCCGGCGCCCCGCGCAGCCCCCGCACCCGGCTGCCAGAAGGCGGCGGGCGGAGGTGCGCCCGGAACGCCGGGGCCGAGGCGGAGACCTCTTCCTAGCGGCCCGCGCCGCAGCCCCGCCCCCGCCCTGCCCCCTCCCTCCCCACCTCTTCCCCTAAGGCCGCGGTCCCCACGGCGCCCTCGTCCCCCACCCCCCCCCCCACCCCGGTGCCTCAAACCTATTAACGCTCGTAAATAATGAATAATGGAGCGCTTCCCTCCAGCCGCGCAGGCTGCGGGCGGGGGCCACCGCCAGCTGCGCCCGGGCCTGGGGAGGGGGCGCCCCCCGGCCGGGTGCAGGGGGCCCGGGCGCGCGGCCCCGCACACGTGCAGCCGCGGCGCGCAGGCGGGCACCCCGCCCCGCGGAGGAGGGGGAATCCCGCGCTGCCCTCCCCAACGCCACCTCCCCTGGAGTCCTCTGGCACCGAACGAGGCGAGAGAGCGCGCGCGAGCTTCCCAGCCGGAGAGGGTTATTTTTAACCTGCCCCCCTTTCTATATCTGCCTCTCGGGTTTGCGCGCCCGCCCGCCCGCTCCACCAGCCGAGGACGCGGGCTCCTCACCTCGCTCGGCGGCTCCGGCCTCTGAGCGCCTCCCCCGGCCCGCGGCCCCCGCCCCTGCGCGGGCATCGCGCGGCTAAATCTCAGCCTGGAAAGGACCGATTAGGAGCCGCGTGCCTTTCTGCGAAATATTGGAACCGGGTGGGGTGGGGGCGGGGAGCCCGGCGCTCTCGTCCCCTCGCCTCCCTCCCTGCTTGCCGTGACTGCGAGAGGCGGCTCCGGCGCTCCCTCCGCAAAACAGGGGGCGGCCAGGCCGGGGCGCCGAGCCCCCCTTCGCTTTTCGCCCTTCACTCCTCAACGCCCACCCTTCAGTCACCGACAAAGCTGGAGCTTCTAACACACCGACCCTCCGGCAGCGGCGGCGCCAAGTGGGGTGCTGCCTCCCCCCATCTCAGCCTCCTCCCTGAGCCACTCCAAACAAACACACCATTTAAACAGCAGCGGGTTTGCACACCAACTTCAAGGCGGACCCCGCCCGTGCCCGTGCCCAAGGCGCACCGGGGGGCCTCTTTCCCCAGCCTGTCTCCCTCCTCTCGGGCTCTGGCCTCCGTAAGGCCCCCTTTCGCCCCTCCCTCCCATTCCCTTCCCCGTCGCGCCCAGCAGCCCAGACCCCTACCCCCACCCCCCTTCCTCTGGGGGAATGAGGCAGCAGGAAGTTCACGTCCATTCCCATTACTTTGCTCTCCAAAAGGCCACCCACCCAAACCCCAGCCTGTCCTTACCCCCAAGGGAGGGGGCAGGAGAAGAGCTGGCTGAGCTCAGAACCCCCCTCCGGGCTTTGACTGGATCAGGCACTTGACATTTTCCAGACTCTGCTCACGCCCAATCCTGGAGACCCACAGGCACAGGGCCCCCTAAGGACCCCCTCCTGAATGAGGTGGGGTAAAAGACAGCCGCTGCAAAATACAGGGGAAAACTGTGGAGGAAGTGGTGGGCTGAGAAGGAGGGAAAAGGGCGTTCCAGCGGCAAGGAGCTGCCTGGCTTAGTGGCAGGAAAGAACACAGCGTATTTGGGAATCCGAGCCGGATTTCTCTCCCCAGCTTAGCTGGAAGGTGGGGGAGGGTCCGGCCCCCACCCCATGGGAGCAGCCTCTGGCCAGGATTACGGTAAGCCTGGCAGGCCTGGGGGGGGGGGGGGCAGCGGCGGGCAGAGGGTGTAAAAGATGCATGTGGACCACAGATGTGAGGACAGCAGGTGCCACTGGGCTTGTCTGATGACACCTCTGGGCCAGTAGCTGCAGCTGGGGGGCCCAGCCTGCCCTGGAGGTGAGAGAGAGGCGGCAGGAGAGAGAGGGTCCCTTAGCGCAAGCAGGACCTGGCAGGGCAGAGTGGGCTTCTTAAGGGGCTTCTCCCCCCAGCCAGCCTGGATACTGAGCCCGGGGCCACCCTCAGATCTAGAAAGTTCTCAGTCACCTCAGACTGTCAGCTGGGGTGTAACAGCAGCGGCATCAGACGGCATGCTGTCTGGCCCCCTCCTATGGCCAAGGTGCCTTGATAGATTTTACTTCTAACCCTCAAATTGCCCTTCTAGGAGGTGACGTCACCTCTCATTTCACAGCCGTGGAAACTGAGCTCCAGAGGGGGGAAGGGGCCATTCTGGGGACCTTTCTCAGTCCCCCTGCCTGGGCCCGTGGGTAGGGCCTCAAGCTTGTTTGCTCTGCTTCCCGGCAGCTGGGCATCAGGGAGGTGCCCAGGGGCTTGAGGGCGCAAGATAATGAGGTCCTGGTTTGCTCCTTCGGCAATTTCAGAAAACTGGTTTCCTTGGGAGATAAAAAAAAAAAAGGGCAAGGGGTTGGTGTGGGGGAAACTGGAGAGAGAAGTCACAGTGCCCACCACCAACTCCCTCCACCCAGTTCCTCTGGCAGATCCAGTTACCCAAGGCGCCAGGCCCCCTACTGAGGGTTCCCAGGTGGGGGGTTGGCTCCTGGGGCTGCAGAGTTATTGTAGTGAGGCCTGGAGTCCACACAGGCCTCATTTACTCATCTGTAGCCCGAATATAAATCTCACACAGCCATGTACCATTGCGCTCTTCAAATGCGTACGGCCGTTGTGATGAATAAATTACAAATTCATTTAGGGCCTAGTGGCTCTGTGTGGTTATATGCTCCTGCCCCCAACAACAGACTAACAGCTCCTATTTTGACATGAAAGGCGTCTCTGGCTCAGGACTGGGTGCCGAGTCGGGGGACCCCTTACCGATGAACAGCTGGGACCGTGGGACTACCTTGTCCACCACTGCCCTGGCTGCCCCCGCCCCTTTCCAGGAAGGAAGCTTCTGGACAAAGCTTGGATGGACAGCGTGATGCCCCCAGAAATCTCTGGGTGGGGGAGGAGCCTGGCCAGCCCCCCCCGGGACACGTAGCCCGGTGACCACAAGCATTGACCTTTGGGGAAAGCGAACCACCAGCCACTGCCCCAGAGGCTGGTCCGGAGGCGGCCTGGGACCGCTTGCCTCAGGACGGAAAATATTTGCCTTTGGTTTTCAGCTGCCGCCTCATCCTGCCTGATTTCCCTCTCTTCCACACAGACGTGAAATGTGGAGGTGCTTAAGGGTCAAAATGAAGGGAGGGCCACCGTCAGAGTCCAGTGTCTGGCCGTTTGAAACAGCACTATTTTTCTCCCAAGGTGGAACAGAATACTTTCTGTCGCTGTCCTGTGCGCCGTTTTTCTGCACCCCGTGTTCCCTCTGCCCAGCCTCAGGCCCAGCCCCCTCGGGCCTCACCTCCAGCGGCAGCAGGCCCTGCCAGAACTCCCTCCCTGCTGGCTTCCAGTCACTCAGCATCTGGGGGAGAGAGCCTCTTCCAGCCCTACAGAGCTAACTCAGCCTGACCCCAGCGCTGTCTTGTTCTGGAAGGCTGCAGGAGAATGCTTCCTGGCTTGTTCTGTGGGGCTGGTGATGGCAGGCCTCTCCTGCTCCTGAGAGATGTCAGATTCACAAGGGGCCAGGCCAGCCAGCTGTGAGGGCTCACAGGCGGCTAGCTGTGTGGCTTTGGGGTGCAGGGAGGCTCATCTTCCCCCAATCCCACCCTGACTGTAAATGCCTGTGCCCTGATGCCACACAGCTCTGGGTTCAGATCTCAGTTCTGCGCTCGGCCTGCTGGGTGTCCCTGGGCAATTCACTTAACCTCTCTGGGCTTCATGAAACCTGCAACCTGTTCTTACTTACACCGCACTCACAGGGTTGACGTGAGAGGGAAGGATCTGCTGTTTTATTACGTGGTAGAACCCCAGGGACGGGTGGTAACTTCCGGAGCCTCTGGGCATTGTCCCTGGGGGGCAAGGGCCAAGCGTTGTACTCGTCTTCCAGGGAACTCTGTGTGTCTGAGACAGAGCAGGTCTTCTGGTAGGTAGGGCCTTATGGGGGATGATGTACCCCCAGAGCCAGGGAAGCTTCTGGGACTGAACGTTAAGTCCTGTCCACAGACTGTGCCCTGTCCCCCCATGGCAGGAGGGTTGTCTTCCTGGATGGAATCTCGGTGTTTCTCATACACTACTGTGCACATCTTAGGAAGAGGCAGATTCTGCTGTGGCGGGCTGGGGGTGGGGCCCAGGATTCAGCAATCAGAGTCGTGGGCCTCTCCAGGCAGAGTGAGATCTCGGCTCTCCAACACTTCGGGTCCCGCTGAGTCCTGGAGGCGAGGCTCAGCCAAGGGCTACGGGTCCTGTCCTGTCCTCTTGAGGACCCAGTACAAGGCTCTGGCTCTGTGTCTCTGAGTTCTGCACCTCAGAGCTGAGTCCCTGCGGTGGTGTGAGCCCCCGGGACCCTGCATTTGGCACCGCTTCCTGGCCGCAACACGCCGATAAAAGGCAGCTTCACGCTGCGATTCCCGGCTTCCCGGGCCTCAGTGCCCCCCCGTCGGCACAGCGGGAAGCTGGGATAAACTGATCCCACGGCTGCCATTGATGGCTCCCCACACCCTCTTCCCTTCCCAGACCCCTTCCGAAGGTACAACAGATCTCAACCCAAGCACTGACCCCAGGGGGGGGACCCAAGGGGCTGCAAAGGTCACCCAGACTAACCACAAACATCAGCCACTTCTTGCTGACAGTCTTTTGCGCCGGGCACTGTCCTAATAAGCACTTTGCATGTACAAACCTCACCCACAGGACAGCTCCATGGGTGGGGGGGGGGTACTGTTATCACCCTTGTTTTATGGGTTGAAGACACTGCAACCCAGAGAGCTGAAACCCCACTGCCCGAGGTCACACCGCTGTGAAGGGGTGCAGGGCCCGCAGTGACTGGACTCAGAGATTCTCCCCAGCCTGACCCCCAACCGTACATGGGGGCCTTTGAGGATTTCCTTGTGGGGAATACCCAGTTAGATTTTCTGGGCACGGAGCAGGGGTGAGCATGGCATACCGCAATCACCTGGGGATGTGGGGAGAAGCCAGTACAATCTCTCTGGAGAGTTTGGGGGCAAGACAGACCCAAATAAAAAGTGCACGCGCCCTCCGCCCTGCAGTCCGGCTCCTAGCCAGGCCCAGATTCCTCCGCACGGGGCTAGGACTGTGATGTCCTTTGCAGCAGGGAAAAGACTGGAGATCCCCTAAAATGTCCGTGTGAGGGGGATGAAAGAAATACATTTGGGGAATTCCAGAGTGGAGTCTGGGGAGTGAGGAAGGGCCCCATGTATTCAGGGGGTGCAGCCTCCAAGCTGGGGAGAAAGGCACAGGGCAGAAAGTGTGCAGAGGTGCTCTGTCGCATAAAAGGGTACGGTGCATTTAAAAAAAAAAAATTTTTTTTTTTATGCCGTGAGCCTATAACCCTTACAAAAAGGTTTTAAAACTTATTATATGAATGAATGTCCATCCTCTGGGCTATGCAGGGTGGCTGAAGAAGCCTGGGGTTTGCGCTCCAATCTGACATGGCCCGGTCCATGCTGTTGGTCTAGAGGCCAGCAGGTCACGTGACCTCGGATTCCTCATCAGTAGGATGGCCTGAGGCCGGCTGCCGAGAGGAGTCAGCGCTCCTGCCTCCTGCAATGGGCAAGATGGGGATCATTCCCCATTTTACAGGTGGGAAACTGAGGCTCCGAGTGGTGGGGGACCAAACCTGAATCCCCCTAGAGTCTGGATCGTCACTTCTGGGGGCACCGCCTTGGGGGACACAACGTGCCCAAGCTGTGCGGGCAGCAGGGCCACTGATAAACCACCGGCCGGCGCAGAACTCCCCGGGACCACTCCTGGTGTTGTGTGAGATTGTGTGTTCCACTCCACTTCTACCACAGTGTGCTTCCTTCAGTCATCAGAACAAAGGCAACACACATTATAAAACTTAAAAGCAGGGGCCGTTCTGGGCGCTCATGGGCCCCAAGGGCGTGGCCTGATCGGGAGGCAGTCCAGGACGGTCTGGGGCCGAATCCTGGCTTAGACACGCCACTGAGCTGTGGGGCCTCAGCAGGCCACTCCAGCGCCCGTGCCTCAGTTTCCTCATCTGTGAAACAGCAGTATGAGTAAGTACCTCAGAGGGTGGGTGAGAATTAAATGAGAAAGTGGACAGTCATCCAAGCCATGCCTGGCAGAGGAGGGCCCAACAAGCGAGCTGTTATTTCTAAAGGGTAAATATTTATATAATTTTTTCTAACAGAGGGAAAGTTCAGGAAAATCCCTGACTGGTCCTAGCTGGCTTTGGAGGTGGGGCTGGGGGGGGTGGTGGTGGGGAGCTCCTTGGAGTGACAAGAACCTAGCTCAGCACTCCCCCACGCACCCGGCCCCAGGAGCAGCTGGTCTCTGCCCGGGTGGGCAGGCACACAGTCCTGGCACAGGCAGGCAGTGTGGCCGGAGCGGGGCTGGCCGTCTGTGTTCCCTAGCTGGCACGTCGGGTGGAACAGACTTGGCCGGAGGCCTCTACAGCCCCAGGCCCGTGGAGAGAGGGCTCAGAAAGCCTCCTGTGTTCCACCCGGCTCTAAGGCTGGCTTTTTCCAGACCAGAGCCTCGTGAGTCTTTGGAAAGAACATCCAGTACCCAAGGCCCTGCACTGACTTTCTGTGTGACCCCAGGTGAGTCACCCCACCTCTCTGGGCCTCTGTTTCTTCCCCTGTCAAATGTGGATTGGGACAAGTACCCCTCCCCCCCCCCCCCCACGGGTTAAGCAAAGACCCAACAGGAAAATGGACATGCTCTGTCATCATCACCCTCGCAACTAATTTTCACGCAGTGCTTACGTGTGCAGGGCCCTGTTTTAAGAAGCAGCGTGCATATTTTAACTCCTCTTACAGGTGAGGCAACAGAAGCTCAGAGAGGTTAGGTCGCTTGGTCGAAGTCACATAGCTCGTGAGGAGCCCGAAGCAGTATAGTAGGTCAGTGATGGGAAGTCTGACATTAGCGTTATAATTCACGCTACGAAGTCAGGCCTAGGATCTGAAAGCTTCAGACTCCATTCCTGGGGTCCCCGGAGGGAGCACTGTGTGGTAGTTGGCTCAGAAGTTGCTCTCTCGGCACTGGGATTTTGAGTCCCCTGTTTCCCGGGTGCCCTCCATATGCAGGGCATCGACAGAGGTGCCTTCTTCCCTGCCACAGCATTTTAATTCCAAGAATAACTGTGTAAGCAATATATAAGCGTGCCCATTTCGCAGACAGCGCAATTAAGGTCTGGAGGCAAAGGGAACTTCTTGGTGAGCAGCAACACTTAGACTTAAACTCGGCTCGTCTGGCGCCAAGTCCACTACTCAGGGCGAGGATCCTGGGCACAAGCAAAAACAGTGGGCATCAGAGACCCCCCCCCCCGAAGAAGGGAGACTTTTGGACACTGCAGGGATTCCCAGAAATTTTGCTCTGTCCCATGCACTGTCCTTGGGACATCCGATCTGCTGCTTCTGGGCTTATGCCTTCACTTCACCTCACCGTGAGCCTCCTTACTAGCCACAGGTTCTGGGTGGACCATTTTACAGATGGGGAAATTGAGGCCCGCTGAAAGGCAGGGATTTGCTCCATGGCTCAGAACCACTTCCGGGTACCTATGGGCTCCTGTCACAGACCACACAGTCCCTTCTTTACCCTCACACCCCCTCCGTGTATTCATCCACCTATCCATCCACCCCCTCACTCACCCACCCTCACATCCATCCATCCGTCCATCCATCCGTCCATCCGTCCATCCATCCATCCATCCATCCATCCATCCATCCATCCATCCATCGAAGAAGTAGTTACTGAGTGCCTCCTGTGTAGCACAGACGTGCTAGGTACTGAGACAGCCGTGGGCTTTAGAGCCTCTAGAGAAAGCCGGTAATGCCGAAACACAGGGAAGGCCCCCAAATCACACCTGAGTGGGAACAGCGGATCAGAAAAGACTTCCCAAAGGAAAGCCCTCGCCTGAGACCTGAGGTCAGTGAAGGGATGAAGAAAGGCCTCTGGAAGATGAGAGAGGGAAGGCGAAGGTAATAAAAATGTGACTGACCATGGCTTGCAAGTTGAACGTGAGTGAGGGGCAGGAGGTGAGAAGCAGGCAGGGCCCACACGGTATAGGCCTTGTGAGCCACATGAAGATCTTGGATATTGTGCGTCGACAGTGGGGAGCCATAGAGGGCAAGCAAGGGAGTGAGTGAACTACGGGACACGTGTGTTGTAAGCTCCCGGTATGGCAGTGGTGGAGAGCAGATTGGTGAATGTGGGGAGAGGGGGCCAGAAAGCTAGGACAGTTTCCCAGGGAGCAATGAGGGGTGCCAGGCCAGACAGGAAGGGTGAGATTCTAGAAATGTCAGGAACAGAGCACTTTGGGACTCAACGGCCAATTCCAAACAGTGGTGGAGAAGAGGGGACCACCCTCCGGGTTTGCCCAGAGCCCATTCTCCCAACTGTGAGGTGATCCTACCCTCCGGCTCCCTTCAGACCCGCCCCACCAAAGCCTCTCCTGGACGTATCGCTGACCCGAGTCTGGCTCGTGGCTGCCAACGTGTCAGCGCCCAACAGGGCGAACACCCTTAGGTGGCAGATCTCGAGTCTGGATCCCAGCGAGGGCAAGGAGGCCAGGCGGCACAGCGGCTCAGAGCGGACCCCTCCAGGTCCACATCTCCAGCCTCCTGTCTTCCCTCGCCATCTCACTACAGGGACAGCGTGGCATCAGGCTGTCTGGGCGTGGTGGGACACAGTGATGAAAGGCTGGTGCTGGGGACTTGGGAGGGAGCATGATTCCCATGGGAAAGGGGAACCCAGGGGCCTGGCCCCCACAGGCCAGCTTTACTAGCAGGTAAGTCCCAGCCAGCTCCTTGGGCATCTGCCCCTCACTGCGAAACAAGCATGGGCATGTGCAAACATCAGCAGGGAAACCCCCAAGCCGCCTGACCTTGTGCTTCTGCCCAGGCACTCTCTTTATTTTTATTTATTATTTTTTTTTCACATTTATTTATTTTTGAGAGACAGAGCATGAGCAGGGGAGGGGCAGAGAGAGAGGGAAACACAGAATCCAAAGCAGGCTCCAGGCTCTGAGCTGTCAGCACAGAGCCCGACGCGGGGCTCGAACTCATGGACCGTGAGATCATGACCTGAGCCGAAGTTGGACGCTCAACCGACTGAGCCCCCCAGACGCCCCCTAGGCACTCTCTTTATTCCTGTCCCTCCTTTTCAGGCACACATGCCCCTCAAGGACCAGACGGGCCATCAGGTCCACAGGACGCACACACCCCGTCCCCTGAGCTCCTTTGTCCCTACCCCTCCCACCCTCAGACCCGCGGCTGGGAAGATGTTGTCTCTCAAACAAACTGAGTTTCGAGTTCACCCCCTGTTCTCTCTCGTGGGGATCCGACTGCTAACTGGGGCCTTTGATGGACGTGAGCAAGCCAGGGGTTCGTGGACTGCATGTTTGTGGAATGAATGAGTGGAGGATGGGGGATGGGTGTGGGTGGGCGCGTGGGCTGATGGAATGGGATTCCAGCCCCAAGTAAAGCCATGGCTATTTTTGTTAGCTTGAACAAAATGCGATTTCCCTAAGGCTTACGAGAACATGGCAGGTAATTCCCGGGGTCCTAGAAGTCCCCTCTGCAGCCACCTTTCATGATACCCGGGCCGGTTCACTCAGAGGGGAGCAGCCCCGCTGGACCCCGGGCTCCTGCCTCCCCAGGTCGTGTCATCCCACATCCTCCGAAGTTCCCCTTTTTGCGCCCTGCCCCCCGCCCCTTGCGGCTCCCAGAGACCCCTGGGAATTCCCCTGACCTGTCGGGTGTCCCCAGGCCGGGGGTCCCAGGGAGCCTCTCCTTGGGAGGCCAGAAGGGCGTGTGAGGAAGGAGGGGCAGGTGGCTGCCAGAGCCCGCCCTGCAGCTTTGCAGAGCTGGAGAGAGCAGGGCGTTTGTCATCTGCTGAGGACAGTGGGGATGGTTTAAGGTGAAATTTAAGCCCATTAGTGCTTGGCTAATGACATCAGCAGAACGGCGAAAATGAAGATGGCAGGGTGTGTGAGCGCCCATAAATTGTCAGAGCTGGCGCCGCCTCCGTCCTTGGGCCTGGCTCCCCGGCCCCCCGGCCCCTCCGCCCGCCTGGGCCGAGTCCCCCCCCCGCCCCCCGCCCCCCCAACGGTCCCTGCAACGCCGCCTCCGGCGGGCCCGGCCCCTGCCCCGGCCAGGCCACGCAGGCCGGGGCCCCCGGGGTCAACATGCGGCTGGGGCCTCCGCCAGGGCGTGAGAAAGGAATCGGCCAGGGAGCCCAAGCGTGGAGGCAGCATCTTCTTAATCTCTCTCCTTTTATAACTTCTGTCTCTTTTATGCACACGCAAGGATCCCGGCTCAGCCGCTGGCATCCCTTCCCCAGGCTAATCCCTGACAGCTCTGTTTATGTCTCCCATAATTCTCCAGTTTTATGGTTTTTTTTTCGGGGCCATTAAGCTCCCAGCCACAAGCTCCTTCCCCTGCCCCCGCCTGCCTTTGTCCTTGAGGCCTGGCAGCCCCACCGCCCTTTGGGAGACAGGCCGTCCTCCCCCAGCAGGTGGACAAGGACCTCGGCCAGAGGACTCACTCAGGGCGGCCCTGTGGATGCAGACTTCCGGTCGCCAGGCCCTCCTGACACCACTCCCCCGTCCCTCCCGTTACAGCTCGTCCCTCCTGTCCACACCAGGGTCCAGGAGGGCCCTGGGCCACGCCCACCTCCCCAATGGCGCTGGTCCTCAGTCCCATCGTTTGGCCTCTCTTTCTGGCTGACCTCTTCTCCTCCCAGAGCCCTGGCCGCCTCCTGAGGACAAAGCTCCCCCACCTCCTCCCACCCCAACCACCCCTGCAGCTCCAGACCCCTGGATCCAATACATCCTAGACATCCTAGGCCCCCTCCCGTCCAAAGACCTTGCCTTCTGCCCCATGTCCTTCTGTGGCCTGTCTCTGAGGAGGCCTCAAAGTCCTCGTCAGACCCCTCCTTCCCACCCTCATCGCCACAGCCTAGAATCTGGCCTCATCGCCTCCTGCCGGAAATTCCATGACCTAGCTCCATGCTGGGTTTCCAGGTTCCCAGCCTCAGCCCTGTATGGAGTCTCACGGGCTTGGCTCAGGGCACTCCCTTGTGATAACACCTTCAGTGACTCCTCAGTACGTTCACCTACTCAAGTTCCTATTCTCAGTATGGTGCTCAGACCTCTCCAGCCCCAGCACCCTGGGGAGAGCCGGCTCCAGCTGCCCTGCTCTGCGGTGGGGATCAGGCCTCAGCTGTCCCATCACCGGGCAGGTTCACGCCTCCTGGGCGACCCTTCCGCACCTCTGCAGGTCCATATGCAAGGCAGCAGAGGCCCCTGAGGGCCTTCCCTGACTTGCTCCCTAGATGAAATTCCTCTCTTTCTTCTGGATCCACATAATCCCCTCATAGGACTCCTATGTCTTATGGGGTGCCTCGTCTCCTGGGACCGGGCACCTGGCTTCCTGTGTCAGAGTCACCCCACAAAGGCCGACATGGGATGCTTAAAGGCGGAGCCTCTCCTTGACTCCCTCTCCTTTCTGGGTACACCCCCTGTCACTCTCTCTCTGGGGCCAGCACCCCTCGGGGGGTGACCCAGCAGAGAGACAGCAGGCACCCCCTCGGGTACCCTGGCTCCTTCGTGGGGAGGCATGTGCACCTTGGGAAGACACAAGAGGTATTCCTTCTCTGTCTTTCCTCCGCTTCTTCTGTTCCCTTCTGCTGAGCTGCCTTCACCAGCCAGAGGCCCCGCCCACCCCCCCCAGCCCGGCCACCGGGGTCCTGGATGCCCCTTCCCTGCACATGCAGGTGACCCAAGTCCCACCTGTCCTGTGATGCTGCCCTGGCCTCCCCGACACCACGTGGCCTGCTGCCTGCTCCTTTTCTCTCTCCCTGCATGTTTGGGTGCTAGGGGGGGGGCGCGCATCAGGCCCGCCTCCCCGAGATCGGAGGGAGGGGAACAGATCACCCGAACATTTCAGTGCTGGGTGGGTGTGCCGCCCTCTCCTCTTCACGTGGGCTCGGCGGCCCGAGTGCTTGGCTCGCTTTCAATCGATTCCAACCTGAGTCGTTTTGCGTCTCCCCAGTCTGTCTGGCCGCAGCTCGGCAGGCCCCTTGCTCCGCTCTGCCCTGCCCGCCCCGGCTGGCATTCCACCCAGACGGCTTCCTGCCCTTGGCAGGTTTCAAGCACGGCACCAGCAGCCCCTGGCGTGACAGTTGGAGCCCTCCTCGGCGCCTGCCTCCACGTGTGCCCTGGGGCACGGCACCAGGCCTCACAGGGGAGTGTTCTCTCTGATCGGGGGCTGGGGGGGGCCTGCCTGGCCAGGCTTCTACCTTGAGAATAGCTCTGAGCACAGACTCCACGTGGGGACCCAGGCAAGCCCATGGACTGCTGTGAGGAATCCTGTGAAGTCCGGGGCGAGCTCTGTGATGAGGAGGGCCCAGTCCGGAATAAAAATGCAGGAACCTCCCTGCTCAAAAAGTATGAACCTCGGGGTGCCTGGGTGGCTCAATCGGTTAAGCGGCCAACTTCAGCTCAGATCATGATCTCTCAATACGTGAGTTCGAGCCCCGCATCGGGCTCTGTGCTGACAGCTCGGAGCCTGGAGCCTGCTTCAGATTCTGTCTTCCTCTCTCTGCCCCTTCCCTGCTTGTACTCTCCCTCTCTCTCTCTCTCTCCTAAAAATAAAATAAACATTAAAAAAAAAAAAAGTATGAGTCTTAAGACAGCGACGGCAAAGCACCAGACCAAGCACAGGGCATTTCTGAGCGCAGGCCCCTGTGTGGCTGCACAGGTCACGGGGTCACGAAGCCGGCCCTGGCTGGGAGAAGGTCACTGTACCAGCTGCCACACCCTGGCCACGTTCCCTAGGCCCCAAGCGCTCTACGGAACACTGCGGGAAGATTGTGACTTAAGCCCCAAGTCACACCTGAGAAGTCACAGATAACACGAACCGTAATATTGATGATAGTTCCCATTTGCTGAGCACTTACTATGTGCTCAGTGCTTTGCACATATGGAGTCAGCAAACGATCACAACCACCCACTTCTATAACTTGTGAGATGGAGATTTGGAAGGGCAATGTAATTGCCCAAGATCGCACAGTGGGAAAGTGCTGGAAGCAAGAGTGAGCCCCGGCTGCCTGGACTCCAGGGGCTGCCTCCCAACCTCACCACTGGCCAGGCAGGGGCGCCACCCCGTGCCCACCCTGCAACAAACATCACCAGGCTCTCCCGGGGGGGCGAGCCTGCAGCAGACAGACCACTGCGGCAGTCAAAACATCTACACTCCCGATGTGGGCTCTACCTCTCCTCTCCTCGTAGAGACCCAGAAACAGGCTCCGCGGAGGACGACCAGCTCTTACAAGGCCACAGAGCGCAGCAGCACCCCCAATCCTAGTCCCCAGCAGCCCTGTTTCCAAAGACCCTTTTCTGCCCCTCGGGCAAGCGCTCATGATCCTGATTTTGTTTAACAAACTGGCTGGAAATGCACAACAATGCTTAACGCCAGTGTCTTCTCATCAGAGGGGCCTAGAGAGGACTTCTGTTTTCTTCTTTTCCCTCTTTGGTATTTTCTGTATTTTCTCCAGTGAGAGAACATTTGTTTTCAAAAGACCAACAGCTCTGAGTTTTTTAGAATGAACAGGGAACAGGAGTCTGTGGAAGCAAGTTGTGGTTAATAGAGAGTTACCATAGATACCAGGCAGGGATTTACATACCCCCCAAGAACTAGACCACAGCAGACTAGTTTCGGGCCGTGCTGGTCTGGGTGCCTCTTCCCTTCATTGAGGAGGGTTCAGAAGGTTCCTCAGGATCCGGGGGCCTGGGATTATTCCTGGGTTGTTTCTGCCTGGTTCTCCAGGGAAGTCTGAATGCTCTGGATGGTGTGGGCTTCCGGGAGCTGGGAGTCTCGGTGTCACCCTGGCTGGTTATGAAGTGTGTCCCAATGTGTTCCGTCATCTTGCCTGGACAGCCACTCTGCCCTCCACTGGTCCCCACTTCCCTCTGTCCTATCCCAGAGGCCTCCCTCAGACCAGAGCCTCCCGCCTCCCCCACCCCCTGCCCCCTGCATCACAGCCAATCAGATCCCCGAGATCCACAAGACCAGACTCCTGCCCCTCCCCCACAGTGGGCCCTTGCTACCTCTTTCTGGCCTCATCCCAGTGCCCCCAGCGTTCTCTGGCCACGGCCAGTGTTCAGAGACCACGGCTCGCTCCTCGGACATTCCTGTCTCCACGCCTTTGCAGTCCCTTTCCTGGAACACCTGCCCTCGCACCCACTCCGCCCAGAGCAGGTGGCCATGTCCTTCTATGTCCCCAGCTCCCAGGCCTAGTGCAGTGCTCAGAGAATCCATCAACAGTCTCCTGTGCCCTTTGTGGAGTTGGGGCCCCCAGCGCCCCCCACGCTGACGCTGGGCCTTCCGCCGACAGCTCCGAGCCACCTCCTGCCCGGAGAGCCCCCTGGGTCTCTGGCCTGAGAAGAGCTGAGACAGCTCCTTAATAAAAGCGGGCCACAGACGCGCCTGAGTGACATCGCGCCAGGCCGAGAGGCGGCGGCTTACAGCAAAGCCTCATTTTTCTTCTTCCTGTTGGGCACTGAAACAATTTACATTAAGAGCCCCACATGTGTCTGTGACAAAGATGCATTTCTTCTCACGACTGGCCAGTGTCCCCCCCCCCCTCTGCTTCCCCGGGTGCCCCCTGGCCCCCCACCTTCAGCGCCTGGCCTTCTCCAGGAGTTGGGGGGGGTCTCAGGGACCACCTCGTGCCTGGGTCACCCAGACATGGGGCCAGGGGAGGTCAGCCAAAAGAATAACCACGCCATATCTTTATTAAAACAAAAACAAAATGAAAACCCACCAACCCGGAAGGGCCTGGGGGGGAGGGGCCATGCATCCAACCACATGGGTCTAAGGATCTCAGCAGAGCCTTTCTCTGGCCTCAGACAAATAAAAGGGTGTTGGCAGGATGCGGGCTGGCCGCACACAGTGGCCTCACGTGCACCCGTGTAAGTTCACGTGTGAGACAGCCCCACTGAGCAGGTCACCTGTCCAGCATCACAGACCAGGCCTACAGGCCAAGTCTGCCCAGCACTGAGGCCCCGGCTTGGGGACTCTGGCTGCAGGGCCCATGGGCTCTCTTGCTCAGCGCTTGTGAATGAGGGCAGGCCAGGCAGAGAGGCCAGGGCGAGCTGCAGGTAAGGCTCCCCAACAGTCCTGGCTTCACGTTGGGCGAAGAACTACCCTCTCTGGGCTCCTCTATTAAGAAATGCCGCCCCAAGAGATAACAGAGCAAGTCTCACCACCCTCTGAGCAAATGACCCCGGACCCTTGATCCTGTGCAGCCAGGAGCAGGGAGGAGCGGGGGGGGCTCGACCAGTCGGGCTGCCCCAGAAGAAGTCCCCTCTGCTGACTCACTGGATGGCCTCAGTCTTCCTGCACGTCAGGTGGGCGAGGAGGCACAACCGGACGACTTGGGAACGAGGGTGCTCCTCGCACATGCGCCTGGCAGATGTGAGTTCCATGCATTCAAATATGACACGATTATTCTTGCCTGCGTACCAGAACGTGCTATGTCACCGCATGACTCACAGTAAGGCCTACAGGCTATGGTTTGGGGCTGAGCGCACAGCCCCGGGTGCGGGCCTTTTTTAACGTGATTTTAGGGGGCGCTGACTATATGTGATTTTCATCTTCTGTTCACAACACAGATGCCCCAGTTCTGTGGAAGAGGGACTGCCGGCGATGTTTCCGGATTCTGGGGTTGAGGGAGCTGAGGGCCTGGCCCATTCCTTTGTCCCTCTCCCTGCTCCTGGCCTGGATCACTGCCTCGGTGTCTCCACAGTGCCCAGGAGACTTCTTACATACCACGAGGCCATGATAATTCCACTCCCAGGCACATAGCCAGTGGGAATGCTATGCTGGGGCACAAACCACATGCTCTAGAATGTTCATGGCAGGTTTACTCATAAGATCCTCAACCTGTAAACTACCCAAATGCTCATCAAAGGTAGAAGGGATAAACAAACTGCTATATGCACACAATGGAATACTACACAGCAGTGGAAGAAAGCAGGTACCGTACTCAACACGGGCAGAACGGCTTGTTGGGTAAAAGAAATCGGGCCAACGAGGGGCGCCTGGGTGGCTCAGTCAGTTAAGCGTCAGACTTCGGCTCAGGTCATGATCTCACGGTTCATGAGTTCAAGCCCAGCACTGGGCTCTGTGCTGATGGCACAGAGCCTGCTTCGGATCCTGTCTCCCTCTCTCTCTGCCCCTCCCCGGCTCATGCAAATATGCGCGCACGCGCTCTCTCTCTCTCTCTCTCTCAAAAGCAAATAAACGTTAAAAAAGAAAAAAAAGAAATCGGACCAATGAGGTTGCATACGGATGAAATTCGCAAGCTGAAAAATGGGTCCTGGGCAGGCAATGCCTGCTTCGGGGGTGGTGCTGCTCTTTCTGTCGATGTGAGTGCTGGTTACATACAAGTATGTTCAATTGGTAGCAATTCATCAGCTGTTCATTTGTGCCCTTCTCTGTATGCAAGTCAAGGAAAAGTGCAAAATTAAAACAAAGGAGACTTCAGCTTCCTTTACTCAGTGCCTCCTGAGGCTCCTCACTTGGCTTGAGACAAAGTACAGAACCCACCCTGGCCTAGGTGGTCAACGTCAACCCACCACCAGATATGTCCCTGTCTTCTCGGCCACAGGTAGCGTGTGCGTCCCCTCCCCTCAAGAAGTCAGGGTGGGTGTAGCCCGCTTTGGTCAATGGAATTCAAGCGACAGTGGCAGTGCTGCTTTAGGGGAGAGCTCCACAAGCCCACCTGCCTCTGTCTCTTTCCCTCTGTGACACGCAAGCGTTCCAGAAGGCCGCTGCTCTGTCTGCTGGGATCCCCGAGTGACAGCAGGGAGCAGTCCCTCCTGTCTGGCCACAGACACAGCACCGACGAGGAACAAACCCTGTCTTAGGGTGCTCATCTTTTGGGGATGTTTGTTATGTGGCGTAACCAGCCCATCCTGACTAGCACACCAGGCATTCAGGGTCTTTGTGGCCTGTGCCCTGACAGCCTCCCCAGCTTTGTGAAATGGAAACGTTCTGGCTTTGAGCACGCGGGGACATCGGCTGTACGAACGCACCCTGTTTTTTCACATCCTGTGCCCCTGGCACTCCCCAGCATCCCACCCCTGCCCTGCCTCCCAGGCAGACTGCCACTTGTGGCTGCTCCCCTTCTGGATCCCACGACCCCAGCCGAATCACCCTCTTTTGCTGCTGTCGGTGGGCAGTCATTATTTCCCACGAGAACAAGCAAGGAGGGAAGTAAAGACACACAGGCTTGGCCCCCCGCTCCTCAGGAGGGACCTCCAGTGAAGCTCCTGCGTGAGCCAGGTGCCTGGTGGATCTCGAGGCCCCCCTCCCCAGTGTCCCAGCTCTCTGCCAACTCCTACAGCTCCACACGGCTTGTCTTACACCTCCTCGCCCTTCTCACGTTTCTACGGGACGCCACCCCCACCCGAGGGCCTCCTGCCGGCTGGGGAGAGTTGTGGGGTACAAGGAAGGATCTGGGGCCCCTTGGGGGAAACGGTGCTGCCGATTAACCTATTTTAGGTGATACAGATTGGAACCCCAGGGGAAGAACATTTTTTCCAGAAAGGCCTCCCTTTGAGGCCACGTGATAAATGATCCCAGCTCAGCACTGGCCCTGGTTCCCAGCTACAAAGGCTGCCAGGGAACCTCCCAGAGCAGCAGGGTTTCAGAGTGGCCAATCACTGCATAGTCCTGGGGGAACCTCGGCTGTAGCTTGCTCCAGCCTGGTGACAGGAGAGGGCTGAATGGGAGCTGCGTGGGCAAGAATCTGGGGGTGCACCAGGGAGCCGATCGGCCATGGAATCAAAGGCCTCCTGGTCCCGCTGTGTCCCGATTCCCTTGATTCCACTAAGCTGTCTCTACCTGCTCGTCCCAAGTCCCAAACGCCCACCCAGTCACAGCTGGGAGGGCTCTGAGCAAGCACCTGTCTTCCTCTGCGCTGCCACAGGAGAGCCTGGAGACTCAGAGAGGGCAGGTGACTTGTTCAAAGTCACACAGGAAAGCTAATTAATATAGTGGGTTAGCTTTCCTGCCTTGGTGGGGGGCTCCCTGGCTGCCAGGGGTGTAGACCTTCCCTTCAGGTCAGACTGAACCCCTTGGCTCAGCCGGCACTGTTCTGAGGCCACCCCTCTTCAGCTTCATCTCTAAACCCTTTGCCCCACATGTTCTCCAGCCACTGGCTCCCACCGGCTCCTCCTGCACATCAGGCTCTGACCCCCCGGGGCCTTTGTGCACATCCTTCCCTCTGCCTGGGCCCCTAAATCTTCTCTGCTCAAAAGCCACCTCTTCCTGGAAGCCCTCCCTGACTGCTGGCCTAGGCAGCCCTCCACCCCTACAGCTCTTCCCACTCTCTGAGATCACTTCCCTCGTGTATGTGTTGACTCACTTTTTGTCTGTCTGCCCCAAGGATGGTGAGCTCCATGAGGCAGGGGCCTGTCTATCTCGTCAGAGCACACAGCAGGCACATGCTTGCTGAAGGGACGGTGGTGGATGCCAGCACTCCCAGTCCTGACCCAGGCGCAGGGCCCGGGGCTGGGACTGAAGCCTGGGGCTACTTCTGTGTCCCAGGACATCCTCATGTTCAGGTTCAGCCTGCAGGCCCTTGAGACCAGAGGTCCTCCCTCCCTTCACCCTGCACCTGCTGGCCCACGTCCTGAGCCCGCTCTACCTCTCCTGCCCTCCCTTCCCCCTCAGACTCCACCATCTATCTCCTGGCCCTGCCCTCTGCTCATAACCCTCCCGGCCCCCTGTCACCATGGGACAATGTCCCTGCCTCCTTGGCCTGGCATTCAGGGGTGACCTCCACCCACCTTCCCGGCCCCCAAACCTCAAGCCCAGCAGCGCTGGACCCCCAGGAGCTACTCGCACCTACCAGCTCTTTTCATGCCCCCCCCCCCAGCCTTTGAACACACTGGGCACGATCCTGGGGCGAGCCTCCCCCTCCTTGTCCGCCTGGCAAAATGCGAGTAGGCCTTCTTACCTCAGCTCAAGATCATCTCCTCTCAACTCTCGCTGTGACCTTCCATACGACACCTTCCTGGCTTCCCTCCCAGCCCCCCGCCACCATCCACTGTCGCGTCGGTCACTTGCCTGTCAGGATCGGCAGCTGTCTGCCTCCCGGCGAGCTGCAGCTTCTGGTCCCCTCACAGCGGCCCCGGTGCCTGGCGCACAGTAGGTGCTCAGAGAGAGCCAAGGACGCGCGCGGGCTGGTGAGTGGACCGGTGCCGTGTGACTCCAGAGGCCGAAGCCGGTAGCTGGACGTGTGCCAGGGACCTAAGACACCAGCGAGGAGCCTGCCACCCCCACTGCCCCGGGCAACAGGAAAAACAACACCTTCCACGTGCTTGCTGGGCACCAGGCACTAGGCTGAGGCCACTCACACAAGGGTCTCCTCTTTCAACCCTCAAGTCAACACGGGCGTCGTCACCATCCTCAACGTAGAGATAGGTACGCGGAGGACAGAGAGGCCAAGGAACTAGCCCAAGGTTACACAGCCGGGAAGTGAGGGAGCTAGGACTTGAACCCAGGTCTGTTGGA
Organism: Felis catus; assembly: GCF_018350175.1. Taxonomy (NCBI): domain Eukaryota; kingdom Metazoa; phylum Chordata; class Mammalia; order Carnivora; family Felidae; genus Felis; species Felis catus. The sequence continues at coordinate 11,674,195 of NC_058381.1, forward strand.
CTCCAAAACACAGGGTCTTGAACGGAGACGGGCCACTGCCATCCAAGCATGCAGTTCTAGGAGGCTCCAGGGGCTCTGGGGAAGGAAGGGCTGAGCGTCAGCGTTCCTTCCCGAACGCCTGTTGCCCTAGGGCTACAGCCATAACTTGTTGCCAAACTGCTCTTTCCGTTCACCCATCCCCCACTTCTGGGAGGTGAGGGCTTCTCCCTGGAGCCTTTTTTCAGCATGGCCCTGGGCAGCCGGGGCCTTGCAGGGTGGGCAGCGCCACCATCTGACGGCTGACGAAACCGAGGCTCAGAGAGGTTAAGGGATCTGCCCCCGGCCACACAGCTGCATTTCCAATTCTGGCTTCTGGGAGTGGGCACTGGGCTGCGGGGGCCCTTCTCCAAGGCAGGGAAACCTGGGACCGGGGAACCAACTGAGCTGCCAACAACCCCCGGCGCCCAGAAGCTCCCAAAAGGCCAAGGGCTACTGGACACCCACACGTCCTGGGCACTTGTCTGTCTCTCCCTCAAGCCTGGCGGCACCGCGGGGGCAGAACCCTGTCAAGGTCCCCAGACCTGCCCACACAGGGTAGGGTTCTGACCAGGAGGGAGCCCTTAGCAACTGTTAGATGACTGAATGGACCGTTACGCATTTACTTCCCTTCTGTCATGTTCCACGGCCCGCTTCCTCCAGGAAGCCCTCTCTGAACACCCTACCCCCCCCAACCCTAATCAGTGGGAATTCTCGGTAAGCACAGATCTCACCCCAAACTCCACTTAACCCCAGGTCTAACTCGCAGATGCCTGTGGGCTCCACCCCACTTCTGCTCACTCACCTCTGGGGCTGGAGCGCTTACTTCTTTCCTATAATTCTTCACTCAGCACCCACTGGGTGCTAGCCTCTGTGCTGGGTGCCGTGTGTAACAGTAGGAGGGCCATGGCCTCTGCCCCAAAACAAGCACTGGACATTCTAGGTCAGCTGGGTCCCCTCCGGGTGGCTCAGCCCTTGGCAAACTTCACCCCTGGATCTGTGAGGACGTGGGGAACTATTCCCAACGCGTTAAGTGAGAAAAGCAGGTCACCAAAGGGACGCGGAAAGAATATGATGCCACTGCTGTCTTAAAAAAATGTATAACCGTCCCTGGTTCGGGAGCAACTGGGCCCAAAATGTGACCCGGCCACTGGTAGGTGGAAAGATCCCAGGGGAGCCTTATTTTCATGAGACTCTTGTCTATTTGCTGAATTTTCCACAATGAACGTATATTATTCGTCACTAGGGGGGAACTCTGCCAATCAACGCCTCCACTTGGCTGGGCCGAAGTCTGTGTCCCGGTTTGTGTCCTGCTTTCTGGAGCAGCACAGAGCAAGTGACAGAACTCCTCATGGGAAGGGGTTCGCAGGCTCCCGGCCTGGGAGCCAGTGTTTCTCTAGGCAGTCACCCAGACCTTCACCTGGGCCCTTGCCAGCCCCAACAGCAGAGGCCTCACACGGCCTGCGTATGCTTCGGTTCCCTCAGGGGGTCTGTAGTCATCTGGCCCCTCACTGTGATGACAAGTTCCCCAAGGCAGAGACCACAGGCCCAACACGGGGCTGGGCATACAGTAAGTGCAAAATAACAGCTTGCACAGAGTGGCCTCTGCTTCACACCTGGCAAGGGGTCTCACCTCTCCAGGACAAGGAGGCCGCTAACAGCAGCCCCTGCAGATGTTAGCTAATCACCCACCGCAGCATCCCCACACTGGAACCGGACAGACGACACCTATGGTTCTTCTGCAAGCCCAAATCCGACTTTGTTCCTCCCCAGTCTAAAATCTTTCATAGCTCCCCAGCGTCCTGAAATAACCACGCCCCTCTGAGCTTTGTTATCTAAGGTCTTGCACCCTCTGAAACCTGCTCCCTCCCCTAGGTCCTCTCCTCCACCCAAAGAGGCCAGCCTATAACCCACCTGCTAGTGGGTCTGCCTCACGCCCCTGGGCCTTTGCACATGCTAGTCCCTCTATCCAGAACAGGCAGACCCACCCCTATTCATCCTTCAAAACCCTGCCCAGGTGCAGGCTCCTACGAAGAACGCTTGCTGATCCCTTACCCTCCCCCAGATCTGGTGACTCACCCCTCCCGTTCCTGCTCTTCAAACACACATTGATTATCACACTCAATGCAATTAGGGGTTGACAAGTCTGTCTCCTACCAAACCGGACGCGACGGGGACTGGGCCTTTTTGTCTTTGTTTTAAATCCCTGGTGCCCAGAGACCGCCTGCAGACAAACAGGCACGCGGGAGCGTCTAGCTGACAGGTGGGTGAGTTGGTAAACAACATCTGCACAGCCCTTTACAGTTTACGAAGCCTTTTCCCGTCCTCTATCTCACCAGGGCAGCGAGGAGGGAAGGCTCCCGCTGCCTTCGAAGAGCTTTGGGGGGCCCCTTGTCTCTCCCCAGGCAGGAGCTGAGGTTGGCCGGGCACCTCCGGCCGGGCTCACCGAGAGCAGCCTGGGCCCCCTTGCAGCAGGAAGCCAACCGTTGCCCCTGCCGAGGGCCCTCCCACCCACCCCCGGGGAGGCACCGGCAGGTGCCCAGGTGGCGGCCGGTCGGGTACAGGCTCGGGTGAGGCTGCCATCCCGCCCGGAGCTGTGGGATGCGGCAGCTCCACCAGCGAGTCTTGGTAACAGTTGCTATGTAAAACGCTCGGAGGGGGAATTTACTGTCAGCGTTAATAATAGATGAAGGTTTCAGAATTTTTGATGCCTTACGTTCTAAGCCGTTTGATTTATAATGTCTCTGGAAAGGGAGAAATGAGGGTGGGGGCGAGGGAGGAGGCCCAGAGGCAGGAGCCGGGAGCTCATCCCCCTGCCCCCTTTGACAGGCCGGGAAACCGAGGCCCAAGGGGAGAAGCCAAGGAGCCGTGGGATCCAGATGCCCCGTTGCCGCCCCGGTCCCTGGGAGGAGAAACTAAGTCCCGGCCCCTCCCGCCCCGCGCCTGGGGTTGTTTTGATGGATTGCAGCTTCTCCTTTTAGCGCGAGCAGGTGTATCTCAAGTAGTCTCCGGAAGCGGCACTGATGGGAGCCTGCGGCGGGGGCTGTGTGGGGCTGATTAGAGGCGCTAGGAAGGCAAAATGCAAGTCCCAACTTCCCTTCTGCTTAGCTGCAAGTGGCGGCTGTTGTTGAGTCGGGGGAAAAATATCCTCCCTCGGAGAGCAGGCGGTGAGGCTGGGCAGGAAGCAGAGCCGTTTGCTGGGTTGCTCAGAGCCCGAGGGGCGGGGTGGGGGGGGGGGAAGTGGGGGCAAGGGCGCAGGGGGCTGTCCTGGAGGCAATGTGGCCACTGGGTCTGCCATTCAGTCCCCCGCACGCATGCCCGGATGGACACACGCCTGAACGTGGGCTCAGGCCACCCCACCCTGCCGTGGGGCCGCTCCCCTGCTGCGGCACCCCCCGAAATTGAGCTGGTTTTTTTAGAGGGTGCCTTCCCTTTGGACTTTCCCCACCAAGCCTCTGCCCATGCTGGTCTTTTCATCTGGAATTCTTTCTTGCCTCCTTCGTCTAACCCTGCTTGGCCTCTCACTCCAGCCTAGGAAATCTTTCCTGACACGGCAGCCCAGATGGGCTCTCTCCTCCCTGAATCCCTGAGACCCGGGTCTCTGGGCAAGAGAAACTGGGCCAGGATATCCCAACACCCAGATGACATCCCCTCACCTCCACAGCTCTGTCCCCCCAAATCACATCATCTCCCACTTACAAATGTGGGTATGTCTGGGCTCAGCATTCTGCGTCATTCCTCAGACCCTGAACGTGTCCAGGGGCCTTCACTTACCGAGCAGATGGGAGGACCCTGCCCCTCTCCGGCCTCTGTTTCCCCGTGCAGGGAGCCGGTGCCCAGCGTTCAGCACGGGCCTAGTGTGGACCCACAAGCAACCATGGGGCCAGAGGAGGAGAGTGACACCCCTTCCCCCACAGACACCCTCTTGGGGCAGCACATGAGGGCCCCCAAACTCTGAAGGGCTGTGGCAATGCTGTCAATAACAGTGGCAATAACTATGACCAGAACCCCATTCTTGCGGGTGAGCCCACCACCCCATAGAGAGAGGCCTACTCGGACCACCTCTACAGAAACCCCCTCCCCTGGCCCCCCCATCCCACCTCCCTGCTCCATCACTGACTGGCTCATCTCCTTTTTTCAGTGCCTCCCATTCACACATCAGCTTCACAAAGAAGGGTTTTTGTCTGTCTTGACCACCGCTGTGCCCTTAGCACCTGGGACAGCCTGGCACATAGCAGGTGTATGACAGGGGTTAAGTTGAACGGATAAAGGAGAGAAGGAATGAAATGATGCACGAATGCATGAACGAACGAACCCCTCCTGTGTGTACAACAAGCCCTTCCTGAGCCCTCACATAAATCAGGGCTGGCCTGGGGGCACAGGGGTCAGTAGGGGGGTGCAAGGGCATGGGTATAATCACGGGCTTGCCCCATCCCGCTCTCCCTCACCCCTTCTTCATCCATTCACTCATTCACTCGTGCTGCACTCGCGCGTCCCCAGACACCCCCTATACCCGTCCCTGTGCGAGGCATTTAAGTGTCCCAGGTTTCAGAATGCTCTCAAGTGGGGGACCCTGGAGCTCCCATCCGAAGGGGAGCCAGGGCACACAGACCCACCTACAGGCTCTTAAATAATCACCCACACCCCAAATGGAAGCTGCTCTGGCCCTCCTGACCCTCCCAGAGTGGTTGGGACTCATGCAAGGATTGGGACCATGGAAGGCTGTACCAGCGCCCTGCTCCCAGGTGCTGACAGGGCCGCCGTAGGCACTGTGCCTCAAGGCAGAGGCTTCTCCTGGGAGGTAAGGCCTCCTGCCTGCCTGCCTGGGCGAGACCCCGCCCCACCCCCATGTCACATTCCTCCGGGAAGTCAGCCCCTGCAGGAATTATGGGTATCACTCACTCACTGAATATTCCAAGGCCCTCCTCGGAGCCAGGCCCTGTGGGGCACATGCTGGGGACACTGAAGGAATTGGACCTGGTCCCCAGCTGGAGGGCACCCCAAGGGACACACCGATTATTGTCTTCATGGGAGAGTGTGGAGCAGGTCTGCGGTGTCCCAGGTGCCGGGTGAGGAGCCACGAAGTGACCCAGTCATATCTGAGGGCGAGGGGGGCCCAGGCTTGGAGGGATAAGCAGGGAAGAGACAGGGGGTGAGGGGTGCCCCCTTTTCTGGCTCAGGAAAGCACCCCTGTTGGTGGGGACGCTGACTGATGGTGACTGGGAGTGCTTCCTGGGGAGGGGGCTTTAAAGGGTCACGGACCCCTGATATCTTCAGGGCCCTTAGTCCCCAGAGGGCAGGGATCCCCCAGGAGGCTGTGCGCAGCCTGCAGGTGGGGAGGGTCTGCGGGTGTCCAGTAGAGAGACGCCCAGTGGAGACAGACCCCGGTGTGGAGAGCTCTGCTTCAATGTCTGGCAGCCTCCAGCCTCCCAGAGCCTCACCGTCTGGGCTCCGCTGCCCTTCGGCAGGCTGAGCTGGGACGGGAGGTCACTGAGGGTGGCCGCCGGGGCCTTGGCAAACAGGAAATGCCAACTCACCCTTGGAGACGGCTCCAGTGCCCGATGCTCCCCTTGGCCTCCCTAACCCCAGGCCTGTGCCTCTCCTTCCTGCCCCAGCTCCTCCCACCCCAGGCCTCCCAGTCTTGCTGTTCTGACCAACCCCACTGGCCAGGTCTTCTCCCACGGGGGTCTAGAAACAAAGGTGCCGGGAGCCTAGAGGCCCCTTAATCAGCCACTTACTCACTCACTCACTCAACAAAGTTGCATTTTACACTATGCGCCAGGCCCTGTGTCTAGGGCTGTCAGTTTAGTGCTGGGCTGCTGCCAGGTTGTTGGGGGAGACAGTGCAGAAATGGGCCTGCCGAACGAGGGGGGCAGCACCATGACAGCAAAGTCCAGGCTGTGTGAGCCCAGAGGAGGCCTCTAACCAGTCCAAAGGTCAGGGGAGGCTTCCAGGAGCCCGACTGCATGCTGTGAGGTGTAGTCAGGTATGGCTTTAGCGACTTCCTCTCCCCTCCTTGGCCTCCTTTCTGTCCTACTCCGGAGGTTTTGTTCATCAAGTCTCCCCAAACAGGTAGATCTCCACTCCAAACCTCCAGCTATCTCAGGGCCTCAGTTTTCCTAATGTATAGAACGGACGCGACGAAATCACTCATGTCGAGTGGATCAACATTTACATAGTAGGTGCTCCTCTACCCACTATTCTCCCCACTCCCCGCTGAGAGACAGGCCCAGCTGTCCTGACCATCTTCCTATCCCAAGTGAAGCCTGTGGACAGCCCCCAACCACTGCCCAGTGAAAGCCCAGGATTCTAGAAGCACCAGGAACTAAGCATTGGCGGGTGAGGGCTGCTGGGTCATTCGCTATGGCTTTAATAATGGGGTTTCCGGAAGGTCATCTAGTCAGCAATAGGGGGCACCATTTCTCCAACTTCATTAGTGCCATAACCTGAGTTGTCACGGGAGGCAGGAGGGCTAGGGCATGCTATACGATGCCTTTGTACAAAATAGGAAAAGACACCCCACGTGCCAGGCTGCACAGCTCAGCTAGTGGAGGGCACGCTGGATTTCTGCCAGGAGCCCTTGTGCCATATACAACCCATACAACTGTGCCCTCTGGCCCTGGTTCAGGTGAGCGTCGGCATGGAGGCCTTTTACCAAACAGGTCTCTCCTGCTTTTCAGACCACTCAAGCCAGGTGTGAGAACTTCCTGAAATCACCTGCAAAGTTTGTGTGTATGTGGGTGCGCAGCACATTTTTCTGAAGAGGACGCAGAGCTTTTTTTCCCAATTCCCAAAGGGTTCAGAGTCCCTGAAGTCTGGGCCTAGGTCTGGGCTAAAGAATGGTAGAGGGGGGTCTTGCTAGAGCCCGGGAAGGGATCTGAACGTGTTCAAGAGCACAAAATTTGCCATTCTGCTTCTCAAAAATTGGATTTAGGGGCGCCTGGGTGGCGCAGTCGGTTAAGCGTCCGACTTCAGCTCAGGTCACGATCTCTCGGTCCGTGAGTTCGAGCCCCGCATCGGGCTCTGGGCTAATGGCTCAGAGCCTGGAGCCTGCTTCCGACTCTGTGTCTCCCTCTCTCTCTGCCCCTCCCCCGTTCATGCTCTGTCTCTGTCTGTCTCAAAAATAAATAAACGTTAAAAAAAAATTAAAAAAAAAAAATTGGATTTAAGATTCTGACCATCAAAACCACACAGGCTTGAAAAAGGGATAATTCCTGGGTCCCACCCCTTAAGATCTGTGATTTGGGGTGCCCTGGGCCCAGGAATCACCTTGGTACAAATTCCAAAACTCCTGAAGGTCTGATGTAATACTACATTGTTACTGGCTCTGCTGTGGGTTGTAGCGTTTCTTTTGGTATCGGTGCGGACCAACATATACACCCCAAAGTCCATCGAAACCCCCAAAAGCATATCTATGTATATAACTAACTGATTTCATGACTTTAGTTCCCTTTTCATCATCAGAGTGCTGTCGGGGTAAGGCCTCTGGAGGTTTGGTCATGCACACCCCATCAAGCCAGGGAAGGGCACGGTGAGTGCTCCACAAAGAAGTCAGCCGGCTGGGCCTCCCAGGAGCCTCTGGCCCCAGTGTGTGCTCAGCAGCCCTCACCAGCTCACTTCTGTTTCACGCCTGCCTCCTAGGGCCAGCCCCAGGGCTCCCCATCTGGCCAACACAGTGGGCTATTCACCAAGGGCACACACCAAACCAGGCTCCTCTGGCCTGGGGTTCAGGCCAGACACTCACCCCATGGCCTGGCCTTGGACACAAGCTCTTCTGTGTCTGGGAGTGAAGGAGCATCTGTCTCCCTTTCTCCCAAGTCCCGGCATCCAGCACTGGGCCTGCCAAGGAGGCCTTGAGGGCAGCCTGATGAATGGGTTCATTCAACAATACAAATTGAGTACCTACTGTGTGCCAGGCCGCAGGCAGGACCCCCGCCCCGACGGCACTCAGTCTGGTGTGGGAGGAGGACGCACAGATAAAGGCACAATTGCAAGGGAGACAAGCTGTTAAGCAGAACCAGGCAAGTAGCCCATGTGGAAAGCTTCCTGAGGAGGAGTGAGAAACTGGCCAGGGAAAGGGAAGTAGAATGTCCAGGAACAGAGAATGGTGTGCAAAGGCCCTTCGGTGGGAAGGGGCGGCACAGGCCGGCGTGAAAGTATGGTGGTCAGCCCCCGGGATGGGTCGGCCACTAGGGACAGGTCAGCAGGGGTAGACCACCAAGCGCCGGCACAGTCGGGCCTCTCACTCTCAGACCCCGGGGGACCAGAAAAAACTGCAAGAGACAGAGCCGCTGGCACGAGGCGCCCTTTGTTGGGGGCCGCCAACATGGCGCACTCACCCCCCAAACCAAGCTCCCAGGGCTGCTGTTCCGGAAGCCCCGCCCTTTTCCAGCCGCGCGCGCCCACATCGGCTTGTTAATCACGGGCCGCGCGCGCCTGAGGACTGACACGCCTCACCCCGGTGCCCCGCCCACACGTCTTAGCCCCGCCCGTTTCCGGGGCCGGGCGGGGCTCATGGGGCCGCCCCGCCCCTCCGCGGCGTGACGGCTAATCAGGGACGGCGGCCTGGGCTGGGGGCTGGGGCCTGTGCGAACACAAAAGGCAGGAAATACAAGGCGTCTCTGGCGCTGTAACCATGACTACCTGCGCCCTCGCACCGCCCCGAGCACTGTGGGGGGACCAGCCCTCGGCTATGACAGCAGGATGCTAGAGACTGGTAAATATCTCTCACCATGGGATGCTGGGCCGCCCCCCCACCACGTGGCCGCGAGACCCTGGGCCTCTACTCCTTCGTCTGTGAAATGGGGTCACAGGGCTGAATTCCCTCATCGATTTCACCACTTCTTGAGTGCCAACTGTGTTCAGGGGCTAGAGATGCAGACGGATTAAATACCAAAAATTCGGGGGCACCTGGCTGGGCTCAGTCGGTGAGGGCATGCGACTCTTGATCTTGGGGTGGTGAGTGCGACGCCCCACTTGGGGGTAGACTTTACTTAAAAGAAATCCGGCCCTGGGGTGGAATTATACTTTGGGGGGTGGGGAAGTTGGGGGTGGGGGGAAGGGAGACAGCCAATAAGCAAAAACACAAGTAAAGCATACAGGACATTAGAAGGTGACTAAGTGCTTTGGAGAAAACAGGTTTGGAGTAAGGGGAGTGGGAATGTAAGGGGGATGGTCTGTAGTTTTAAATGGGGTTGATCTGGTAAGTCTCCTCAAGAGGTGACCTTTGAGGGAAGGCTAAAGGGGAGGGGGAATCAGCTGCATGGCCATCTGTGGCGAGAGCACTGGAATCAGAGCCAGAGCCAGAACAAACAGCCAGTGCAAAGGCCCTGAGGCATCAGTGTGCCTGACGGAGAACAAGGAGGCCACTGCGTCCATAGCTGAGTGAACAAGGGGAGAAGAGGAGATGAGGCCTGAGGTTACAGCAAAAAGATCCAGGCCCCTCAAGGCCTCAGCAGGTGCTCAGCCCGGTTAACATCTGCTCCTTTTCCCTCCTCACCTTCCTCCTTTTAGGGTGTCCTCCTCCTTCCTCTTCTCTTCCCATGCCTCCTCTCCTCCTCCATGGACTAGGAGACATTCCCTTATCAGCATAGGTCAGAAGGACCTGGGTCACTGGTCTGGGCAACAAACCTGGCTCTGGGGGTGAAGGCAGAGATAGGAGCCAAGAAGCCAGACTCCTTTAGGTTGTGTGCAAACTGTCACCTCTGCCTGGAATGCCCTTCCCTTCTCTCAATCTGACAAACTACTGCCTTAGCCTTCAAGGGACAATCAGATGTCACCTCCTCCAGGAAGCCTGGGCTACCTGACTTGGTAAGAGGCCACTCCCCAGAGCTGTCCTCCATAGAGACCCAATCACAGCACGTTCCCCTGCAGCTTTCCTACCAGGGACTTTTGTCGTTTCTCTGCATGGGGTGAGAGGCAGGGGGGCTGCTGCTAAGTGGCAGAAAGGCCCGCAGGAGAGCACCTGCCAGTCATAGGGGCTGGAAGAGAAAACCCAAAGTGGACGGCCAATAGTCGGTAGCCACGTGTGTGCCTTCCCCTCCTGTGTGGGAGGCTGGGTCCTGTCTTACCCCACCAGTCACAGGTGGTGCCAGGCGCAGGCCTGGAGCTGGGGAGGTGGCAAGGAACAGAAGAAGCCCTCCCAAAACGGGCAGCTGAAACGATGGGAGTGCGGAGCCCTCAGGGAGATGTAGCCCCCATCTCAGGCAAGGGCAGAACCTTCACAGACCGGGAAAAAGGGAAGCCAGCAACTGCCGCTCAGCCTGCATGTAGTTCATTTCTTCTGGACACTGGCCTGTTTACTTAAATAGCTGTGTGGAGGCAGGTACTTTAAGGAAGCAGGGCAGGGTCCCTGAGTCAGCTCCGCCCCTTAACAGGTCATTTGACCTTGGCCTCCTTCCTCATTTGTGGATGGGGACAATAATAATACCCACCTTGCAGGCTGTTAGGAAAACTCAACGGGCCAACGTGAGAAAAGCTTAGAACCATGGTAAGGACCCAGTAAAGGTTGGCTGTGGTGGTTAGAGAGACCTGAACAGGAAGCTTTGGAGTCAACAAAACCGGTGTCCGGCCTCAGAGCCACAGCTAGACTACATTTCCCAGCCTCCCTTGCAAATGGACATGGTCACATGACTTGAGTTCTAGCCAATGGAATTTGAGTAGGATCTATGCACCCATTCCAGGTATGAGGACCACCCTGAGGTCGGAAGGCTAAAATCTATCACTCCATGGGGGAAACCGTCCACCAGCCAGGAACTCTTGCTGCCCTCACACACGGAGGATAAACTTCTAGAAACGTTAGGGTTTGTTCAATTATTTACTCATTCAGTAAATATTTCTGAGGGCCTGCATGCCCCATTGTTGGGTGCTAGGGATACAGAGGGGCGGGGGGGGGGAGTCCTGCCCTTGTGGAGCTTACCTAGTGTATAGAGGGAGGCCATCATTAGTAAATACAAAGGGCAGGCACACTGGGACAGGGAGGGGGAGAGAAGGGAGAATAGAGTTCTGGGTAGAGAGACCAGCAGCCGTAAAGGTCCTATGGGCGTGAGGGAACGCAGTCCACTTCCTGGCACCAAGAGAAGAGAGGTGAGGCCACAATGATCAGTCTTCATCACGGCTCCTTTCTGAGGCTCAGTTTTCTCATCTTTGAAATGGAGGCTGGGGTGCCAGGTGGCTCAGTTGGTTGAGCATCCAACTCTTGATTTCACTCAGGTCATGATCCCAGGGTCGTGGGATCTAGCCATGCATAGGGCTCCCCACTCAGTGTGGAGCCTGCTTAGGATCCTCTCTCTCTCCCCTCCCCTCTCTCTCCCTCTCTTCCCCTTTCCTACTCACTCTCTGTCTAAAAAAAAAAAAAAAAAAAGGAGGCCACACTAATAACACTCTCTCACAGGGCATCTCTGGATCTCAGAAGAAAAAACACCACATGCACGGTGCCGCTGGGTGCCTGTTCATTCCAGATTATTACCAAGAGTGGGCAGAAAGGCCTCTGCCTGATGGGGGTAGCGTGGTCAGCTCAGAAGGTGAGCAGGGCTGTCTCTGGGGCACAGGAGGCAGGAGCAGGGAGGGAGAGTTGCTGCTATTAAGGCTCCTGCCACGCGGGCTAAATATCAAGGATTGTCTCCAGCTGGGAGAGCCATTAGGCAGCAGCGGAAGTGCTGGCTCTCTGGGGAGGCGGGCAGGACTGTCCCTGGAGGCAGCTCAGCGAGCTGGTGCTAAGAGCGGGAACTCTCTGCTGACGGGCAGATGCTGGCCGCCATTCAGCCTCTTTGTGGACAGGGACAGTTGAGATGGGCACGGCAGGATTCGTGGAGCGGTCCAGGAGGCCCTCGGGGACTGACGTGTTGGGCATTTCCCTGATGCTCGATGCCAGCCTGACTCCTGTCTCCTGAGGTCAGAAGCAGGAAGAGATGTACCAGATCTGGGAGGGGTGCCTGTAGCCAGGTACCTGAAGAGACACAGGCAGGCAGTGGGGAGTGCTGGCAAGGGAGGTCTGCCTAGGAGCTGGAGCCCTGAGTGAGACCAAGGGAGCCCCGTGCAGTGGGACATCACCCCCAACTCACATACCTGCTGTGGCTCCCTAGCTCTTCTGCTGCCAGCTCTCCATGACCCAAGCCCACCTCTGCTCGCTCTAGCATTACAGACCTTCATGCCCCAGCTGGTCCCACAGCCATACTTTTGCATTTGCGGTTGCTTCTGCCAGGCCTGCCAGACTCACTGCCCATCCCCTTACATCTTTTCTGTCATCTTTTGAGAACCACTTGGAGTTCTAATCCTGGCTGAGTGAGCTGGCCAAGCAACCTCCCCTCTGATACTTAGCTTACTCATCGAGAACATGCGGAAGCTATTTCCTACCTCACAGGGTTGTTGGTGCAAATTAAACACGACAACGTATGTGAAAAGCACCTAATGGCACGTGGCACAAAGAAGTTATTTAAAAAGTAGACCAAAACAAAACAAAGCGAAATTAACTAACAGCACTTAGCAACAGCACCTCTTCCTGGAAGGCTTCCTTGACCACATGTCCCCGTTTGGGTTGGGTGCCTTCTTGTTGGTCCCTACCTTCCTGGGCAACCTGTGGCTGGACACCACACAGGACAGCAATGACTTGTTTGGGCATCTGCCCCTGTCCCCACTAGACTGTGAACACCTTGAGGGCAGGGACATCCCTGGTGGGTGCCAGGCCACACGTTCAGTGTTGGATGGGTAAGTGAAGAAGGGATGGATGGCATTGGCCCAACCTCATGTATCCCAAGAGCTAAAAACACAAGCTTGCCTTGCCCCTGGGAGGGGAGAGGATAAACATCTCAAATGCCCTGGAACCCCAAGATTCTCAGCCTCTGTGCCTGGGACCAGCTTGCCAGGACAGTGCTCTGTCAGCTGCCTTCTGACTCTGCCCAAAACGGTCCTGACCTCAGCCCAGGCCCCCAGCTCCTTCCCTGGGCTGCCACTAACGGCAGCGTCCGGGGATGGGGACAAGCCTACTCCATCTCCCTCATTCTCTGCCAAGCCGCCGGTCAGCCGGTGGCCAAGTGCCAAGCAGCCAGCCTGAGCTCAGAGCTGGCTGGAGAGGGGGGTGATAAAACATCCCAGGTGGCCCCAGGGGGTTGGCGAGGCAATGTATGGGGGGGTCCACGAGCTGTCTGTATTTCTTCTAGAAACCTCAGGGGTACTGTGCATTTACCCAAACGAGGCCACAGTGACACAAATCTAGCAGTACCCCTGCTCTGGGCCAGAAGGCTGTCAGCTCAAGGCCCTGCTGGCTATCTCCCCCACCCAAAGCTTGGATAGGCAGTTATGGATGTCTTTGATTAATAAGAAATGGGGGCAATGAATTAATCATTATGTAATAAATGCAGTTTGTTTGGCAGCCGTATCTTTCAAAAACATGGCTTGTGTGTGAGAAATAATGAAGGGGTCCCTCGATAAACACATATGGCACTCTGGGGGAGGCTACAGTTTTTGCCCCAGGAGCCCCTGTACTTGAGAGGAGGCAGTGACAGCCACGGGCACCTAGGGGGTGGTGGGAGCTCTTGACCAGAAGTCCACAGAGGGCCAGAGGCAGGCCAGGCGGCAGCAGGTGGGTGGAAATCCGGCAGAGAACGGTGGTGGTTTGTCTGAAACCCCTTAGGACAGGGGTCCTGGGCTCAGCCCACGATCTCCACCGTCCTGCCCAGCGCCAGGGACAGCCTCGCGGCTTCCCTCGTCCTGGGTCGGCTGCCCGCCTCTCTCTGAAAGGAGACGCATGAACAGATGTTTCCTTGAATCAGGAAAATAACGTTGGCTCCCAGATGGGCTGCGTCGCGGAAGCGCGTCCTCTCCCTCCCTCCCTTTGTGACAAGGTCTTTCTTTCTGGGGAGCAGCTGAGCGTCAGAGGGTGGTGGGTGGCGGCGGTGGCACACCAGCGGGGCATCTGCCGGCTCGGTCATCACCCGCGTCCCTGGAGGAGGACTTGGAAAGCACAAAGGCCTCCGCCCGCTGCTGTTTGCAACGCGGGTCGGCCAGGTGCTGGTGGAGGGCATTCTGCCCGGAAAGGGGGAATGGAGGCCTGATGATGGGCAGGCGTGCCCGGAGCTGAGAGCGGACCCCGGCCGGAGAGGAAGGCCACGCAGGCCCAGCCACCCCACGTCGCGCCCGCACACGTCAGGAGCCGCACACCGTCCATTCCCGGTCCTCGCCCCAGACCCCGCCCCCTCCGCCCGCGTCCAATCGCCGCCGGCACAGCCGCTCCCACCCCCACCGCCGAGCCCGTCCCCCCCCCCCCCCCCCCCCCTCTGGCCACGTCCCGGCCACCAGCGCTGCTCCGCAGCGCCCCGGACCACCGCACAAGCCTCCCGGGGGGGGCTCCCTGACCCTCTCACCCTCCTGCAAGCCCTGCTCGAGGGAGACCGTTTTCAAACACACACACCGGGCCAGGTCACTTCCCGGCTTAAAAGCCTTCAGTGGCTCCTATTACTTACAGAGCACAGCAGAAACTCCGGCCCAGGGGTTCGGGGCCCCGCGCCACCCGCCCTCCAGCACACACACGCTGGCGCGCCCCGGCCAGGCTCTCACGGGTGGCTTCGCACGGAGGGGCTGACCCTGGCGGTCCTGCCGGGATCCCAAAGCCCGCGCGTCCCAAACCACCTCCCTCTCCCCGACACGAATGCCTTTCCTGCTCCCCTCTCCTCTCCACCTAAACACTTACCAGCGTTTGTGCAGGCCCAGTTTAAACCCCACGGGTCCTGTCAAGCCCTTCCCGACTCCCCCTCCCGACCGTGCCACCCACGGTTAACCCCTTCCTTTGTGCACCCCCTCTTACCTCCTCTTACAGCAGGCTCCCCGTCAAAGGGTAATTGATCAGTTTCCTGTCAGCCTCCCCGGCAGGACCCAGAGCGCCCCCTAAAGGCAGAGCCCGGCTCTGAGTCGTCTCTAAACGCGCAGAGTTCCACACACAGTAGGTGCTCAACGAAGAATTAAGCGTGTGTGTGTGTGTGTGTGTGTGTGTGTGTGTGTGTGTGCGCGCGCGCGCGCTCCCCCTCCCTCGAATCCAAAGGTCCACATTAGACTAGGAAAGTAATGACTTCCAAGGAAGCCTCTGTGCAGAGAGGCTCTGACCTATTATGTTATGTACCTGCAACGTTTCTTCTCTATTTACAACCATCATCTCTCTCCTTTTGTAATTAAAAAGTGATTTTGAAGGAAAACCACAGCAAGGAGACTTAGGGGAAACCTCCTGATACCGACCCTGTTCTGTGCAGGGGCTTGCCTCCTTGGCTGCTAACACTCATGGCCACGCTGGGTGTGCCAAGATGATGTGGCCCACTTTACGGACCAG
This sequence comes from Felis catus, assembly GCF_018350175.1. Lineage (NCBI taxonomy): Eukaryota > Metazoa > Chordata > Mammalia > Carnivora > Felidae > Felis > Felis catus. Next base: position 11,689,526 of record NC_058381.1, read on the forward strand.
CCAACAGAGGCTCAGGGCAGGGAAGGTCATCCAGGGCAGATGAGCTGGCAATTGAACCATGGGGAACCTGAAACCCACGATACCCCAGGCTGCAGCTGGGTCTCCCCCAGACAAGTTGGCTGTCGGTGAGAAAGTGGGGCCGATCCGGGCAGTCCCACAGGGACCCCAAAGTCAGCATATACACAAGTGCCACGATTCACAAAGTCACTTGTGTCTGTAAGCAAAGTCTGTTAAGCATTCACCATGTGCAAAGGACAGTGCAGGAGACAAAAAGGTGACCTATCTCACTGCCCAAACCAGAATCTTAGGAAGCAACACCTCCTGCTGGTGCCCTCACCAGTACTCAATTCTGTCTCCCTTCCCCTCCCTACCCTGGGCCCATCAGCTCTCCCACTGCCAAAAGCAGCAGGCCCTGGCCAGCCTAAAAGATGTCCTGGATATTGCCGCACCTTATATTGGTTCCCAGTCCCGGCTGGCATACAGCAGTACCTGAGGGGTTTATTATAGTTCCAATTCCTGACCGCCCCCAGGGACTGTAATTCAGGCAGGCCCAAGGACGCTATGCTGGGCATTTCTGAGTGTCTCTTCCCAAGTGACCAAGCAGATGAGCCCCAGGCTGCTCCCGTGTCTGTGGGCGGAAGCACAGGGGCCTGGTGCCTGGGAACTGGATGTGGGGCAGGGGCAGGGGGCTGCCTCCATGCCTTCACACTGCGGTCAGCCCCAGAAAGAATGCTGTGTGTGAGATCTGCTGTCCTGCATGCCCTGGCATTTCCAGTGGCATAAATCAGTCTGACAGTGCCCAGGTGTCAGCAGTGATGAGCTGCTGGGGGAGTGGGGGGCAGGGGCAGCTGGGCTCAGGGGCCTCCTCACCCCTCCGGAACCGTGGGGTCCCTGGCACACAGAAGGGGTACAAGAAACGTTTGGGGCATGGAACAGATTCCTTCCAAATCACAAAGGCTACCACTTATCAAATGCCCGCCTGTGGGAAGTATTCTGCCTACATGAGCTTGTTTAAAACTGGGACTGGAATGAAGGTATTTGTAACAACAAAAGGAAGCCGTCCTGTGTCCACCCTGCAGAGACAAGGCACTTCCAAAAGTACCTCCCGCGTGTTTCCTTTGGCCCAGGTTGAATAGTGGGCAGGGGACGACTAAGGAGCCCCACGGCGCCCCAGAACAGTGTGTGTGAAAGGGTCCCCTGGAGGAAACCCCCAAACTGGACCTAAGGCACAGAATTCCCAGTGACAGGAGGAAGGGGTAAAGGATGAGGCCCATGCCCTTGACTCTGGGGACTCAGGCACAGAGCTGTGGGGATAGAAACTTCCAACTTTACACACTTCTGTTTTGTCTTTAAAAAAAAAAAAAAAGAAGATTAGATGATTTCTGGCGAAGTTTGCAGTAAATTCGGGGCCAGGGTTTGGGGGTGGGGGCAGGGAGTGGTGCAGGGTTGGTACATCCTGCCAGATAGGTTATTTCAGACTGGAGAGCATGGATTCATGCACGCGCTCATGCATCCATTCATTCTACAAAGATCCAACACTCGGAGCATCCTGCCGGCTACCCCAGGCCCCAGCTATAGGAATTCGTGCTTTCATTCATGCCACAAATATTTATTAAGCGTCTGCTATGAGTCTTGGGGCCTTGGTGGTGAGCCTGGAACCATAGCTTGAGGCCTGGCTGGGGGTGGACAGCCCAGGGCAGGCCGGGCAGGGCAAAGCCACGGGGCACTGCCTGCCATCTGCCCCAATGTCCCTGCCCCTTGGGCCCTGTACAGCGTCACCGGTGGTCACAGGAGCCCACCCCCTATCCCTGAGCCGGCAGGCACCCAAGACGGGAATTATGGTCTCTACAAGAGATACTGACATGAAACTGGTTACTGCCTTTTCAGCAAACGTAATTCCTTTTTATTAGAAAATTAAAGGGTAGGACCAGCTTGCCAAAAGCCAAAAGAGCTGAAATGTGCTTTCCTAAGATATGCAGTGTCTGATAAAACGGATTTGCTTGTCTCTCTCCTTTTCCACCAACATCTCCCCTTGGCCCGTCTCTCCTCCATTCACGCCCCTTCTACTGGCACCGAAGCAATGGCCGTGAGCTTGGCCTCGGCCAGCAGGCCTATCACCTGGGAAGGGATGTGGGGAGCGTGCCTTTGTTTCCTGGCACAGGACAGGAACCAGGTGCTCCCGCTGAGCCCCACTCCCTGGGTTTAAGCCTTTTTAGAATTACCTTGGGGATTCTCTAGCGTTCCTGAGATGCAAAGGCTGCCCTTGGCTTCTGGTAAGCTGAGGGTATCATGAGGGAAAGGCAGGAACAATAAAAGATTGGGCTCCCGAGAAACAAGCTCATCCATCTGGAGACCCAGGAGCAGGCGGCTCCAGACGGAGCAGCGGAGGGAGGCGGGCAGGGCAGGGCGCCGAGGAGAGGACAGTCCCTCCGCTGCCACACAAAAAGCAACTATTCAAAACCACCCAGGGAGTTCTCTCTTATTGAAAAGTCCTTGATTCTTCCCTTTCTGCTGCAGAACTCATGAACAAGGGCCCCGTCTTATTAATGGGGTGATGGAGGGGCCTGGGAGGGAGGGTCCTCCTGCGCAGGAAGGTGGCCGAGCCCGCCCCACGAGTCATTAGAGCTGGTAACTAAGGTAACTCCAGAATAGGATTTTCTTCCCACTAATCTCTTTTTCTCTCTCCCTTTCTCCTTTTTTTTTCTCTGCTTCCTGGTTTGGAGGGAACCTCAGACGGTGGGGGGGGGGGTGGGGGGGGGGGAGATGGGATTGACACGTGTGAGTGCATCTGAGTGTGTGCGAGCACCCGTGTGAGTGTGTGTGCGTGCGTGTGCATGCGGAATACTAAAATGACGACCACGCTCTCGATGCTCTAGCGGGTGGGGAGAAGTCTCATCTCAGGTGTGCCCCATCCTTGAGCACATGCCCCCCACCCCCTCCCTGGTCTCCCTCTCTCCCTGTTCAAGGGCAAATCCATTTCCTTCACTCCCTCCTTGAGTAACAAAAGGCCAGACGGAGTTCCCTTTCACCTGCTCTGATTGAAGCCTCCGCTTTGGCATGTCTAGTAGAGGCCGCTTTGTTCTGGGGAAAATCAAGACAGGGTCTGCCCTGGAGGCCTGACAGGGTGGGCGAAGGGGTGGGGGGCAGAAGTAAATACAAAAAATAGCACTGTCCCACAGGCCTGTGCTGCTTGGACCTCTCCGCCCGGGAGCTGTGGCTGGCGGAAGCCAGTTCAAATCCTAGCCGTGTGGCCTGGTGTAAGTTCTTTTACTCTCAACCCATAGGAAGCCCCTGACCCAGTGTCAGGTCTCTCCCCACACTGGCCATCTCCAGGCTGAGAGGGGACGCGCCACTCTTCCAATTCGGTAGATGTGACGCATCGGGGGGACAGTGATCCCAATCCTCCAGGGACAGCCTTGTTAGGGAGAAGGCACAGCACTGGCCGCCGGGGCCCAGGGTTTCTGTGGGCGGAGAGGGAGCTGGGAGGCCCTGAGCACGGGACTGCAAAGGTCCGCATCTGCGTGTCTGCGTACCTCCTTCCCTCCTAAACGTGGCGGTCCCGAAGATCTCCCAAGGTTCTGGGTGGGTCCTGGAGCGGCACAGGGTCTGACCCATGGAGGTGAGCGATCCCCATATCCTCTGGGAAGCCAGCTGTGGAGGGCTGCAGCTTCAGGAAGCTTCCTGCTTCCCCCCAGTGGGAAGAGGGAGTTGTTTGCACCGGTGAGGTGAGTCATGTCAGCTCTGCTGGCTCTGTGCGTGTGGGGGAGGGGCTGCCCTCTCTCTGGACCCAAGGTGACAAGGTCAGCCCAGCAGCCGACTGACGAGCTGGACTGGCGCCTGGGACCCACCCCGGGCGGCCTCTGGGGCGCCCCCACTGCTCCAGTCCCCCCAGGCCCCCACTGCCAGGAGGACCAAGCCCAGCTCCTGACAGGTGGTGGCTCAAGGCCTCAAAATTCGCACGCAGAGGGGCAAGGGAAGCCAGTGTGGCAGCAGGAGGTCAGGGGAAGAGGCAGGTATTGGAATATGTCTGGAGCAGAGCCAGAACAGAGGTCCCCAAGCTCTGCGGGCGGAGGGGGCCACAGCCCAGATGAGCAGCAGGCATCCCGCAGCTGGGCCAAGCTCAGGTTCCAATGCCACAGGCCCCCAACGCCTGCTGCCAGGTCGTCTCCCCGCACCCTCATCCCTCCCCATCTCCCCCTGTGTCTGTCCTGCCCACCCCCCACCCCAAGCAAATGGGCCACTCGTGGGCGCTGCCTTCTTCAGCCCCCTTTCTCAGCTGCTGGAGCTGACCTGTCCCCTCCATCCAGCTCCCTCTGTCCCTCTTGTCCTCGGAGGCCAGTGGTAGCCCGCTCCCCACTGAAGATGGGCTGTGAGCTTCTGCGACCCAGGGGTCAGGCAAGCTGCAGTGACATGGCCTTGCTGAGCAGGGCTCTTCCCTCAGTGGGTTTTCCAGGAGCTCTTAATGGATGATGTGTGATGCCCTCTGTGTGTGTGTGTGTGTGTGTGTGTGAGTGAGAGCCGTGTGCACGGAGGAGGCAGCCATCTCCTGCTCTCTGTCCCCACCCTGTCCTGACTCCCAAAGGCCTTAGTCTCCCTGGTCACAAAACCTGCCCACCCAGGGGCAGAGAAGGCCCCAGGCCGGGAGCTCCCCGACAGACATTTCTGGGTGCCGGGAAAACACCCTCCCGGTAACAACCGTGATGACAGCTGCTGCCATTCCCTGAGCTCCTACTACCTGCGGGGGGCTGGCCTGGGCCTGCTCAGGCTTAGGCACATTTATTAATAACAACAGCGCGAAGAACAGCCTGTGCTTACAGTGTTCGTTAAGCACCTGGCAGGCATTTCAGCCCTGAAAACTCCCACGAAGCTGACCACAAACCCCATTTCCCAGTTGGGGAAGACTGAGACCCTGAGAGCAAGCACCAGGGGCTGGGGGTGGGGTGGGGAGGGTGACCACAGTTGCTCCCTTGTGATGGGAACACTGGCCTGAGTCTGGGCAGTTGTGGGTAGAAGCTGCTGGGAGCCTCTGCATTTAGCCTGAGCCCCTCAGAGCCGCCTCTCAGAAGCTCAGGAGGGGTGGGCTCTTGGCCTGTCTGGAGCCCATGGCTTTTCCTGGCTGGCCCCTAGAGTCCTCCGTTTCCACCAGCAGACAGGCCTCAGGCCCTGTGGGGTGGCAGGGACCACCCAGGTAGACAGAGAGGGAGAGGGAGAAAGGGAGGAGGGTAGGGGGAGAGAGAGAGAGAGAGAGAGAGAGGAAAAGAGAGAGAGGGAAAGAGGGTGTGTGTGTGTGTGTGTGTGTGTGTGTGTGTGTGGTGACCCAGCGCCCAGCCCGGATGCTCCGCCCAGCCTGACCGCAGCTGGGAAAACAGCCTCCTCAGCTGCCCCCACCAGCCACAGCCCACCCCACCCCACCAGGCCAGCTGCCTCACCCAGCCCTGAACCAGGAACTGGGCCTCTGCCGCCATCATGGCCTGCTCGGCCGGAGTCACAGCCCCCCAGGCCACCCCCTCAGATCCCTGCCAGATCCGGGAGGAGGCAGGGGCGCCCCTGGAAGCCCACTCCCTCCTGCTACCCTGGCTCAGAACCCCCCAGCGTGGCTGCCCCCAATTGTACACCTGCCTCAGGCCGGCCGCCCTCCGCCCCTCGACCTTCGCCCAAACCGTCAGGTGAAAGGGTCAGCTTTTTAACTGCAGTGTGGCCGTAACTAACCCTAACCCTCATCTCCCTGAGCTGCGGCCCTCCACCCCATGCCTGCCACCAGCGTTTGGGGCATGGAGGCTGGCACTGGGGGCAGGGAAGGGGGCTCCCCACCCTCCCCCACCTCACACTTCTGAGGCAGGATCACTGAGGCTGAAATTTCAATTAAGGAAGAGAAATAATTACTCCGGGGCTCCAGGCCGGCTCAAGTGCTGACAGGCCTCAATAGCCGCTTCCTGGGAGTCGGGGCTGGGGCGGGGGGTGGGGGGAGGTAGCCTGGCACCCCCACGGTCAGCCTGGGCCTGAGCAGGGAGGGACCTGGACCTTCACCGGTGTTCAGCCTTGTACCCCTCTTTCCCTTCTGCTGAAGCAAGGCCAACCTCAGGGCTGCTCCAAGGTAGGGGGGTGGTGGGGATATTGGCTCCAGAGAGGGTGGAGGCTCCTGGCAGAGGGGGCTGGGGAGTAAGCCTCAGATGGCTCCAAAGAAATGGAATTAAATTAAATTTAACCATTCAGTCACTGCCTGTTCCTGCAGTGAGCCTGGAGACTGCCAGGGCCCCACCAGGATCGGGGTGGGGACCCCAAGAACAGAACTGGGAGGGTTCTAGCCTCCCTTGGGAGAGGATTCCAGCACAAGCCTGAGGGAGGGGGTGGCTCTGGAAAGGTCCCCAGAAGGGCTGCTCTGCCACTCACAGGAGGAGTGGGCTTGGGCAAGGGCCTCCCCTCCGGACCTCAGGCCCATCTCCTGCACAGGCAGGGGGACGTTGCTGCCCCCCCACCCCCAGGAGACCCTCTCCCATTTACTACTCCAAGAGGCAAACAGCCAGCTTTAGCAACGGCCCTCTCATCTCCAGAAAACACCATCTCCAGAAATATCCCATCCTTGATCCTTTTCTGAGAATGACACATTTCCTCTCCAGAAACGCTTGGTTTGAATCCAGAAATTCTCAGCTCCAGAACATTCCATCTCCAGAATGTTCCATCTCCAGAAACGTTCCATCTGATCTCCAGAAATCCTCTCTCATCTTCAAATATAATCCATCTCCATAAATGCCAGTGCTCTCTATAAAGGCTCCATCTTAGCTCCGAGAATGTTCCACTTCCAGAAATATCACATCCCATCTCTAGAGATGTTCCATTTCAGCTCCAAAAATACCTCAAATCCAGAAATGCCCTATTTTATTCCCAGAAATACTCCTGCATCATCTTCAAAAACACTCCATTTCCAGAGGTACTACAGTTGATCTCTAGAAATAGTCCATTTCCAGAAATGTTTCATCTCTAGCAATGTTTGGAATCCAGAAAGGCTTTATCTTTACTCCAGAAAATGCCCTCCCCTATCTCCAGAAATGTTCAGACTTCGTTTCTCAAAATGCCCCCATGTCATCCTCACACCTGTCCCTCCTCCAGAAATGCTTTCCATCTTATCTCTAGAAACGTCCTCATCCTGTCTCCAGAAGTGCCAGGTCTCACGTTCTAAAAACATTCCATCTCTGGAAATGTTCCGGCTTGCATCTAGAAATGCCGGTGGTAGCCCCAGAAAGGCCTCCCTCCCTGTGTGGCCCAGAGGCTGCAGAAACACAGAAACCCACATCCTTCAGGACCTTCTGGGGAGGGGCTGAGCAGTGAACCGGTGGCCTCCTCTTCCTCCTCCTCCCTTGTCCCTATGGGATGCCCCCTGGGATCTCTCAGCCCCATGCTGGGCCTGCTATTGTGCTAGAAGCAAGGATGAAGTCAAGACCTGGGCTGGCAGGTGTCAAGGTCCCCATCAGTGGGGGTGAGGATGGTTAGGGTTTGGGGTGGCCGGAAGCCCCTGAGGATCTGATCTGGGGGCAAGGGTGGTGATAGGGACCTGGGGTGGGAAGAAATGGACCAGGAAGGAGTTGGCAGGACAGAGCCCCCACCCACCCCCCCCCACACACCCTGGTCACAAGCATATCCACTGGCCCACATGCACACTTGATGGTCAATACCTACAGTGCACGGAAACACCCTCAGCCCACCTCCCACCCCTCAGAGCCACACACATTACACACTCTCTACATGGAGATCCACACTCCACACTTGCAGCCCTGCTCATTCAAGTGTACAGAACACATGCAAATGCACACACACAACACATATACACATACAAATCCACCATCACACACACACACACACACACACACACACACACACACACACACACTGACAGCTATCCTCCTCATCCACATTCCCTGGGGCTCTCTGAGCCAAGTTCTGGGGACACCAAGGGGCAGAAGCCCTCTGCCAGTCCCTCAGACCAGTCTGGGTTGACAAGACGGAGCAGCGGCCTCAGTGACTGATGCAAAGGGAGGGGGGTTGGTGGGGGTGGGGGTGGAGGGGTGTGGGGGGAGGGGATTCACGGCGCCAGGACCTGGGCTTAGAAGGGACTGCAAAAGACAGGAAAGTACATGTTCGGCATCTGCTTGCAAACCTGCTGAGAGGGGACACTCCCTTCCCCTTGGAGCAGCCACCCCCCCAGGCCACCTCTGCTAAATGACACTCTACATGACAGAAGTCCCTCTTTGGGTGGAACCAAAACCTTGCACGGTCACCTCTGTCCACAGGGCACTGCTTTCCAGAGTCGCACAGTCCATGCCCTGCTGAGATCCTACATGGGAGAGTCTCTTCTCTCTGTCCCTTGACGGGTGGGGAAGGAAGGGGGCCTGGAGGTGGCTGAGCGGAGGGTGGCCCGGTACCGCCCGGCACACGCGTATGCACACTCACGTGCGTGCATGCACACTCATACATATGCAGACACGCGATGTGCCTCAGTGTCTAAAGATCTCACGTGCAGACACACAGGCAGGGATGCCATACACCTTCATGCCCGGGACCCACACACAGGAGGGGGTGGCCCCTGGTCTGCACCAGGTCCCGGACCCCTCTGCGGGTGGAAGCTCTAAGCCTCTAGGTGTGGGAGGGGAAAGGGGCCCTGGATCCATGATCTCTGTTCCTGGCAGCATTGGGAGCCCTGGTCTGCTCCCACAGGATGCTAATTACCATTTATTAAGCCTCCCGATTTAGAATCAGCCTCAATTAACTGGAACCTCCCAAGCCCCCTTTTTGGATCCTTTGGGACCAAGGGCAAATGCTGAAAAGACCTTGAAGGTGCCCTTCAATCTGCCCTCAGCATGGGCCCCTTTGTCTACCTCCCCGCCAACTGGCCAGCTCTTGCCTACAAATGGGGCTTTCGGGTCTGTCCCATAGCCACCACCCCACTCTTAGGCTCTTTGTGTTCTGGACACTCTGTTCCTCTCTACCTTGACCTCCTCCCGTAGGAACTGAGACCTTCACTCAAAACTGTGAGGGAATAAAAAAAGCCAAATAGTCAAGCATGATCTGGATGAACACACGGTCCCAGGGTCCAAGCTGGGAGACAGCTCAGGGCCTGGCCTCGGCATGGTGAGGTGAGAGGGCTGCCCCCACCCCCCGTATCCCAGTTCCCAGGAGCAGCGGGCTTTCTGGAGAGGCTTCTGCATTGGTATTCTCTGTCCCTCACAGCCCAAATTACACCAGCTCTCCTGGGACCCTTTTATCGCACGTTGTCGCTTCAGCAAAAGGTTATGTACGAGAACATCGAAATCCCTCCCGCATATTAACTAAAAGAGCATTTTTTAAAATGCACAGGAAAAAGCAGCTCACCTAAGAGCCAATTTTTACAGTATCTTAGATCAGAACGAGCACTGGGCCAGCAGTCAAGAACAGGGCCCTTGTCAGAATCCCGCCCTCGCTGGGACCCAGGGCATGTCACTTCACCTCTCTGCCCTCCACTTCTCTCTGTCCAGTAAACATGAGAATAAAAGCCCCCACAATGGTGCTCTATCAGGGGTGCTGTGAGGGCCATATGAGTGACCGCAATGAATGAACCATGCTATGGAACCAGAAGAGTCCAACGGGTGTCTGTATCCAGGCCCCCTCAAGCATGGCGGTAACAGGCAAGAAGAGTTCGATGTTTCTCCTCAAGTCCTACTCTGAGCCCTTCTGCACGTTTTTCTCCAGGAGGTCCCCCCCCACGTGGGGCACCCTTTCCTTTTTTTTTTTTTTCCCCCCCCAGCCTGGAGAATTTCTGGAAAACACTTCAAGACACAGTTTGAAATCAGTTCCTTGGTTCTGACATTTTACAGGTGAGGTTCAAAGATGTAATCTACCCAAGACAAGTGAGAGCCAGGGGCCAGGCTGGGAACAGAGGGCCAGGCAGGATGGAGGTGGGGTGGGGGTGGGGGGTGAGGACTGCACAGGACCGGGCAGAAGGTGGCAGCCCATCTCAGCTCTGCCTTTAGCACCCCGTGGGCATAGGTGGGTTTCTAGTTTCAGAGAAGCAAAAAGTAGGATTTTCATGTGAAATCTCAGGTTATATTTTCAACTGGTGTGCCGGACGGGGCACCTGGGTGGCTCAGTTGGTAAGCGTCCAGCTTCAGCTCAGGTCGTGATCTCGTGGTTCATGGGTTCGGGCCCCGCGTCGGGCTCTGTGCTGACAGCTTGGAGCCTGGAGCCTGCTTCAGATTCTGTGTCTCTCTCTCTGTGCCCCTATCCCGCTCATGCTCTGTCTCTCTCTCTCTTTCAAAAAGTAAATAAACATTGAAAAAAAAATTTTTAAACTATGCGCTGCTCAAACAGCACCCATCTGAGGGCATCACACAGCCAACAGTTTCTGGTCTGGGTTCTCAGGCCCTGGTCTCTCTACCTCTCCCTGGAAGAGGGCAGAAGGGGAGTTAGGGCTGGGCAGCAGGACTGTGGAAAGTAGGTCTTAATTTTCTAGGAGAGGGCTCTCCCCAGAGCAGCAGGGACCTCTTTGAGCCTCTGTGTGCTTTTGTGACACACGGGGATGATAACAGAGCCGGCCTCCCTCCAGCATGCAAAAGCTGAAGCCCCTTAACATCACAAAGGGCTCCGAGGGCGCAAAATTCTCAAAGGTTACTTACCTCCGCTGTCAGGATTTGCCCTACTGGCCAATCCAGCTGTTTGGGCTACAAGGAACCTTAAGATAATCCGAGCCTTTTACAGATGAGGAGATGACCAGGGGGAAGCAGCTCTCGCCTCGCATCACAGAGCAGGTGAGTAACTGAATGACAGTGTCAGCCCTGGATGACAGACTCCTTTCAGTCACCACAGTGGGACGCATGATCCCCTTGCTCCTCCCCTAGACAGGAGACTCCAAACATGGGGAGTGTCAGGAGGGGTGCCCCGCTGGGCCTCCCCTGGGGTTGGGCAGTGCCCTCCGCACCACAAATACCCAGCAAGGAGGGCCATGCTCAGACACAGCCCTGGGTTCGTCCCCGGCTTCTTACTAGGCGAGAGGGCCCTTGAACCAGAGTTGCCTGACTTCTCCAAGCCTCAGTTTCTTCATCTGTGGAATGGGGATGGTGGGACCTTTCCCTCCTTCACCCCGTGAAATGGGAGTGAAGACGGGAAATAACCAAGAGCTCAGGACCCAGCACTGGGGAGGCCTCGCTGAGAGAACATTCCGAGTAATAGGATTTCAGGCATTACTTTACCACCCCCGACCCTGTGCGGCCCGCATCCCCCATGCTGCTCCTCCTCCTGTCCTCCCTGGGGCCCTGGGTACCACTCCTCTCTCTCTGTGCTTCGCCTTCTTTTTAGGGAATTACAATCTGCTGGGCTTTAATTACTGGTCCCCGAGGACATCCACCTCTCTCCCCAGCGAGAGGTAATCATCCCTCCCAAGACTCAGACGCCGCAGGGCTGGGCGGAGCTGCTCCGAACTGAGGCAGGAATTCGGCATCGGGTCGGGGAAGGCTCCGTCCACGGAGGGAGGATGCTCTCGTCCAGTTCAGGCCCCAGCACTTAGAACTGGAGGCCTCAGTGCTGAGGGAGGACAGAGGCTCTGAAAGGAGAACTGGCCGGCCGGCCAAAGGACTCACAGCCCCACCGGGTCCTTTTCTGATCATCCCTGGCTTTTCTCCTCCTTGGCTCATTCGAGCCCTGACTCCAGCTGTGTTCCCTGCCTGGAACAGCCTTCTTTTCCCACTGCCTTCAGGGTAAAACCCTTCACCACGGTCAAGGCCCCAGACTCCTTTTCAGCCTCCACTCCTGCCCCTCTGCCTCCTTGCCTCCCCCACCCCTGTCTTTCTAGAGCTCTCCTGGCCCTTTTGTGCCTCTGGGCTTCCCGGCAGGCTGTATAGTGACAGTCCCTCCTGTGGTCAAATGCTCCCCCTTTCAGACCCAGGGCCCATGTTTCCTCCACTGGGAGGTCCACCCTGACTCTCCCTGGACATGGCCTGAATGTGCCTCTCTGGGCTGTCAGCAAACATCCGCCGAATGAAGGATTGTAGGAAATGAAACTCGACCTATAAACCAGGCTCCCACCAGATGCCTGCTGTCCCTCCCCAACCCAACCCCCCCCCCCCCCCCCCCGCTGAGCCCCGTCAATGGCAGCAGCTGTGGGAACTCAGTCGTGCATGTACAAGACTGGGTCAGGCCACGGTGAGCCACACGGACAGGGTCAGGCCGACCTGTTCCAGTCGGGTCCCAGCACCCCTGTGTGTGATCTCCACGCTCCCACACCCTCACTTCTAAGACCACTAACAAGGGCCAGGGTGAGTGTGGGATGTGCACGAGGCTGGCCCCGTGCACGCTTTTCAGGGCCCTGCAGACTGAGGTTCAAGGCCAGGCACAGAGGGCGGATATAGTGCCTCCTGGATAATAGCTATTAAGCCAAGAGGCTCCAGACTGGCAGCCTGGTTGGGGGGGGGGGGTGTCTGAATTTGGCCACAGGTGGGTTGCTGGATCAGGTGACAACAGACACAAACCAGGAGATGTCATGTAAACATCGCAATCCTGCTTCCTAAGAAGGTAGGTGACAGGCACCCTGGGCTGCATCCCCACAGGCCACCCTGGCAGAGCTGAGCTGCTGAGCCCCACGAAGGCCAGACAGCCCTCACATCCTCATTAGCTTTGCCCACTGGCCCTGTGGGACTTCGAGGTTGCTGGCCCCCACATTATGCAAACATGAGTTCAGCTTCTGATCACTCCAGCAAAGTAATAGGTTTGCATTTTAAGCAGAACTTTCAATGTTTTGACCCTTTGGCAGTGACGAAAGGAGGCATCTCAGGCCCTGAGAAAGGCAAGAAGCAGATATTTTTTGGGAAAGCAGGCACCCTATGGGTCAAAGTGCTCCTGGGAGGTGGCACCTTGCAAGGGATGACCTGGGGTAGGCATAGTGTCTCCGCCTGCTTCAGCTCAAAATGCTTTTTGTGCGGTGAGTGACATCTGCGTGCCTCTCTTCCAAGTCTGACCTTGGGAACAGGTGGATGCTGACTTTTTTGGGTCCCATCTGCCCCTCTAACTCCCCATGACATCATTTCTGATCTCAGAACCCTCCCCTTGGTCAAGGTCCCCCTTAGAGTATGGAACTTGGCTCAGGAGGAACATCCCCTTCCTTTTCACAGACACTATCTTTGATAATGCACCTGCAGGGGGTGTCCAGTGAGATTCTTGGCTCCCTGAAGGTTTCTAATGAAATGACAGTCACCTCAACCCCAGACTGTCTCCTAGAAAGCATGGAATACAACATGTCTCCCACCCTACAAGCCAGCAAACCCAAGGCCCCTGTCGCGCTCACACACAGATGCCCTGAATGGACAGATGAATGCTTAATGAGGCCCTCTGTGCGTCCCGATGCTGCTAGACGTTTGAACAAACCTGACCTGGTTTTCTTTACTTTTCTGACAGTCCGGTCCGGAAAAAGCCATGATCCCCACTGCCCAAAGGGGAAACCAAGGCTCAGTGAAAAGTCCTTGCTTGAGGCCAATGTTCTCATGTGCTTTTGGGTGTGGCTGACCTAAAGAAGGGTCTCCTCCTCTCGGAGAAGCTGGGCCTAGGTGCACAAGTGCGTGCAGGGATAGGGCAGCGGGCCATGCCTGTGGACAGTTGGGTCCTCACAAATGCTGAGCTAAAGGGGTTTACCAAAGCACCTAGCACTTATGAACTAGGGCAACACATAATTCTGGGGTGTAAGCTGAGGGTCACCTGGTTTATTATTGTTATGACTACTTTCTACGACAGTAGTCTTTCCAAGGCTGACTGGGGGCGAGATAACCAGGTAAGGCAGAGCGTGACCAGGCCCAGGTTTTTTCCAGAAAGGTCTTGGTGGCAGATACCCAGGACTATGGGTACACAGTATCCAGCAGGCACTGAGGAGCACCTGTGGCTGGTCTGGTGTCACAGTGTCAGCCACCTCACGGGGGACAGTGGGAGGGAGGAGGAAGAGGCCCTGCCCAGGATGGCGCAAGTGACAAGAGTCAGACCAGAGCTGCCCAGGGCCAGGGAGCCATCTGGCTCCCCACGTGAATGGACACCACAGCCCTATGCCCTGTGCAGCTTGGATGAGAAAGCAACAATCTCAGGATGCCACGAAGGATAAGAAGGCCTGTCACTGACACCTCAGCGTCCCAGGGTCCTACAAAGGGAGGATCCCTAATCGTGAGAGTCAGGGGCAGCTGGGAGCTCGGAAGTGGGGTCTGGAGCTTAGGGTCAGAGAACTGGGTCCAGCCTGGGGTCCCTAACTTCTGACTCCTTGACCTCAAGCATGTCACTTCTCTGTAAAACCTGAACCATGAATAGTGACTTTCAGGATCTGTGTTAACGACAAGGCCAGTGTCTAGCCCACGAGTGGGGAATCCATGAAGTCTGGGATCCTGCCAACCAGCTCCCAGGACCTCGGAGAGCACCACCTTGGGAGGTGGGGGCGGGGGGGGGGGGAGGGGAGGAGCGGGGCGGGGTGGTGGTCTTTAAAATTCAAAGGAGAAGCTCAAATCTGTCTTGGGCATATAACTCCAACACCCGGCCACTCAGTGCCCCCTCCCCAGGCGGGCTCCCCTCCCTTGGGCTGCGCCCTGCAGCCAGACCTGCCCCATTCTGCATCCTCTGGCCTCAGTCTCAGCTTTTCCCGGCCGGGGGATGTGAGCAGGAATGGCTCAATCAGGATATAATCGTTTTTAATTAACGTGCGGATCATTTCACAGGCTGATCTCCTTGGAGACCAGAGGGAAGACGGTCTTTTAAGATTTTCTTTTGCCTCCCCCCGTTCCCAGTTGAAGGCCGCCCCCCCCCCTTCACCCACCCAGCCGCAACCTTGAAAGCAGCACAAAAGCCTGCTGCCTGGATCCCTCTTGGGGCCATTAGGAGGAAAGTGTGTGCTCACACACAGACACACATGCACGTGCCCAAGCTCAGGGGCACGCTCTCCCCCCGCCGGAAATGCACAAATGGGATCAGAGACTCAGAGACATATGCACACACCCACGGACATGGCACACACAGGGCTACACACAGATTCGCACACACACACACAGACGTGCGTGCATGCACACGTGCCCAAGCTGGAAGACACACAGACCCCTTAAAAAACATACAAATAGGGTCCAAGGCAGACAGACATGGCACACACACACACACACACACACACACGCACGCAGAGGCTGGCAGGCAAACCCACCCCCATACAAATAGGATCAGACACACAGACATGCACACACAGGCATGCGTGGATGTGTACACATGCACGGGGACATGTCCAAGCACAGAGATGCACCACAGAAATGCCCAAATAACCGACGCTCATGGGAGGGTTGTTCTGAACCTCGGTGGCCAGCTGGTGTGCTGGCAGTGGGGAAACAGAAGGTTCCTATCCTTCGATGGGAAGTCAGAGCCACAATCACCTTGTCCCCTAGGAGTGCCCATTGCCCCAGCCCCCTCCCTGGTGCCCCGCCACCTGCCCTGCAGGGAAACCCAGGAACAGAAGCCTCCCAGGTCTTGCCTCCCTGCCACGCACCTGGTCTGGATCCTTCTGATCCCAGAGCCCGGCTAACAGCTGTTTCACTCAGCCCTCACAGAGCCCACCCCAGAACATCCAGCCTTTCCTGGTGGTCCAGCGCTGGCTAGCCCTGACACCTGCCCTGGAAGTGATGTCCCCCAGTCTGTCCTCTGGGTGCCCTCTTCTTCTCTTCTTCATTTTCATTCTCCTCCTTCCTGAGCTCCCCTCCCTCTTTTCTAATCCCTCCCTCACTGATCTCCCCTTCAGTTCCTTTCTCTCCCCCCCCCCTTTCCCCCTCCTCCCCCTTCCTCCCCAGGGGCTCTCCTGAGGTCAATCTAAGATCCAAACAAGTTGAAGATGTGGCTGGTCCTTCCCCACTCCCCCACAGTGGATATCTGTGCCAACACCTGCCCCCCCCCACCCCCCCCCACCCCCCCAGCTCCTGAACAGACCCAGAGCTTCATCTTTGGACAAATAAGCCGAGGCACAGGGGTAAGGGCACGACCACTGGGATCCTCTGACAGGAACCCCACTCCTTTCACTGCACCTGCTTTGGATCCTCGACTTCTCCTTCTGGAAAATGGGACGGCAGAGAGCAAGGAGGAGTTTTGAGGAGGGGCAACACGGGAGCCCCCGGCTGGCCAACCACAGGCTAGCAACTTTGGTGACCCCAGATCCTGTGGGCAGGGCCAGTGTATGTGACACAGAAAGTATGTGACAGACTTAGGAGCCTATCTGTTGCTCCAGCTGGCCATTGATGCCAGGGGCAAGCTGGGGGCTTCTCCTCTCTTGGATTCTCAGTGCCCCCACCCCTGCAATCCTTGAAATGGGACAAGGTCAGCCTAAAAGATCCCTGGGAACTCTTCCCACACGTAGAAACCAAAATGACAGATCACTAGTTGGTTCCTGGCTGCTGCAAGGCCCAGCGACTGCTGTGTGACCTTGGGACTCACTTCCCCTCTCTGGGCCCCCGGTTTCCTCCTCTGTCAAAGGAGGGGGCTCAGACAGGTGATTCACTGCCCAGGCTCTTTTCAGTTCTGACAGAAGGTTCTAGGTTATGAGGAAGGAAGGGGAATAGTGCCCCACTTCTGGGAAAACGAGAAGCCCATTTCTTCCACTGCAGAAATGTCAGAATCTTCAGCAACAGCAACGTCATTTTGAGGAAATCATCTTAAACATCACAAAAAAAGTGCTCTGTGCAAAATATATTCACTACCTCGTGCATCAGGAGCATCCGGAATGTTGAACAAAAGGGGAATAGTAAGTAAATGATGGTACATCCACCCGATTGGAAAAGCCTGAAAATATTAACCATGGTGTTTATGAACAGTTGGTTACAAAACAGGAAAAGACTCCTGTTAGGGCCAACCAAGAAAGCAGGATATACATCTGAATACAGAGAATGGCTACAAAGTCTTTAAAAAAAAAAAACCAACCAACCACCAAGTCTGTAAAGAACATCAAAATATTAACATTGTCGTAGCCCACTGTCAGTAACCTTGTTTCTTTCTCTAGATCTCAGATGGTTCTCTGAACCATATTGTAAAATGTATATATATTGAAAAGGTTTTTTTTTTTTTAATGACTACATGTCTGCTATTGAGAAACTTTCCCCTTTCATTCATGTATTCATTCATTCATCATTGATTCATTCACTCCTGTGTTTGTCCAGCCAAAGCGGAGTGCCCACGGTGTGCCAGGCCCAGGGCTCTAAGATCTGCAGGGAATACTTCTCACCTGCCGGAAACAAATGCGTGGGCGGGGGGTGGGGGGGTAGGGAGACAGCTACACCAAGGCACTCCCCCATAATGGGGCCCTGGGGGGTAGGGAGCAGAAATCAATCTTGCAGGTTTCAGCCCTGCCTCCCCCTGGCCTCCACCAGGCCTGCCCTCAGCTCCTATGGTCTCCTAGCCCAGCCCACGGGTCAGAAACTCACCCTTAACCGCCAACCATCCAGCTGTGGGTGGTTTAAGGGTCAAGGTGGGGAGCAGGGCAAAGACCAACCCCTTAGCCCACATGGTGATTCCACTTCACGTTCCCATAACCCTGGCGCACGGTGGCTACCTGGCTGCTGTACCCTCCCTGGGCTCTGATTTCTGCTTCCCTTGAACAAGGCACCACCCAGCCAGGCCTTGTCCCACTGCCTGAGGCTGCTGAGAAGGGAAGCAGAGTATGGAATCTGCTAGCTCCTGTCAGCCAGTGTCACGCTGTTAGCACGTCAAAGGGTCCCACAGTGTGTCCCTGCTGTGTGGGGGCTGACAGATTTCTGGGAAGGGTTAACTCTTGATATTCCTGAACCAAGCCACAGAACAGCCTGAAAACAGTCTGCCACCCTCCCCCCCCCCCCGCACCCCCACCCAAGGTGCCTTCCCTCCCCCGCCCCGCCCCCCTGCCCAGGAGTCCTCTCTTTAACTAGGCAAAAGGCTTTCTTTCCCCGGCCTGGGTTGCCAGCCTGGGGTCCCTGGGCCTCCCTACTCCGGGAAGGAGGAGCCCAGGAAGCTCGCCTGGGAATCAATTGAGGCAGATTTCCATGGACTCTTCTCGGCCCCTAGTCCTGTTCCAACTAGCCTTTCACCCGATCCACACCTTCCCCCCCAGAGCAAAAGGATCTGGGCGCTTGAAGTGACGAGAAGCTTCTGACCCCAAGACCCCTACTTTGCGTTGAGCATACCCTCACAGGCCTGCGGTCCCCAGAAATTCTCCGGTCTAGAACTCCCCTCCCATGGCCCCAGTGGGAAAAGGAGAAGTTCCCACCACTCCCCTCCCCCTTTCTTCCCCCCCCCCACCCCCCCGGAGGGAGCGAGGCGTCCGGATCTCCGGGTCACCGGAGCGGCGTCTGCTGTGGATCGCAGGAGACAAACACTCCGTCACTCTCTCTCTGTCTCTCTCTCTCTCTGTCTCTCTCTGTCTCTCTCTGTCTCTCTCTCTCTCTCACACACACACACACACACACACACACACACACACACACAATCACCCTCGGGATCACCTCTGAAGCCCGCATTGTACGGGGAGGGGAGGAGGTTGGGGGGGGGGGCGTCCGACGTGCCTGAAGTCACCAGCCAATCAACAAATCCAAGAGGGTCTAGAATCCACGACCCCCGGCCGGGCCGAGAACCCCACCTTACCCCCGCCCCCTCCCCCAGCACAGCACCATCCGACGTCAACGTCTCTAACCCAAACAAGCCCCTCCCCCAAGAAGTCCTCCCTCCCCCTCCCCCTGCTCCGGGTCACCAGCCCCCAGAGAGACCCAGCTACGACCCCCACCCCCGACGGCAAGGCGCGAGATTTCATTGTCAGCCTGGCCACTCAGGCGCGCGTGAGGCGGGGGTGCAGGGCAGGGGGGCCTGTGTGGCAGGCTCCGGCGCGGGGAGTGGGGAGGGGTCTCCAGGGGAAGTGTTTGAAGCTGCTCCTCCAGCTCTGTCCAGATCCGGAAGCTGCCGGGGGAGGGAGGAAGGCGGGGGTGGGGAGAGCGCGACCTTAAGCGCTCGCAGGCGGCAAGGAGGGGCCGCGGCGGCCGGAGGAAGCGCCCGGAGGCGTCGGGGGCGCCGAGTCCCCGGGGAGGCAGCGCTCTCGGGAAGTTTCCCACCGGTTGCCTGGAGCAGGACAGGGTGCGCAGACGGCCCTCCCCGGCCTGACCGGCTCCAGCGCGCAAACTGCGAACTTGAGCAAAACTCCTTCGTCTCTGGCGTCCCTCACCTTCCCATCCGCGGCCACCAGCCCCGCCATCTCAGCCCCCTGTCGTCCACCAGTGCCACAGTCGCCAAGACCTCTCACCAATGTATTGTGGAAGAAAGGGGAGGGGGAAGTCCCCAACACAACCGAACTGCGGCCACATACACAAAAAAAAAAAGAAAAAAAAGAGAAGAAAAAGAAACAGAAACAAACAAAAAAGGAAAGAAAGAAATTCCTTCTCCTGACACCGATTCCCTCAACCAGCGTGGAAAACCCCCAAACAGGCAAATCTGCAACTCCAGCCAAGATCGCGGCGCGGCGGGAGGGGTGCCCGCGGCCGGCGGCCACCAGCGCAGGCAGCCCCGGGTTTGGGGCAGGTCTGAGCGCGGCGGCGTCCCGGGGGCTCCGGGAGCCCTCGCGCCCCGGAACGGCCCCCCGAAGACACAAAGCTCTGCCGCCAACAATACCTGCGGGTTCCTCCTGGATCTCCCGGGCGCCGGCGCTGCGCGTCTCGCCGTCTCCCCTTCCCCGCGCCGTCTCTCTCCTCCTCCTCCTCCTCTCGCGCGCGCTCTCCCCCTCGCCTCTTCCAGAACGCGGCGGCCAGATGAGATCCTTGGGAGAAAAAAATGTGAGCGCTCGCACGATTCCTTTCTCTCCGCCCGCCGCTCGCGGCGGCACCGGGCTCGCTCCTTTCTCCCTCGCGCTCCCGCGCGCGCCGCGCCTCTCGCGCCCCGCGTTTCCTTCTCAGCAGCCCCTGCGAGCGCCCTCAGTAGCCATTATTCACGGGCCACCGGAGGACAGGAGGTAATTAGAGACCGCCCCGTGGCCGCATCCACTCTGCAAGCGCGATGCGGGCTCGGGGTGCGCGCGGGGAGGGGCGCGCGACGAGGGGGCTTGGCTGCGCGCAGCCCGCGCCCCAGACGCGGGGGAGGGGGAGGAGGAGGAGGAGGGGGCAGGGAGGGAGGAGGCGAGGGGAGGAGTGGTGAGCTCGGGTAGGGAGCGGGAGGAGGGAGCGCCGGGGAGACGCTCCCGCGGCTCTCACCGCGGGGGCTCGGGGTCACTGGCTAGGAGGCTCCAAGGCGCTTAGGGACCGGGGGTGGGGGTGAGTGTGTGTGTGTGTGTGTGTGTGTGTGTGTGTGTGTGTGTTTGTGCGCGCGCGCACGCGCGCGTGTGTCAGAGATGGAAGGGGAGGGAGGGAAACGCTTTAATATTTTTCCAGTGACTTACGAGCCCGTGGGTGAGCTCTTGGCTGCGCGGTTAGGTCCGTGTGTGTGTCGGTGTGGCCGTGTATTTCTGGTCTGCCCGACGTGTGAATGTCACGGGGTTTGGGGGGTCTGGCTACGAGCTTGCGAGTGTCTTGCTGGGCCTCGGAGGAACTGAGTGATGCGGTGCCTGCGTGGAGTTGTGTTTGTGTGCGATCGTTTATGGAGGGTTCTGTGACTGCGTGGGTGGGACTGCGCCCATGTGGGGCTGCATGTATCCGAGGGGCTGTGTGTACCGGATTGTGTCTGCGTGGGCCCGAGTGTGCCTCAGGGCTGTTGTGTGTCTGTGTGGGTTTGTTTGCGAGTGGGATTGCGGTTGTTGGGGCTGTGGGTCTGCGCGTGGAGGGGGCAGTACGCCTGTGCAGGGCTGTGGGTCGACGTGAGGCTGTGGTGTGCGTCTGCAGGCGGTCTTGTGTGTGGCTGCGTAGGGCTGTGTTCTGCGTGCGGGTCTGAGGCCTGGCGGGCGCGGGGGTCAGGAGGGGGGCTCCGCGTGGTGTCGACGATGGCACCGCCGCAGAAGAGCCGTTTAAGGCGCGAACAGGCTGCGCTGGGGTCGGGGCGCAGCGCGACGAGTAGTGGCGGAGGAGGGGCGGGTAGAGAAGGCGGAGACGAGGGGGCCTTCATCTTGCGCCCCCCCCCCCCACCTCCGCACCAGAAACGCAGCTTGGAGATCCTGGTACTTGCCGGCTCCGCGGTCCTAGAGGCACTGGGTTTGGGGGACCCTGCTGGGCGGGGGAGACGCCTATGGGCTGGTGGGGGCAGTGGGAACTGAGACTCTGGAGATCCGGAGCAGCTCCCAAGTGCGCGGCGAGGGCTGCCTGAAGAGGCGGGCGGCAGCCTGGAGACGGCAGAGGACTGGGCCAAGACAAAGGAGAGCGGGGCCGGGGCCTCGAGGCGGGACCGCACCTCCAGGTTCCCCCCCGCGGCGGAGGGGCAGCCCAGCCCGCGCGCTTCAGGCTGTCGCGTGGAGCCCCGGGGCGGTGGTGTGGTGGCGCAGCCCCTCTAAGCCCCAGTCCGGGAGCCGCCTCGGGGAGCAGCTCCAGGGCCCCGGGGGCACGGAATTACACGCCCCGGGAGGGGCCGCCGTAGCGGGGGGGGGGGGGGGGGCGGGTTCTGAGCTTAGCAGGCGGACGCCAGCGCCCCGGGGCTGTGATTGAGCGCTCGCCTGGCCCGCCCCTCGCCAGGCTGCTCACCGCCCACGCAGCCATTCATTCATTCATCTATCCGTCTCTCCTTCTACCCACCCTTCCATCCAGACACGTGTCCGACCTTTCGTCCGTTCACCCAATTATCGCGCCAGGGATCACACCGACGTGTCAGACCCGGCTCTCTCCACTCTCTCTCCTGCTTGCCAGTCTTGCTTGTCTTGCTTTCCTTGGCCCCCCACCGATGCTCCCCGCTCGGGGCCCCTCTCTGTTCTGCCAAGCGGGGAGGAGTGCACCCACGACCTCTATCACACTTAGGTTTTGCTGTTCAGTGATTGCCCGACTTCCTCTATTAACCCCCACCCTGCCCCTACTAACCTCTCCATGCATCCTACACTCTACTCCCGCAGCAATTATGAGCCAACTGGGTGTGGGGAGCCTTCTCCCCACCCTGCCGGCCCTCCCTGAGGTCTGGTGGCTCCTTAGAGAGGGCAGTGGCAGGCAACTTAAGGCCCAGCCTCCTGTAGGCTGGGGGGAGGGGAGGGAGGAATGGGGACTAGAAGGGGTTTCATGGACTGCTGTGTGTCCAGGTCTTTGGCTAAGGGCTGTGCAGGCTTAGGGCCTGATGGCACAGAGGCCGCCAGTACCCCAGTGGCTTGAATAGTCACTCCCAAACCTACCATTGGTACAGCGTCAAGTGGGAAACCAAAAGCACAGATTCCTGGGCCCTAGCCCACACCTAACCAATCCAAGTGCCCAGGGCCTTTGTACATGCTCTTTCCCCTGCCTAGGAATCAACAGCTTATAGCCAGGCTCGACAGTGGTCACTGGCCTGGAACGTCCTACAGGCTCCCCAGACTGCTGGGTGCATCTACCCAGGGGCAAAGAGCCAGCCTCACTCCCAGAAATGGACCCTAATGTGCCCTCTGGGCTGACCCCTAGCTCACGTGTTAAGGATGCAGCAAAAACAAAGAAGTCAACCGTGGGCACCCACTCCCAGCAGGCAAGCCCTGGGCAGCTCTGGTCTTCCCATCTGTAGAACCCAGGCTACTTAGCCCCTATCTTCAATGATCTGGCCTTGGGAACCAGGGTTCTCAGTCCTGAGGCTGCGGAAAGGCAACATTAGACAAAAAAAAAAAAAAAAAAAACACCCCAAATCCCTGCTGGGGATCACCAACCCAGCTGCAGACTGGCCTGCAACCCCTATCATAGTGCTGCCTGACCCCTCAGCCTCAGACTGTCCCTGTCACATCTGACTCAGCCACCTCCTCCATACAGTCACCCACAAGGTCAAGATTGGCAGGTAGGGTGTGAGGGTGGTAGCGTGTGCCCCCTTTATCAGGAGGGGAGGGACAGGTTCCCCTCCCCTCTCTGGTTTCAGAGTGAAGTAAAAGTCCTCACAGTCTCTGATGAAATCCCACACAGTCAGGCCCCCACTACCTCTCTGGCCTCATGCCCCTCCCCCTTACCCACTACTTTGTCTTCTAGATGGTCCTTGAATTCACCAGACACACTCTTACCTCAGGGCCTTTGCATTCGCTTATCCCTCTGGCTGCAGTGCTCTTCCCCACCTTCTAATCTACCATATACTTTGTTTACTTAAGTGTTTTGCAGTTATTTTTGTCTGTGCGCTCACTGTGTACCCTCTGTACCTAGAATGGAGGCTGACACACATTCAGTAGGTATTGAATGAAGAAATGAGTGAACGAGTGAATGAATGAATGAGGTTGACCCAAGCCCTCTTCTTGGGAGCCTATCCCAGCCCAGGGCTTTCTCTTCTTTGAACCAATAGCCCCCTTGGAGAAGAATGGGGGAAGGGGATGGAGAACATCACGGCAAGATGCATCACATGACTCATCCGAGGTCACTCAGTGAGTACTCTTCACCCATTCTGGAATCTGGGCACACGTCCTAAGGGTTTGGAGGAATAACACGGTGGGGGGATGGCTTGTCCCAAAGGAGAGCAGAGCCCTTCATCTGTCCCAGGGGTCTCTCTGTTATTCTGGGGGCAGTGTAGAAGAGGGGTCCAGATTCACATCTGCTGGGGGGGGGGTTGGAAACCCCCAACCTGACCAAGAGCCCTTCTATAAGTGTTGTCACAGAGGGTCACCAAGACAACCCCTCAAGTGGGGACCTACTCATCTCTGAGAGGAGACACCCAGGCTGAGAGCCATCTCAGGATGCATCAAGAACACACAGGAAGACAATCTGATCCCTACTGGACTATTAGTTTCTAGGGAAACCTTGCTCACCTCTGCCTGGCACAGAGCAGGTGCTCAGTATGCATTTAGCAAGTGAACAAATGAAGGAGAGACAGTGTCAAGGTTCAAACTTAGGTCTACATGGCCCCCGAACCCTCACCTGTTCCATCAGACCCCACTGGTTGGGGGGGGGGGGCGCGGATCATGGGATCGTGACCATGGGATCATGGTGGTAGTACCCAGAACATAGCAGGTACTTCATAAATGCTGAGGGAATGACTGGCCGGGGAGGCTGTCTATCTGGCAGGTTCCCTGCTCCGGCCAGGGGTCTGACTCTACTGCTCACCACATGAGTCCTTCCCCAGGCTCAGTAGGGAGGGGGACCCCCTCATGCTTGGCTGGCAGGAGAGTTTTATGGGCCACGGTGGGAGTGCTGGGAGTGCTCACGGGTGTCAAAGGGCCAGATGCTTCCTGGGGAGGTGCGGCTGTGCTCAGGAGAGCCTGGGCCTGGACAGGTCAGCCCTTTGTTTGCCCAGTGCAATCTGGATAGAGCTGCTTTCCTGCAAAGTGTGTGTCCAAATACCATTCCAGTGTTAAATAATAAACAGGAGCCAGGGAGGAGACGCCAGGCAGGGGCCTGGGGAGAACAGGCAATGGGGTGAGTGGAGCTGCCAGATGTTAGGCTCACTGACGGGCCACCAGGGACAGGGGTTAGCCAAGGGCCACCCAGGTGGGCACAACAGGCAGAGAAGAGGGGCCTAGACTCCACCTACCAGGCTAGGCGGGTGCCACTGAGACACCGAAGTCTCATTCAAGCTCAGCCCTGACTGATCTGGTAACCCCCAGGCCCTCCTGGCTTTGAGATGCCATGGCTCTCCGAGGAGAGGACACGCAAGTCTGCAGGCCCCGGGTCAGAGGTGGGCCAGGCAGATTGCAACATCTATCTTATACATATTTATAGAGAGTCAGGTTTCAAATCTCTACCTTTCCCTCACATCAGTCACCATTTCAAAGACGGGGTCTCTGAAGTCCAAACAATTGACTTGTCCAAGGTCACAGAACTTGAGTGTAGCAGAAGGACTCATCCATTTGCCTGGCCAATATTTACTGAGCACCTACTATGTTCTAGGCATTGTTCTATGTGTTGAGCATTCAGAGCAAGGAACAAGACAAAGCTTCTGTTCTTTGTGGTCATGAGTCAGACAAGAAACAGAATGAATGGGTAAATTATATAGTATGTTACACTTAGGCGGAAAAATAAATAAAGCCAGGGAAGGGGACTGGGAGCATCTGGGGAAGGGCTGTGTTTTCACGTTGGGTGGTCAGGGAACTTGCACTTAAAAACATTTGAGAACAGACTTGAAAGACTGAGATAGTAGGGCGTGCAGCTATGTCGGGGGGAAAAGCTGTGCAGGCACAGGGAACAGCTAGTGCAAAGGTCCTGAGGCAGAAGCAGGGTGAGAATTTTCATGGAACAGCACAGGCTGGTGTGGCTGGAGCTGAGTGAGCCATGGGGCAAGTGGGAACAGATGGGGACAGAGAGGGGACAGAAGCCACACCACAGGACCCTATATACCTTTGTAAGAACTTTGGCTTTTATAGGGAGTGAGGAGAGGTGTCTCTGCAATGTTCTGAGCAGAAGTGGGACACGATCTCTCTGAGGGCCTTCCTGCTAGTATCCCCAGCAGCCGTGAAGACAACAGACATGCGGGCAGGGCAGGAGCAGGGAGGCCAGAGGTCCAGGTGGACGAGGACAGGGCCTGGCCAGGGTGCGGATCGTGGAGAGCCAAGACGGCGCAGAATTCTGCCTTTATTTTGGAGGCGGGGCTAACAGGACTAGCTGGTGCATCTGGCCTGAGGAACCAGACGGACAGACGGAGCAGCCAGGCCTGCTGGCAGAGTGGTCTGGGGCAGGTGCCCCAGGCTAGGGGGAGGGCACTTCCTTAGGAAAGGCACAAACCTGCCCCATCTGACAGGTTAATGAACTTCATGCCAATGTGTCAGAGTAGATAGCTGAGGAGGCCCCGTTTTTATCGGATGTACTAGGAGTAGTGCCCTGCCGAGTCATTTTCCCACTCCAAGCCTCAGTTTCCCCTTTTCGGGAACACGTCAGTCCAGGGCAGCAGCCCGAGGGCCCGATTGGCCTTCCCTCCCTGTGGCCACTGCTGTTCTCGCAGGCCAACCGAGTGAGACCCACTCTGCAAATCTCTGCTCCAGGGTGCATTTCTGGAGTGCCCACCAAGTGCCATTGTTGGGGGGAACAGGGGAGACGACAATGCACAAAACAGACAGACCCCCTGCCCTCGTGGTCACTAAGCAATTCCAGCCCTGTTAGTTTCTGTCCCCTGCCAAAACCCTCTACCCACCTGGCACTTCCTAAGAGCTGGGCCACCATGTGAGACCGAGAGCAAAAACACTTGAGAAGATGTTTTTTCTTTGAAAGCAAAGCACTTGGGCGGTTCAGCTTCTGGGGGTGGGGGACCAGGATCATAAACATCCAAGTCCTCTTAAACTCTTAGAACATTCCAAACACTTGGTATGCCCCCTGCCCCAAATCTCAGGGAAGGCAGTGGAGGGCAGAGGAGGGTCTGGGGTCTCCTTATTCGGGTTCAGCCTGAGTCGGGGCAGGAGAAAGCCCTGGGGGCAGGGGGCAAGTCCTTCACAATCTGCCTTGGGCTGGTCTGCCCATCAGGCTCTGCAGACACCAAACCATTTCCTGCCTTTGATCAGCATGACCTTTGATCTCTGCTGTCTGTGGCTTTCTCTGCCATCTGTCTGTCTGTCCATCCTTCTTTACTAGGCTGTGGGAGGCCACCAGATGAGGTCACACAGCTTCAGGCTCAGACGGGGCAGGCCCACCCGCTACGGGCTACCCTTCACTGGGTGTGGGCCCCAGAGGAGGAACGCTGTGCAGGGGGGCGCACACTCTCTCTCACCCCGTAGCCCCTACAGCCTTCATGTCCCGGGGCGATCCAGGCTGGCGCCTGACCCCCGGGGGCAGTCACCTCCCTTTCTCAGCATCTGAGTGCGCTAGAAGGTGCTGGGCTTGTATCCCTGAGCTCGGAGGA
The DNA here is from genome assembly GCF_018350175.1 of Felis catus. Lineage (NCBI taxonomy): Eukaryota > Metazoa > Chordata > Mammalia > Carnivora > Felidae > Felis > Felis catus. Next base: position 11,716,373 of record NC_058381.1, read on the forward strand.
GGTGGCGAGGCCCTGCAGTCAGAGGGCGGAGGCCGCAGTCAGGGCTGTGTGGGGAGTCAGTGGGAAAAAGAGGCGGGCCGGACAGGACAGCAGGTTAGACAGACAGAGGAGGGACAGGGGAAGGCAGCTGGCTGAGGAGCAGGAAGTGTGTGGAGGGTGCGAGAGCAAATGAAGGGGAGAGGGGAGAAGGGATGACAGGGCAACAGGGATGAAGGGAGGGGAGGGCACCAGGTCCGCCAGGCAGCATCCCCTCAGCCTGGGGACGGCCTGCCCCTGCCACATGTTCTCCTAAGCAGTCCTGCGTCTGGAGGACAGCCCTTCGTTCCCGGCTGTGACCAATGCCACCAATTCCTCGCACATGTGGCCCGGCTGGGAGCCATGTGAACCTTCTTGCCCCTGAGCCCCCACCTCTCAAGCAGCTGCAGCCCAGGGCTCAAACCTGTCTTCATGGTGAGGGAGCCGCCAAGGGGCTGGGAGTCCTATCCGGTCCTCGACGTCAACACAGATGGCCCCCTGACCCAGCCACCGACCGACCCTTAGCCACAGCCACATTGGACCCTTGACCCCAGTCAGTGTGAGCCTCCTGCCCCAACTCCAGCCACAGACTGACCCCTGCCCTCTGCCATGAATGGGCTTCTGACCTCAGCCATAGTCCCTAGCCGCAGACCAACATCTGGCTCTTGCTGGGGATCGACCTGGGGCCCCAGTCCCAGCCTGAGCCTGAACCCCGATGCTGGCAGAGGCCCTCTGCCATTCTGGGGACCATCCTGCGCACACATTCCCCCAGGCCACTGGGGACCATGTGGGAAGACGGGTGGGGCCCAGCGCAGAGCCGTGGTAAGAAGCACCATCAACCCCGTACATGGCCCACGCCGAGACCTCAGGGTCAGGCGGTGACCAAGGGGTGGGGGCCCGAGGCCACTGACACTTTCCCCAAGCAGAATTCACTGGCGCGGAGCGGGAAGCCTGCCTGGGCCAGAGCGAGCAGGCCAGACAAACACACAGACATACTCAGGATCTGACAGACTGACACACACAGTCAGACCCGGCAGCCCAGCCCCCGAGACGCTCCCACACCAAAACTCACCTGCAAAGACACACGGAGCCCGAGATGCACAGGTACCAGCACACGGATGTAAAGCAAAGCCATGGAACCAGATGCACGCACACACGGAGTGTCCCTGCCCCTTTTCACTGAGCCGCACGGCTCCTCTGGCCCGGGCCCAGCGGCTCCCCAGGTACCCAAGAATGGGAATGACAACAGCTCCCTCCTCTTCCTCTCCTTCCAAGAGCATGTGGAACCTACCCTGAGCCCCAGCAGCTTCCTCTGCCCCCCGGGGAAGAGAACCCAGCAAGAGCCCAAGGATTACTCCCTCCTCCCAATTCAGGGGGGTCGTGGATGCCATTTTCTACACAGAGGGCCTGCCCCATGTCACACAGCAGACGGGGAGGGGGGCCAGGATGTGCATAAACACACAGGGTCTCCTAGGTGGAAAGACACAGGCACACACGTCCATGTGTATGCACACTCACAAAATCAGAGACACGCATGTGCTCGTAGGCATGCGAGGACGTGTACTGCAGGGACCTCCACAAATGTACCCGTGTAAAAGTGACACAGTGCACACGTAAGGACACACAGAGACTCCTCTGTGTAAGAGTGCGTAGGCACACCTGCCTCCACACATCATTTGTTCCCTGACCCCGCAGTCTCCAGGGATGGGGACCCCAGAGACCATGGGTCACTCTAGGTGGCTCAACCACTCCTCAGGTGCCCCTCCAGCCCCTTCCTGGCTCAACCGAGAGCTCTGTGGGCCTGCGCCCTCCCTCTGCCTGGTGGCACTGGGGATGCTGCCCCGGGGCTTCTCCCGGCCTCCAGTTCCTGACCCCAGCCAGGTGAGGACCCCCGAAGTCCTCCTGACCTCGTCCCGCCTGGACCTGGGCTGGCTACGGCATGCCCTCTGTCTTTGGCACAAGTAGGCCAACTCCCTCGCTCCTAGGGGACAACCCAGCCCTGTCACCTCCACCTGTCAGCTGTGGGAATGTGACAAGAGACCCAGGCCCTGCTCAGCTTCTCCCAGGGTGGGTGAGTCCCCAGGAACATTCAAATGGAAAGCCCTTTTCAGGGGGTGCCTGAATCGCAGTTTCTTCTCCATCCTTCCAGAGGCAATCTGTGCAGATGATTGCCTCTGGAAGGATGGAGAAGAAACTGCTGATCAAAAAGGAGGGTAGGGGTGGGAGGGATGCTAATTGTGCGGTGTGAATTTTTTACCACACGAGTGTATGAGGAGGAGGAGGAGGGGCGCCGGTGGGGAGGGCAAGGAGGGAGGAGGGAGGGGTGGGGCGAGGAGGGAGGGGTGGGAGGAGGAGGGGATTATTGTTCTAATGCTTTTCCTCCCCGTTTGGCTTCATCCCCAAATTCCCCGGCGGAACCCAGGTGACTGTGCCACGGGGCAGGGGTGGCGGGCGGGGAGGGGTGTTGACTCTGCCAGGCACCCGTGTGGAATCCTCCCAGAAATCCTCTGGGGGAGGCGTCCTTAGCCCATTTTGGAGATGTGGAAACGGAGATGTGCAGACGGGAGAGCACGAGGTCTGAGTGGCTTTGGGTGGAGCCTGAACCACTGTCCTGTCTCGGGAGCCGTTCTCATTCACCTGTTCCATCCGGGGCCCGACTCAGAGCAGTCCAGCCCGGGCACGAGTGTGGAGGAAAGGAGTCGAACCCCCGGCTTCGCACGCCTGCCTGGGTTCTGACCTCCAGGAGAGTTACGGGGTGATGCCATCGTGGCTCCCATCCTCCCCACACACCTTAAACCAGGAAAAGGGCTGCCTCTGCCCTCCCGGGTGCAAGTCCGGTCCTGCCACACCTTGGCTGTGTGTCTCTGGGCAGCTGTGCACCCTCTCTGGGCCACAGTCGCCACAGCTGGGAAGAGAGGTGATGCTTCTCTGCTCCTGCTATTTGCCTCATGGTGGGGGCGGGGGGGGGGGGGTTATGGGCCGGAAAGCAACCTTCTAAAAGCTGTAATCTTTCTCCCTAAATCTGGCACATGGTCCACCGTCCAAGACCAGGAGAACCCTCCCCAGCCCGGCCCCCGAGACGAGGCAGCTACAAGGGGCTCTCACCAGACAGACTGACAGGGCCAAGAGCCAGGTCCGGCCAGCCACAAGTATGACGTCCCCCCGGCCCTGTTTCCACACATTTTTGTGGTGGGGAGGACTGCGGTCAACTTTCTTAGACAGTCCACACCACTCCCGAAACGCGTGACGAGGGACTCACACCCAGCTGCTTCGCGTGATGTGCCTCAGGTCTTTTCACCTGTAAAATGGGAGACTGGCAGGGCCTGGGTTCTGTGTTGAGGAGGCACGGCAATGGGCACGTGAAAGTCACTAGGGGGTTTGCCTCATCGCCAACCCGTGGAAAATGCCAGCTCTGAAGGCTATTAGTCCCTCCTGGTCTACGGAGAGATGGGAGTTCTCGATCGCTGGGATAAGTATCAAGTCTCAATTTCACGGTGGTGGTCTGAACATTTAATTCGGAAATCCTACTTGGCTGTGCTGCCGGGGCGAAGGCCCACCCGCACTCTGTCCCCCGTGCTGAGTGACCACTGACATGTGCTCTGGGCTGCTAGTCCCCAGATCCCTTCACAACCACCACCCACCCCACAACCAAGCAAGGGGCGCGGAGGCCCGGTGCTGCAGACCCAGACACTGGGGCTCAGAGAGGGAGCTCAGGAGAAGTAGAAGCAACAGGAAGACAGATTTCGCCTCCATATAAGGAAGAGCTTGCTAACAGGCAGAGCTGCCCAGAAATGGAATGAGTGAACTGCCTTGGGAGGTGGTGAGCGACCCGTGGCTGAAGGCGTGCAAGGGAAAGAAGGAGGTCTCTCGGTGGAGACGGCACGCGGGGCGGCTCAGACACTCGTTGGGGGAGGAGGCTGGGAGCTCTTGTCCTGTGACTTGACCAAGGCCATGTGAGCAGGAATGGAATCCCAGAAGGTCAGAGCTGGGGGCCCGGACAAGCGCTCTCCTGCTCCAAACCTGTCACGTGAAAGCCCAGCGGACAGAGGCCCAGCCCTCCCCATCAGTCCCCTGCCCACCTCCCACATCGCAAAGCATTCATTTCTTAGAAGGAAATACCTACTTTCAATTTTGAAAGCTGGAAAGTATACAAAAGTAGAAACGAAAAACAAAACAAAACAGGGTGAATCCCCCTCACCCTGCGACAATTCCTGTTAATATTTCCTTCCACTCTTCTCCGTGGGCATCTATTTTGGTTAGAAGTCCTAGTATGCGCTAGAAATATATATATATTTTTTAAGTGAGATACAATCCACATACTATACAATTCACTCTTTAAAAGTGGTTTCGGGGGCGCCTGGGTGGCTCAGTCGGTTGGGCGTCCGACTTTGGCTCAGGTCACGATCTCGCGGTCCGTGGGTTCGAGCCCCGCGTCAGGCTCTGTGCCGACAGCTGGGAGCCTGGAGCCTGGTTCGGATTCTGTGTCTCCCTCTCTTGCTGCCCCTCCCCCACTCATGCTCTGTCTGTCTGTCTGTCTCTCTCTCTCTCTCTCTCTCTTTCAAAAATAAATAAACATTAAAAAAAATTAAAAGTGGTTTTGGGAATATTCATGGCGTGGTACAGCTATGATATCACTGTCTGATTTCAGAACAATTTCATGGCCCCCAAAGAAACCTATACCCATTAGTAGTTGCTCCCCATAACTCCACACCATAGCCCCTGTCAACCACTAATTTGCTCTCTGTCTTACACGTAAGTGCCAAGTGCTTCTTCTCAGCCTCCCTGGGCCCACCCCTGCCCCCTTCGGCCCTCCCGGCAGCCAGAGGGAGCCTGCTGAAACCCAAGTCGGATGCATCCCTCCCTCACTCCATGCCTCCCACCTCACACAAGAGTTAAAACCAAACTTGTACCACAGCCTACAATCACCTACACAATCTGATCTCTACTACCTCGACCTCATCTCTTCCCATTCTCCCCCTCCTCCTCCTGCTCCAGGCACGTGGGCCTCCTCGAGGCTCCTCAAATGCATCCGGCACGCCCCGGCCTCAGGGCCTTTGCACTGGCTGCTCCTGCTACCTACAACATCCTTCTCCTAGGTGTCTGCTCAGCTTTTCCCACCACCGTCTCTGCAGCCCCGCTTTTTCTTCCTTAACTCTTATCACCTGCCTTATCTGTCTTTCTGTCCGCTGTCTTCCCCTCCGCTAAAATGGCAGCTCCATTGCTTGGCGTCTTGTTCGCGCCTAGCGTGGAGTTGCAGCTCAGTGAATATCTGGGCTGTCTCCAGTGAAGTCAGCAACATAAAAGGGACAAATGCAAAAAACCAAGCGCCCCACAGAGCAGACGTTATGAACGAGGCCCTCTGCCTGTGGACATGTGCGGTTTAAACCACACTATGCCTTTTGTTAATTGAGCCAGGAGCGTTCACATAAAAATCCAAATTCCGGTTTCTCTTGAAAACACAGATCTGGTCATCCCGGGCCGCACACCCGCGTGACGACTGTCAGCAGGCACTGAGAGGCAGGGCCCGGGGGCGGTGGGGGTGGGGGGGGCTAGGGTCCTGGCTCTGGGGTCTGAGGCCAGGCTAGGGGGCTGCCTCTGCTGGGGGGGGGGCCATCCCCCAGTGGGAGGCCACGAGGTCCTGCCAGGTGAATGCCTTGTGGTTCCTCAGAGATGCCCAGATGTGGCACCCTGGAGGAAGGCCTCCCCTACGGCTGCTCCCCAGCATCGGGGGCCCTGGCTGACCCCAGCCTCATCTCTCATCCACCTTTAGATTCCAGCCATGTGAGCTAGCGGCACCTGCCCGGGCTCACCAAGCACGGTCACCCTTTGCAGCTACCGCGCCCTATGCCTGCTCTCAACTTCATCCTCGGGGCCTCACCTGACCCTGATGGCCCGTTGAGACCCCCCCCCCCCACACACACACGCCACCTCCTTCTGACTGTGAGGTGGAGAACAGAGGGTGGCACCCTCTCATCCCGGCCTCCCCAGCCCTGGCAGTGCCCGGCGCACAGTAGGCCCTCAGGAAGCTTGGCTAAAGGACTAGGAGAATAGCACGCACCCTTAAGGGCTGGAGGAGCGAAGGGATAACACGTGCACCTGGGAGGGTCCGGCTTGGGTCACGGTCATTGCCAGCATGCACTTGTTCAGTCACCTACTGTGGGCCAGTGCGCAAAGACGGAAAACCTGGGCAGGGCCAGCAGGGGGGAGACGGGTCCAGAGAGAAGGCGGCACGGCTGGAGCCCGGGTGTGCTGCTGCAGTTGTGCGTGTGCGTGTGCGTGTGTGTGTGCGTGCCTGCTCATGCTGATGAAGGAGGGCTCCACGGCGGGCAGTGTCCGATATTCTCCTAGGGCCTCAGTCTCCCCTGATGCAGGGCTCCCCTGATCATCACCCTCTCTAGCCCCATGGTTCAGTCCCGCCTCCCCACCCTGAAGAGGTTTTCAGGGTACTGCAGCCCTGCCTTCCCATCCATCAGGATTTTGCTGCATTCCTGTGAGTCATTCTCCAAACAAACCCCTGCGTGCAAAGGAGAGAAGGGAGCAGGGGAGGGGGAGAGGGGAGGCTGGATGCAAACCCAGCCCCGCCTCCTCCCTCTCTCCTGCTCCCTGTCGTCATCTCCGTCATCTCATCATCGTCGATGCCCCCTCCCATGCACATATGCGTCCCATCCCCTGGACCAGGAAAGCTCTGGAATAAGAGTCTGGTCAGCTTGTACCGCGGACTTGCTGTGTGACCTTGGGCGAGACCCTGCCCTCTCTGGGCCCCTGGAGAAAATGACCCTGAAGGTCTCCCCCTCCAGGATGCATAGGCTTCCAAGGCAAACTGTATCAAATGAAGCAGCGTGTGTGTGTGTGTGTGTGTGTGTGTGTGTGTGTGTGTGTGTGTACGCCATGGGTGTCCTCAAAGCAGCCTGCCCGCTGCCTTGTCTCAGTTTCCCCACCTCTGAAATGAGAGGGCAAGGGCCTGGTAGGCACAGGGGACAGGGGGCACATCTGACAGGTGCAGCTGGACAGGGGGCCTCAGCGCGGGCAGAGCAGCTGGTGCCAACCGATCACGGAGCCCAGGCCAGCCTCAGGCCCCAACGCTGGGCCAGGGGGTCCTCCCACAGGAAGTCCCAATCTCCTGCACTGAGGCCTCCCTGTGCAGGCATTTCCCCGGGCTGGGGGGGGGGGGGGTTAGGGGGACTGGGCGTCTGAGTCACAGAGCCAGGGGCCAGGCCATCAGGAGTGTCTCTATGGGCAGACCCCAGCTCTGGGGGGAGGGAGGGCGGTGGGGATGAGACAGTGCTGGGAAAAGGAGGAAAAATCCCCACACCAGCAATGAAGAGCAAAATGGCTGTGGCTGTATGCCCGTGCGTGCGTGCACGCGTGTACGTGGGTGGGCGTGTGCATGCGTGGACAAGTGGGGGCGGGGGGGTGGACAGGTCCCACAGGAGACTGTGGTCATGTGGCTCAGATGCTGGAAGCCGGTGGTCCAAATCGATAAGGACTGTGTGCAAACTTCCGTGTGCTTGTACACGTCTGGACGCATGGCACGTGAGGGAAGGATGGGGGGGGCCGGTGCAGAGGGTCTCCCTCACATGCCCTCTCTTGGGGCTGAAGCGTCCTCTGGGCTCTGTTTCTTTGTGAAAATCCAGCTTCTCAGTCACCCTCACTGCAGCCGTCACCTTTGACAGGTGGGTGTGTGCACCAGCCCGGGGGCCCTCACCCACGCGTCTCCCTGTGCCCGCGCGTCCTCAGAGCCCCAAAGCGAGCGCGGAAGTGGTCGCCTGGCCGAGGGCCGGCGAGCAGTGGGAAGCACGCCTGCGTATGTGTGACAGATTTCGGGGGGTGTGAGCGTCCACGAATGCGAGCACACGTGGCAGGGGTGTGTGGGTGTGTCTGAGCGTGGGTGAGTATGGGTAGTGCCACAGCGGATGGCATCTAGGGCTGTGCGTGCGAGAGGATGTCTGCCGGGAGCGCCAGCTCCCGGACTGCCCCAGTCAGTCCCCAGCTCGGCCTCCGCCCAGGCTGAGACGCCTCCTCGGGACCTCGGGCTCTGTGGCTCCATGACAAAGGGGTTTCCAAAGCCCCCCCCCCACCCCCCCACCCCCCGAGCAGCACCCACGCGTGCGCAGGGGCCTCGTATCTGTGTGCCCCCTTAGGATTCAGAGCCAAGCTCCAGGCCCTCTGCCCAGACACACACCACTTTGAAGCTGGTGTTGGGGTTCAGGGAGCCTGGACGGCGGTTCCGCCCTGACCAAGGCCCCGAGGCGACAGGGGAGGGAGAGGCCTCCCTCCCCCCCACCCCCCCAACTCAGACTGAAAGCTGAAGTCCTGGCCACGGCCTGCAGATTGTTCACGAACCCTCTCCCCTCACACCACCCTCACACAGGCCCCTTTGCTGTTTTTGCAACACATGAAGCACGTTCCTGCCTCGGGCCTCTGCACGGCCACTCCCTCTGCCCGCAGTGCCCCATCCCCAGACCCCCCCCCAGACCTCGCTTGCCTCCCTCACACATCACCTGTTCGCGAGGCCTCTTCCTGATTCCCGAAGTTAAAACTGTAGGGGCGCCCGGGTGGCTCAGTCGGGTCGGCATCAGACTCTTGATTTCGGCTCAGGTCATGAGCTCCCGGTTCGTGGGTTCTAGCCCTGCACTGGGCTCTGCACTGAAAGAGCAGAGCCTGCTTGGAATTCTCTCTCTCTCCCTCTCTCTCTGCCCCTCCCCGGCTCTCTCTCTCAAAACAAGTAAATGAACATGTAAACAAACAAACACCTTCCAACTCCCGAGCCCCTTCGCTGCTCTATTTTCCTCGTTGCACGCGGTGCCTTCTAGCCTACTCTGAGGTACTGTCTCCCAATAGAACAGAAGTTCCACCAGGGGAGGGGTCTCTGCTTTGTTCATCGACGTGCACCTAGAACAGTGCCGGGCACACAGTAGGGGATCAATAACCATGTGGGGGAATGAATAGCACGCCCTGTGATTCGAGAAACGAAGGCTTCCATTTGAGTGGTGAAATCTTTAGAAACCTTACCCCTGTGGGAGTTTCAATTCTTTTTTTCTTCTGAGACAGTGCAGGGAGGAAACTTGTGCCATCCGCTCTCAGCTTGGGCCCCACCCCCAAATCAATGGTTTGCTCTGGATGAGACAGGCAGAACTCGTTTTTTCTTCCATGTTCAGTCGACTAAGCAACCCCCATTCCTGGACAGCTACCCTAGATGTTGCTTGGGCCACTGACTCTACACCCACCCCCCAAATCTTCTCGGTAACCGTGCAGGGAGCCCCATCCACCCCACTGCTCCCCCAGGCTGCAGGTGCTGCCCACAACCACCGGCCCCCAGCCCTGGGCTCTCCCGGTCCCTGGGCTTCCTTTTCAGACCGCTGTTCAACCCTCACCCACCTAGATCCTTGGCCTGGCCTCCCTCCCTCCCTCCCTCCTACGGCTGGTCTTTCATTTTACCTACGTGGCCTCCTCATCCTTCAGCCCAGAGCACTAACTAGGCCCAAGGCCAAAGTCTCCTTGCAGCCTGGCCAGACCCAGCTGCCACCCCTGCGCCTTTTCTCAAGCAGGACCCACTGCCGAGAAGGCCAGTCTGTCCCTCCGCCTGGCTCTGCGAGTCTGAGGCCCGCCCTGCCCCTTCCAGCATTCCCCACCTCTGAGCCCCACAGGGGAGCCCACCCCGTCCCCCCTGGGCCACGTGCTGTTGCTCTGCACAACAATCGTCAGCTCCCCTGGCCTATGAAACAGGTGCCCATGTGACATTTGCTGAATGAATGAATGAATGAACGAACGAATGAATGATGTACACAAATGAGGAAGGAGGTGAATAAGTGAGAGTCTGAGTGGGACAATTCTAGAAATAGGTCATTCTAGAAATGGCAGGCCTTCTCTACGGCTCACTGTTCCCTTGTAGGGACCCCTGGTGTGTGTGGGAATGACATTTGAGTGACAATGATATGAACAGACCTACCTGTCAGCCTAGGCTAGGCTACCTTGCTACGACAAAACCCCCCAAATCTCAAGGGCTTGAAACAACCAAAGTTTACTTCTTGTTCACTCGTTCACACCACGCATCCAGCAGGGTGGCAGGGAGGCTCCCGCCCACTGAGCAGTCACCGCTCTGGGCTGCCAGAGAGAAAGAGAGTTCTGGCATCTCGCCGGCAGTAGTGAGATGTTCAGCCTGAGAGACACGCGCGGATCATTGGCCAGAACCGGTCACGTGACCCCGCCCAACCACAAGCCGTCCAGGAAGCATGATCCCACCATGGGCTTGGGAGGATGAGGAACTGAAGTTTTGGCCAACAGCTCTAATGACACTTCCAGAAACACCAACAACACTATGAACAGCAGAGGCCATTTATTATTTCCTGTGTCCTGGGCACTGAGCTTAGGACTGGAAGTGGAGTTTTACTTAATACTCGTAGGATCGCTCTGAGGCCGCTGCTGTGAATATCCCCATTTTCCAGAAAAGACAGCTGGAGTCCAGCCAGTGAAGCGACTCACCACGGTCACACAGCTTGTAGCTGGTAGGGCTGAGATCGGAACTCACATCTGTGATTCCAGGCCCTTGTGCACCCATTGCCCTGGGGTCAAGGATGGCCCTCAGACCAGAAGTCCCCTCATGCAGAAGGCCATACTGACCATCCCTCCTCACTCTGCCACAGCACATTCCCAGACTTCTCCAGTGCCCCAACCCCTGAAGGCGATGAGGCTGGTCCCAGATGTTACTGAGAGAGACACTGAGGCTCAGAGGGACCAGTGACTGAGTCAAGGTCACACTGTTGGGCTGTGCAGGGCTGAGATGAGATCTTAAGTCTCTGTCCACGGTGCTCTGAGGGTCCCCAACTACCTCAAAAAGGTTTTCTTAATGTTGGCTTATTTTTGAGAGAGAGAGACAGAGACACCTACCTGGAATCAGATCCCAGCCCTGCTCTGTGATCTTAATCTCTCTGAGCCTTAGTCTTGTCATCTGTGAAATGGGGTCGCGATCAAGATTACAGCTGACATAGCCCATATCTGACACCTAGTAGGTACTCAACAAACACTGTGGCTGTTATGATTGCAGCTGGGTTTTCTTTTAGGGTTTTTTTTTTCTGTTTTTGCCCACCAATTTCCACCTCCCGTCCCAAACCTGGGCCCCAGACCATGATGAACTTTTCCTGAGCTGCAGTGGGGCCTCCGTACCAGAAAGGTTATGGGTAAAGACTCTCACTCTGGCGGCCCCAAGAATGCATTCCCCTCACACAGCCCCTCCTCCCAAAGACTTTATGCCTCGAAGTTTGGTCAGAATGGGCCCCCACCCTGCACGCAAACCCTGCGTGGCATGCATACCCCCGAGCAGTGCCAGCGACTCACAACGTGGTCCGCCCCAGCAGCTCAGCCTCCAAGGGCAGCCACCCTCCTAATGTGGACAGGAAGTCAAGGCCTTCCCAGCCTCCTCTGAGCCCACCCTCTGCTAGGAAGCCCGGAGCCTCCAAGTCTCCTTAACCTTTCGCCCCTTGTCCCCCAGCTCCTGGAGCCTTTCCACTGCCTATGAATCCTACGCATAGTTCCCTGCCCCAATCATCCAGTCCATAAGCATTTATTGAACACCTACTACATGCAGAGCACCATGCCAAGCACCATAAGAGAGGTAGAGTTGAAAGGGCATGGCCCCACATCCCCGTGAGCCCAGAGTGCAGCAGAAACATCATATGCATTAGTGACGCTCCACAGCCCGGTGGTTACTAACACAGGCTTTGAAGTTGCACAGAGCTGGATTCGAGGCCCAATCCTGCCACCTCCCAGCTGAGAGACACTTTGGACACACGGCATCACCCCCACTAACCTCAGTGTCTCCATGGGCAGAATGAGATGGTAACGGAATCTACCTCGTGGGTGGTGACAAGTTTCCGGGTACCAAGAGCTTTGCACAGAGCCCAGCATATAATAGGAGGTCAACCCACGTTCAGCCTCATTCCTCGCCTTGACTGGGCAAGGGCAGAGTCCCGAGGCATGCCAGAATAGACCTCCCTCCAGGCTTCCACCACCTCATTAATCAGAAAGGACTGTCCACCCGGTTAGGATGCCACCTGACGCCCCTGGCAGCCTGCCCATTCACCTCCATCTTGTCTGCAAGGACATCTGGGGATGGGGACGGAGCATGCCAAGTTCTGGCTGAAGGCCAGGCATGCTGGGACCCCAGCAAACCAGAAGAGGCTCACCCAGCGGGCCCCACAGCCGTTGAGCCCACACAAGGTCACTGTCGACACACCGCACACACGCTGCACTCACACAGTAGGTCCACAGTAGACATCCTAGGTGGGGTGGGGAACGGGCTGAGGCTAGGTTGTGCCGTGAGATGAGGTGGGTAGTACGAGCTGGCCATGAGAGGAACTGAATTTGATGTCTCAGCAATAGGGAGCCACAGAAGGTTGCTGACCAGGAGAGGGACTTCTGCCCACCTCCCAAACCTCGTGCTTCCCCACCCTCTAGTAAGCTTGAGCTTTTTGTACTTGTCCCTTACTCCCCCCACTCAGACTATGAGTCGATGTTCTGCCCCAAGTCTTTGCCCCAAATGTTCTTCCCCTCAAACCGTTCCCGGCCCTTCTGATTAGCTCATGCTTCTCCTTCTATGTTGAGTTTAGAAGCCTCTCCGGACCTTCCCCGTCTGGGCTCAAAGTCAGTTCTCTGCCTCCTGCAAACTGGTCCTTCCTACATTAGAGCACAAGTATTCCTTTCTCGGGCCACCTTGCCCCGACAGGAGTCCTTGGAGGGCAGAGTCCTGATCTGACTCCCCTCCGTGCCCCGGCACTGCCTGACACAGGGCAGGGCAGGGATCGGTGGTTTCCTGACGGACACCACTTTAGCCTTTAGAATTCTGTCTCTGAGATGGCACAAAGGAAGGACACAGGAGCCCACTTGGGGAAACGAGGTCATTGGTGCAGACCAGAGGGGAAGAGAAATTGGGGCGGGGGCAGCGGAAAGGAGGGGCTGGTGGGCAAGGGGCAGTGCAGAAGGGAGGAGTGAAGAAGGGGGTTTGGGGAGAAACTTGGAGAAACCATAAGACCAGGAGGAGCCTGCTCCCCCCGTTTTCTCCCTCTGTCTGCAGAGACGAGATGGGGGGTGGGGAGAAGCAGGACTGAGGGAGAGACCCGGGGTGCAGGCCCCTGCCAGTGGCTCACCCCGAGGGGAGGAGCACAGGCAGGTCCCACAGAGAACACCTGCCGTCTGAGGTGTCCTGACCTATCATTTCCTACAGCCCCCAGGACCCCCAGTCTGGGCAGAGGGCCCAGGGCAGCACTGCATGCTGGGACAATCAGACCAGACTGGCCCCAAGGAACTGTCGGTCTGGGGGAGCAGGAGACACCAAGATACCCCTCATCCTGGGCCGCCCCTTCCCTCAAGAGAGGGAGCAGAAAGACAGAGGCTGCCTTGTTGGAGGGGACGGGGATGGATTTCAGGGCGGGTTGAGAGAGGGAGGAGAGGGGCCCTCGTTCCAGGCAGCAGGGACAGTTTCTGAAAGGCAAGGAAGGTAAGGCGGTGAGAGAGGAGGCATCTGGGGGCCTCTGAGAGGTCACGCTAACGCCCTCCAGGGCACCTGGCCCACAGCCAGCGACCACCATTATTGTTGCCGCCGAGCAGCGTGGCACCGGCCGGGTCGCGGGCAGCGGCCGTCCCGAAGGGCCTTGAACGCCAAGCCAAAGGTGGCCCGGTGCTGGGCAGCCGGCGGCGGCCGCGGGCCGGAGGGAGCGCCGCGCGATCGAACGCCGGGCCGCCGGCGGAGCAGGTCTCCGCCGAGGCAGGGCGATAAATTAATTAAATGAACCTGCCACGCCAGCCTCTCCCCACCCTGCGCCGCGCTCCGAGGATGAGCGGGGCCGGGCCGCGGCCCGGCGGAGGCAGGAGCGCCCGCCGAGGCCCAGCCGCTCCCTCCCTCCGTCCCCTCCCCGCCGGGCGCCGTTTTCCAGGTAATTAAGGCCGTCCAGGCGGGCGCGCAGCTGCTTCCGCGGCCGGCCGCGCCTCCGGCCCGGGCAGGTGCAATTAAACCCGCGCGTTCGCGGCCATTAAGCATTAATGCAGCTCATTAGCATAAGAACGAGAAGGCGCTTTGATGGCGGCAACCCCGCAGGGGCAGCGGGCGAGCGCCGGAGGGGCGGCGGGGTGCGGCCGCCCAGAGCCGGGGGCTCGAGCAGAGCCTGCAGCCCCGGGGACGAACCCCCCCCCCCCACCCGCCGCCGTGCGTCCCGCCAGGGAAGAGGGGTGTAGGTCTGGCCGCGACCGCGCCCAGGTCCCAAGAAGGGGTCTTTGGAGGGCGAGGGAGGAGGCCCACCAGCGAGGGCAGGTGTCTCTCTCCCAAAGAAACAGTTGGGTAAACTGAGGCCTGCAGGTGCCATGGGACTCACACAGGGGGTCCCACAACCGGGGAGCGAGAACCCAAGTCTCAGCCTGCAAGTGGTTCCTTTATTAACCATAGTAGCAGCCCACACTTGCCTTGTTTCTGAGCACTTAGCAGAAATTCTCTCACTTGATCCCTCACCCCCAGCAACACCAGGAGCTAGTGGGTACTTGCAATTGTGATCCCCATTTTATGGAGCAGGGAAATGTGGCTTGGGAGACGGACTTTATCTCAGGTCCCATGGCTGGTAAAAAGCCAACAGCAGGATTTGCACCAGGGCAGTCTGGCTCCTGAGGCGGGGCTCATAACCGGGAAATCACACAACAGCCAGGAGGGGTTACCAGGGAGGAGGAGGGGGCTGTGGCTAGGTGGGGGTCGGTCCGTCCCACCCCAACTGGGGGTCAGACTGTAGCCAGTGCCACCAATCATGGCCTTGGGGGAAGCAGGTTGTAATAATACAGAATTCCAGTAAACTGGAAACTGTGGGTAAAATCGTGCCCCAGGATTGATTATTCACTGGCAATCATTTGATTTCCCCCCACAAACATTTGGTGGGCCTTCAAAATGGGTCTGGGCCAGATGCGGCAAGAGGACAACCAGTCTGCCACTTTGTCTAATGCCTGGCAATTAATAGGAATTCAAGAAACACGGGCTGAGCAAATGAACAAGTGAATGCACGGATACGTGCCTCCCTCTACAGCATTGGGGGGAGGGGGACGGGACCGGTCCTCGGATTTCATCTCTTCCAGGTTTCCGTTGGCTCAGGAGGTGGCTCTGCGAGAGCAAAAGGGCTAAGGCGAAATGGCAGGTGGGGCCCGAGGCAGCCTTGCTGTGTTGTGGCTCTGGGTGTCCCCTGGGGCAGTGCCTCGGGCATTCCAAAGTCAAGGTTGTTGCCGAAAGATGTCTTGAGGGCCTGGTGGTTAAGGCAGAGAGCACGGGAAGAGGAGACACAGGCCGCCTGAGTTCCACTCCGAGGGGATGGAGCTAGAAGGAAACTTCTGGCCCCCGAGGAGCTCAGAGAAGGTAGGCAGTTGCCAGGGGCCACACAGCAAAAAGGAAAAAAAAAAAAAAAAAATCTCCTGACTCATGCAGTCCTAGATATGCCCTTAGCAGGTGTCCGGAGCGGCCTGCAGCCAAAACACAGGACTTCTCCCTCCATAAACAGCTCTGCACGTATCTTCATGCCTCTGTCTTGGCTTGTGATGATGTGCATTCCCATACATGAATGTATAACGACACCAGCAATTTGACTGTTTGATTACTGTCTTTTCCCCCTTGGCCACACATCCCAGGGGCAGGGATTACGAAAACCCAGATCATGGCGGATCTCAGTCCTGGAACGAAGTAGGCTTGCAAACGTATCTGTCCACCAGACGAAGTATTATTACTATAAACAGTCACAGTGCCAAAGAAAAATGCTTGGTGTGGGCTTTCCTGCTTCCCCAAGCCCTCAGACATCCCTCCCCCCCCCGCCCCCCCCCCCCCGACATGCATCCCCAAGCACATCCCCACACAGCTAGCTCATGGACCTGGATGGGCCTCAATGCCTCCATAGGCAGGAGAGGGGCTCAGCCCCCCTCTTCCTAACCTGACCCTGCGGCCAGCCCACCCCCTCAGCTGCTGGCTGGCCTGCAAAGGTATCTGTCCCAGGGGGGCCCTCAGCAGCCTCATTAGGAAAGTAGTGACAGACGCATTAGCTGCTAAGGGTGTGTGTGTGTGGGGGGGGTGCCTGAGGGCTGTCACAAGGCTGAAGAAAACCAAATGCCTGCCACTTCCTGGGTCACTGGGCCCCATCTGTGCCAGGGGCTGTGGCTGGGGAAGGGACACAGACAATGCCCCAAGTACAGAATCGCCCCCAGAGCTGGGACTCACCCCTGGGTCTCAGGGCCCAGAGCAGGGATCTCCCCGTCAATTCTCGCTGTTCTTGCTGCCTGCCTCCTAGCTGGAATCGACTCACTGAGTGATCCTTGACAAACCCGTTCTCTCTGTGCCTCGGCCTTTACAGTTTCAATGCTCTGTGTGAGAGGAACCCAGGAAAGCTGGGAACCCATTCCCGTGTAACAGAAGAGGAAACTGAGGCCCAGGGAGGTGCTGCTCCAGAGCAGAGTACTAGAGTGGGTGCCAGGCTCCACATTAAGGTCCTGGCTGGACCACTAATAAGCTGTCTGGCCTCTGGACCTCAGTTTCCCCATATGTGACACACAGGCCTGGACCACAGTGACCCTGGAGTTTCCTCTGGCCTTTGGGCTAGGGTCAGGGATTATCGGTGTCCTTTCAGCCCCCAAAGCCAGCCCTCCCTGGAGCCTGAGGCACAGCTACACACAGGGGTCACAGAACTCAGACTTCCTAGGTGCCGAGTTCCTCCCGGTGCCCAGGGCTGGGGGGAAAAACAGATGCCCAGCAACCCAGTCACTGACCACTCCCTCTACCATTGATAAAAAGCAGGTGGAAAAAGTCTTATACCGCACTCCACGTGCACACAGGAACAGGCCTCGCACCACAGGATATACACACGAACACAAAGACAGACCCTCAGCCACATACCCAGGTTCTCTGCCCACAAACACAGACACACAAACCACACTCACACACAGAGGCGCACAGGCGCCCCTACTGTACCACTGCACGTATGGGTACCCAGGAGATGCTCTGACAAACCAACCCTCTGTCATTTCTCCAAGACATACACACACACACACACACACACACACACACACACACACACACAAAACCACACACATACAACCGCACATCGATCCTAGTCACAAACACAGACACCCCCACAATACGCACAAATCACACACACAGGCACACATTCAGCAATCTAGCACAGATAGACTCATACACTTGCCTGGATGCGGCAGCACAGGAGAACCATCACCCCCTCCATGTACAGAACCCACCCCCCCTCAACGGACACAGCCACATGCTGCACACACAGGCCTCCGAGCCCAGGAACACACACACATACACACCCATCTTGCCACTTGGTTAAATTCCACATGGCAGGCGGTGCCCAGCCCAGAAGAGCAAATCCAGATAAATAAATCATGTTCAGAGCATCAATCTCGGCCCCAACCTGGCTGCCTCTTTGCTGCAGGTAAAGCGAAACGGGTCTTAAATATTTTATAAATGAATAAACCCGTTAAGAGAATGTAATTTACAGGGCCATTGGCTGTAGGCTCACAATATCCCTCCCACCTCTTTTCATTTTGGAGAGCACGTGGTGGTGGCAGGTGGTGGCCACTGGGGCATGATGTCTGGTGCCCCACCCGCTGCCCTTCTGCCAGGGGTGTTATTCCCAGGGAAAGGGGCATTCTGTGATTTTCCATCCACTAAATCCAGCTGCTGCTCAGAGACAGGGCCCTGCATTCTCTTGTCTCTTTGGCTTTTTTTCCCCCCAAGCCTTGGATGCCTTTTAAATGCCAATCCATCCCTGGCAACTGTGATTTTCCAAGGCCTGTTTCACACGGGGCTTGGATGTGTTAGAACTGAACTGCTCAGGAATGGGGAAGAACAGAAGCCCTTGCTGCAGGGATCAGTGGGGGCGAGGCCAGCTTGTAGCGAGGCCTGAAGGGCAGCCGGGCATAGGGAGGCTGAGCCTGGTGCCAGGCTCGCCACCCCCCAGGGAGAGGCTGAGGAGCTTCGGGCAGCAAAAATGGCTCTAGGATGTAGAGAGGGAACAGAAGGTGTGTTCCAGGACCAACAAGGGATCTTTGGGTCTGAGGATGGCTGGGGCAGAGGAGGCTGGAATGAGACCTCACTGCAGCCTCATGCAGCTGGGGCCGGTAAAAGCCCCTTGCTGCTGGGACCTGAATCTCAGCTGGGGCCATGAGTCTTCAGTGTCCCGGACCAGGCCAGGTGATCTCCTGGCCCGGAGCTAGCAGAACCTCCTGGCCCAAGCTGCTTTTTATTATTTTTATTATTTTATCATTTTTTTTTATTATTTATTTCATTATTAGTGGCAATGAGGAAGGGCTCCTGCCTGGGGTATGCAGATGGAGAGAGGATAAACAAAGTCAGAAAGGGACCATCTAAGGGCACCTGGGTGGCTCAGTCGGTTACGTGGCCAACTCTCGGTTTTCGGCTCAGGCCATAATGTCACAGTTTGCGAGTCTGAGCCCCGCGGCAGGCTCTGTACGGACAGTGTGGAGCCTGCTTGGGATTCTCTCTCTCACCCTCTCTCTGCCCCTCCCACACACTTGCTCAAAATAAATAAATAAACTTGGAAAAAAAAAAAAAGAGAAAGGGATCATCTAGTCTGGCTTTTCTGAAGTTCTCACAAGAACGTGGTTCCAGTTCTCTCAAAACTCCCACAGACTCAGGAAAAAGGAGAGTGTTACACAACTTTGGGAAAAGGATATCAAATGGTATACACAGGATGAGCTATGGCATGCTTGAACAACACAAAACCAATGAACAGGGGGGCAAAGTCAAATGTGCCTGCCTTCGGAGACTGGGATTATGGGTGAATTGTTTTTCTTCTCACTTGTCACATTTTCCAAAAGTCTATAATAAGCTTGTCCTCCTTTTATAGAGGGAAAAAAGCTACTAAAACCAGCAAGTGCCTTACAAAACCAAATATATAGAATGGTCCCATATTTTACATGTATTTATCGTATATTCTTTATCATATGTCTAGAAAAGGATGTTGACAGAGATTATGTCCTAGGAGTAGAAACATACGGCATTTTTTACTTGTTTTCCTGTATATAGATTTTTCTAAATTCAACATATTAATAACATGGTAATTTCATTAAAAACAAAACGCTTAGGACTGGGAAGTTCTTTTTGATATCAAGCCTGAGTCTCTCCTGCTGCAACTTGAGGGGTCACACTGAACGTACTCACTCTCCCTCCGTGTGTGCGCACCGGGTGAGGCTTGAGAAAGGCCGAAGGGCAGCTGCCCAACAGGCACACAGCCTCCCTTCCAACACCTAAAGGCTGGCATTAAGTTTTGCTTCCTGCCCAATCCAGGTAGGAGGGAACAGAGGGTCAGCTGGGTCGGTACCTCGGAAGAGACTGGGGGAAAGAAGGCGGCACTCCGGCCCTGGAGTGCCGGGTCTTAAGGCGTTGGCAGCAAAGTTCCGGAAGAGGCTGCCCCCAGGGCAGGCGAAGTGCCCGGGCTAGGGAGGTAGGAATGTGTCTCCTGGCCAGACAGTCCACTGGCTGCCAACTAGGGGAGGCCCGTGCTCCTGGGCTGGTGGCAGGCCGTCTGAGCGGCAGAGTCCAGGCCTGGACGACGTGGTGCGTGCGTGGGGTGCGTCCCTGGCCCTTAGCGGGGAGGTAGGCCCGACCGACCCACGGGCAGCAGCAGAAGGACAGAGCTGGAGGCCGCCGGGAGCCTGCTGCTCCGGGGCAGCGCGGCCTGGAGGCTGGCCGCTACTTTCAACTTCCCTGCCGCGGGAGTCAGCGGTGCAGCCTTCCCACGAGCCTGGCCCCGGGAGGCGCTTCCTGCTGCCCCCGACGTGGGCTTGCGGGGCTTCGGACGCAGAGCCCGGTCTTCGGGCGGGCCTCGAGCCGCGGCGCCGGGATTGGAGGCCGCTACCCTCAGTCCCGGGTTCCCGGAAAGCCAGGGGTTCGGCGAGGGGGGCGGAGCCTCGGTAGCCCCGCCCCGCGCCCCCGCGGAGCACGCCGGGACGGAGCGCTGCCATGGCGACGGGAGCGGGCTGCCCCGCCCCGCCCCGCCCCCCGCGCCGCGAGGCTCCCGACCCCTCCCGGCGTCGCCGGCCCGCCGGCCGGGGCTTGTCAGGCCGGACGCCGCGGAGGAGGCCCCGGCGCGGCCAAGATGGTGGGCGCCGCGGGAGGGGAGCGGAGGGGAGGGCAGGAAGCGCGGGCGTTTGCCCTCTCGCCGCCCCCTCTCGAGGTTGAGGAGAGGAGAGGAAATGGCCCCGGAGGCGATAATCGAGCTGCCAGTGTGTCTGGCCTGACAGCTCCTACCTAACTAAGCCTTTCCCCGGAGGCCCGAGGTCTGCCCGGCCCCCAGAGGCGGGCCGAGCTGGGACAGCCCGCGCTAGGATCCAGAATTTGACATCCGTCCCCTCCCCCCACCCGCGCACCCCCCCCCCCCCAACGCCCCCTCGCCCTCTCGGAAAGAAGGTCCCAGAAGGCCCCCGTCTTCCTGGCTGTGTCCCTTCCCCCAACCAAGTGCGCCAGTGGAGCGGACAGTATTTGGTTCCCCAGGTCTGGGGGCCTGAGATGCCAGCCTCTACCCACCTACACCCGAGGCATCTGTTACTGGACAGCACGGACCCCTTCCCCTTCAGTGGGGCTGCCTTCGAAGCCCCCAAAGCGCCCGCAGCTCTGAGCAGCCATCCCTGCCCTTCCAGGAGATCCAGCTAAGCTGACAGCTCCCCTAGGGAGACCCTGATTCCCTCTTACCCTGTGTTCTCCCAGCAACAATGAGGGACAAGAGTAGGATGGGAACTCACACTGACTGGGCCAGGCCAGTTTGGCCAGATGACTATCTCCCGAGTCCTGCATGTGAGTGACTCTGCCCAGGTTCCGTGGGCAAACAAGCCCAGATCTGTTAAGGAGTGAAGTACTCCGGATGCCTGTCCACGCACAGTGGCACTCCCTGCTCCCAGGCCGCCTAGCGAGGGCTGGTCCGGCTGCCTATCTCTGGCCCAGAGCAATGGCCTGGTCTCCCAGTCCCTCCTCCTCCCCACCACCACAGGCCTGGCTTCCCTTCTGAGACGCCAATCTGCAGCCACACAAAGCCCTGTTTGTTTGCTTTCTCTGCTGCTCCCCCTGGATCCGATGTCTTTCTCTGCTACCTGCCGGCCCGGCTTCCTCTCCAAGCTGCCCTCCCAGCCAGCTGAAGGGAAGGAGGGGGCGGCCATTCCAGCAAGCCCTGCCTCACAGCCACCCCAACATTCCTCGAATCCACCTCCCCAGTGCCAGGGCACCCAGCTGGGGCAGCCTGACCCACAATGGCTTTGCAGCCCCCTTGCTGCCTCTCAGAAAACGGGAGGGTGCCCGCGGGATGGAACAGGAAAGATGCCTGCAGCCAGGGGCTGGGGCAGGGGGAGGGGAGCCCAAGAGGCCCAGCCAACCTCCCCTCTCCTTTTGTGAGCAAGGCTTGTTTTGTTCGTCAATCAGGAAGGCTGCCCTGACTTCCCAGCAACCCACGGGCTGCCAGGAGATAAGGAGATGAATGGGGCCAGGAGGGCTGAACTGGAGGCGGCAGAGGGACACCCTGGTTTTATGGCCCTCCCCCCACCAGTCTTTCTGGGGCGTCCTGGGTATCCCGGGCTCTGGGACAAGAGCTTACAGGCTGCACTGGGAGCCTTACACGGTAGGTGCCCCCTCGGTGCCCATCCGGGGCAGGCACCTGAGAAGATGCCTCTACATGGTGGGCACCCCAGAGCGTGCAGCCTCGGGCACCCTCTGCAGTGTCCTGGGAAGCCTCATCAGCCTGAGCTGAAACAGGGCTTTCACAGGCAAAGAAAAATAAACACCCGCATTCCACACCACCTTCTCTACCTGCAGAGTAGGGGCTGCCCTCTCTCCCCGTTCAAATAAAGAAACCCAATACTGATACTGCACAAGATACAACAACCTCTCCTGGTTCCCTCAACCCAGGGCTCTTTTATTGCACCCTGCCACACTGGGTGGCCCAGGGCAGGTCCTAACCTCCCTGGGCCTCCCTCTTCCCCTTCCTGTCCCCTCCACGCAGAGTTTAACCCTTACAGCAACTCAGGATAAAGGCATGGTTATGCTCACTTGACAAATGACAGGAGGCCCTAAGAGAGAAAGCCACAGAGACCAATTGCCCCACTCAGAATTCAGGCTCGTTTCTGTCGGACTCTAAGCCCTAAAAACTTCCCACCAGGCTGCAGTATCATTTCACGGCCAGTGAAATCTGCCAAGTGGATGAGTGACCACCACTCATCCAATCTCATCCAATCTCAGCTCTGCCACTTGCTTGCTGTGTGACCTCACGCAGGTCGCTTAACCTCTCTGGGCTTCAGCTTCCTTGAGAATCTGTATAGGGCAGCTGGTAAGGCTCAGAGAGGACAGATGCCCAGGAAAATAGCAGGCACTCATTAAATGATGGCTTTTCTTTATGATCCCTTTCAGCATCCAGAGAGACCTCCACTCCTTAGAGGAACCAGACCTCTCCACCTCTGCTTTCACCCATCTGGCCCTGTTGCCAGTGGTCCCCTGGTCCCCCCTCCCCCCACCAACTCACCCTCTCTGGCCCTCTGGAACACTCAAGGCTAAGGCCAAGGGCTGCCAAGCTGAGCTCCCCAGGCTCCCGTCCTGCCTAGGAGATCAGGGCCTCTCTGTTTAATTAGCCAGGGTGAGGGCCCCAGGAGACAATGTCACCCTAAGGGAACAAAGCCAGCTCCGTCCACATCCTGCTGGACTCCAGAAAAGAGAACCACTCAATTAAGTCTGATTTGCCAAAACGTCTGTTTTTAGTGCTATTTCGGGCCACGGTGGGGATTTTCTGTGCTTGTCTCAAAGGTACCCTAAACCGGATTCCTTCCTACCTCCCCCACCCCTCCTGTGTTTGAAATGAAAATATGTTCTTCCTCTTCTCTCTCTTTCCTTTTTTCTGCCTCTCTTTCCCACCTATCAGAGGGATGCAAATGAGAGAAAGGGAGGAGGCCGGGCCCCCACAGGAGGGCAGCACTCCCACCCATGAGGTCTCAGCGGGGGCCCCCACAGCTCAGGCCCCCAGAGCACCGGCAGCTGTAGTTCCCTCAAACCAGGCTGGAGGGTGAGAGCGCCTACCGGAACTTTCTCTCCTCCCCACCTCTGGGAGCTTTTGCTTGGGCTGTGCCCTCTGCCTGGAAAAACCTCCCCCAAGGTCTCTGCTCCATAGAGTGCACTTTACCTTCTTGGCTTGCAACGCAATTACAATTAAATCCGCATCTATGCAATCACGTCTTTAATGTCTGCGAACCTGCCAGACTCTAAGCTCCAAAAGGGCAGGGGCAGCATCCACTTGGTCACCGCCGTTTCTACAGGGTGGGGTCACCCGCCCTTGGCACTGTTGACATTGTGGACCGGATCATTTGTTGTGGGGGCTATTCCTGTGCATCCTGGGATGTTTAGCAGCAGCCCTAGCCTCTACCCACTGGATGCCAGCGCCTCCCCAGCTGAGACAACCAAAAATGTCTCCAGACGTGGCCCACATGTGCCCTCGCCCCCACCTGAGAACTACAGCTCTAAGGCCTGGCACAGTGCCCTCCGAAAATGAATGAATGCGTGCTTCCTCCTTCCTTCCCCTAACAGAACAGGCGATTTTTTTTTTATCTCTTTACCTATTATCATAATCATGTGCAAAATTAATTTTCCCTATCGGACCAGAAGCTTCCAGAAGACAGGCCCATGTGACCTCAGCCGTGTAGCAATGCTGACTGCCCATAACTACTCCCTGGAAAAACAACTCTCAAGGTATCAGAGAGCACCAGACCGAGGCCTAGTTCTGGCTCCCCCTTTGCCAATGCCCTGGATGACTGTGTGACTTTGCTACGCTAGCTAAACTTCTCTGGGCGTCGGTGTCTCTCCAGTCACTGTCACAAGTCTCTGTCCTACTGGACACGAGTCTTTCCGGTGGTTTTCAATTTACATTTACATATTCTGAGAATTTTTATTATCAAAACTGGTGACACTGATAAAGCACTTTGCAATGTGCCGAGCACAGCTAAGTGCTTTAGAGGCACCATCTCATTCAATCCCCTTAAAAAGAAAACTAAAGGGGCGCCTGGGTGGCTCAGTCAGTTAAGCGGCCGACTTCGGCTCAGGTCATGATCTCGCGGTCCGTGGCTTCAAGCCCCGCGTCAGGCTCTGTGCTGACAGCTCAGAGCCTGGAGCCTGTTTCAGATTCCGTGTCTCCCTCTCTCTGACCCTCCCCTGTTCATGCTCTGTCTCTGTCTCAAAAATAAATAAACGTTGAAAAAAAAAAAGAAAACTATGAAGCAGGTACTATTATTTTCGTTTCTTGATAGGTGAGGAAATAGTGGCTCAGAGCGCTGGAGGGGCCTGCCTAAGACACGCATATGTGGTCTGGTAGCCTCTGGCACCTGAGAATGTCTCCATCAGAAAACACTTTTTTTTTTTTTTTAAACGTTTATTTACTTTTGAGAGAGAGAGAGAGGGAGACACAGAATCCGAAGCAGGCTCCAGGCTCCGAGCTGCCAACACAAAGCCGACGCGGGCCTCGAACCCACGAACCGCGAGATCAAGACGTGAGCGGAAGTGGGACGCTTAACTGACAGCCACCCAGGCGCCCCTTCATCAGAAGACCGAAATCTTTCCTACAGTCTGAAGCCCGCCTTTCCCAGTGATTAAGGCTCTTGCGGCCTTATTCCTCTCATCAGGCCTCACCCTGGGAGCCCCCTGGGTAGAGAAGGAGCTCAGGTCACCACAGAAAGGTCCAACAAAGTCCAGGAGGTGGCAAGTGCTAATTGAAATCGGTCTGCCTTGATGGGGTCTGGAGAGCCACCCACCGCTCCCTTCCCTTCCTGGGGTGTCATCACTCTGCTCAGGAGAGCCCTGGCTGGGAAACACTTCCCCCAGCACAGAGAAGGTTAAGGTTCTTCAGGGAGGGAATAAAAAACAAGCAGGAGCGGGGGCACCTGGGTGGCTCCGGTCGGTTGAGCACCTGACTCTTGACTTCCGCTCAGGTCACGATCTCACGGTTTTATGAGATCGAGCCCCACATGAGCCGTGCGCTGACAGCACAGAGCCTGCTTGAGATTCTCCCTCTTTTTCTGCTCCTCCCCCTCTCCCATCCTCGGCGTCTCAGAATAAACAGATAAACTTAAAAAAACAACACAAACAAACCAACAAGGAGGAACCATTCCCTAGCACCTTCTATGTACCAGGCACTGCTGTATGTTACCTGCGTTAACTCACTAATCCTTCCAACAATTCTATGAGGTAGGTGTCACCATCTTCTCCATCTTACAGATGAGGCACACGAGCAAAGAAAACAAGTAACTTGTGCCGGTTAGTCAGTGGCGGAGCTGGGGATGTGAACTGCGGCCGCTGAACTCCGAATACAAGCGCTCGTCTGTCGGCGAGGCCGTATTAGAGAGGCATCACACTTGTGGCTGTGCTCCCAGCACGCTGGTGTGCAACAGGGTCTCAATGTGTGATTTATGAATGACTGAACGAACAAATGAGTGAGTTTGTGGTTACACGGCCACATCCACTGCCGCCAAAGTCACAAGTTGCCGGATGCTTTCTCAGAGCCCACCCACAGCGCTGGGACAGAGCCTCTTTGGAAACAGAAGCTCTGGCCAGAAAGCTCGTAGAATTCTCACCTGCCCCGCTGTGTAACAAAGACCCCCGCAATCCATCTCCTCCACCGGGCTGGAAGAGAAACTTTGTTCTGGCCAGTGTCGCGGCGGGGAAGGTTTAGAGGCAACCTGGCACAGACCTGCCATCTTTTCTGCGCGCATTCAGGAGGGGCCTGTGATTATGCCCGTTGTTATTATTTTTGATCATGCTCATCGTAAAGGTGGGGGTACGGAGCCTAGAGAGGGCAGTCAGTACCCAGATTTGGCCCAGGCTGGCCGAACCCCAAAGCCTGTGTTTGTGGCCCCAGGTTCAGATCCTTCCTTGCGTCCCAGATCCTAAGACACCCTAACACTGGCAGCACGTTTAATGTTTGCAGAAATTAACGCTCGCATCTTTGACGGGGGAGGGAGGTGCCGGGCCTGAAGCAGCAGCTGGAACGAAACCTTTTCCTGGTTCTCGACCAGCGCTTCTGCTGCTCCCCCACCACGTTGTCCTGTGCACAGTCTCCAAGGAGGGGGCTCGAGGAAAGGGGGCCCCAGCTCTGCTCTGGTCTGCAGGTCCTGCCTCTGGACCCCCAGCCCCGGGCCTGCCCACGCTCTGAGTGAGCCCCCGCCGTCCCCTGTTCTGTCTGCTCCCTCCACTCGGTCCCCTACTTTCTTCATGCAGAGTTGCTGACTTGGGCTCACGCACCATCAGTCTGAAAGCAGCTGACCTTCTCCCAGTTAAACAGCTGAAACGGAGGCCTGAGGGAAGAGGGGACGTGTCCCCACAGCTCCTCACCGATGGCTGCCAGTGCCCGGTCCCTGGCCAGCTGTATCTGTTTCCCCTCCCAGGACTCGCTCGTGCCCCTCCGTGGCACCCCGGGCGCCTGTTGACCTGAGCCTGATCACTTTATATAGAAGCTGGATGTTCAGGGTCCACCTGGATCTTGGACTTGGAAGGCCCGGAAGGCCAGACCACAGGTGGTTCTTCTCTGGGGCCCAGTGTGAGCACGGGGCTGAGGCCAAAAACCCGAGGGGATGTCTGCTGAGGGAAGGAAGGAAGGAAGGAAGGAAGGAAGCAAGGTTCAGTGTCAGAGGCCTAGAACTCCTGGATACTTCCTTTGCTGATCCTGAGCATACAATTTAGCCTCAGGAGCATCTCCTTCCCCCCTCCCTCCGCGTCTTTCTCTCTCTCCCCTGCCTTCTCTCTTCTCCGGCCTCACCTTCATCCCTCCCTCTCTCCCTCCCTCCCTCCCTCCCTCCGTCCCACACACACTATTCACTCAGAGTTGAAGAACCATCAGAACAAAATCTCTCCTTTGCCAGTGGAGCCCCAGTCTTTGCCTCCAGCCCCTGGCATCCCCCCCACCCCACCCCCCGCCCCCCATCACATTCCAGTCTCAGATCCCCAGTGACCCACCCCGGCACAGGGCACAGCCCTGCCTCAAACCGTCATCTCCTTGATCCCTGGGGAAACAGGATGAGCCAGTTTCTCCTCAGCCCCCTCAGGGGGCAGCCTGGGGGTGCTGGGCCCCTCTCTGGTCCTGCCTGTCACTCAGAAGTCTGACGGAACAGAATCCTCTGACTAGGGCCCTGAGCACCTGCCAAAGATCTCAGGGGCCCACAGAAACAGCGTCAGGCTCTCACCCGGCCCACCGCACCTAGCCCTTCCTGCCAGGAAGCATTTCCAAGCGTCTCCCCATGTTCCAGGCCTCGCCCTTGGCACTGGGGCTGGGAGAGGAGGGAGGTGTGCTCTCAGGCCTAGATGCTCCAGCCTGGTGGGGAGGACAGACACTGACAGAATTACCGATAATTCCATGATAAACACTATGCCACGGGTATAGACAAAGGGAGATGACTCAGTGTGCCTCACAGGTCAGAGGAGGAGGAGACAGGACGTCTGTTTTGGTCTTGGGAGGCAGGGAGGAAGGTGAAAGGCATCCTAGGTGGAAGCAGCGACCAGGGAAATGCACGGAGGCAGGGATGTCCGTGGCTGAGTCCTGGGAAGAAGGCTGTGCTGTGGCTGGAGGGAGAGGAAGGGGCTTGAATAGGGCAGAGCAGGCGGGGGGGGGGGGGGGGGGGAGGAGGGACACACCAGGAAGGGCCCCTACAGTGTGGGAAGGACCACGGACCGGACCTGTATTCAGTCCAGCAGGAGCCCTTGGAAGTTATCTGCTGAGGTTGAGAAAGATCACTCTGGTAGTGTGGACCCCGCTGGGAGGGGCAGGGTGGAGGCAGGGAGGCCAGTGAGGCCCAGCACAACCTCTTTGGCCACCATTCGTTCTGAGCTAGTTCCACCCCTCTTGGCCGCGGTACACAGGCCACGTCCGTTCCAGCCTCCAAACACTTGCTTGTGTGTTCCCTCTGCCAGGAACGCCCCTCTTCTTACTTACCTGCGCTTGAAGCCCCTGCCTCCATAAAGCTCCCAACTCTGGTCAAGACTGAATCCTAAAGCCCAACTTCTCTGTCCCACCCATCTGGGAAAGAAATTCTGCAGTGGCTCCCTCTGCTCTTCTTCACGGGGGCAAGTCTTACCCAAGATGCTGCCCCACGCTCTTGCCCTTATTATCCCCGTAACACCTACAGGGTGCCTTCACCGGGGGACCTGCTTCCTGCTTGAAACCTGGCTCGAGCTCCCATGACAATGCTGGTTCCCTTGGGTATCATCTGGGTCTCAGTCATCCACTGGGCTGTGACCTTTTTGGAGGCAGGTGTACAGGGCCTGGGAAATGCTGGGTCCTTAGAAAACACCTGTTCCCTTGCGGCCGGTGAGCTTAGGCACCTTTCCCACAGAAACACTGCTCGCACTGCGCATGGCTTCACCTTGTCCCTCCCTGTGAGCCACACATTAAAAGGGGGGAGGGGGCACAACCACAGGTGGCTATCACAAGCAACAAGACAGGGGCGCCTGGGTGGCTCCGTTGGTTAAGCGTCTAACTCTTGACTTCGGCTCAGGTCGTGATTTCATGCTCAGTGAGTTCAAGCCCTGCATCAGGTTCCACCCTTACAGCACAGAGCCTTCTTGGGATTCTCTCTCTTTCTCTCTCTCCGCCCCTCCCCTACTCATGCTCTCTCTCAAAATAAGTAACAAAAGATAGGACACTGAGACACAGAGAGGTAAATGACTCATTCAGTGTGTGTGTGGGGTTGGGGGGAACCAGGAGTCAATCCAAAGCCTGGCCCCGGAGCACCTCGCCCTGTGACTTTCCAAAGACAAATGGAAAGGAAAAAGGAAGCGAAACAGTAAGAGCCTGAGATACATTTTCATTGGGGGTAAAAGAAAGCTATATATTGGTATATATGATACACGTATATGTATGCGAGTAGCAAATCATCTAGAAGGATACATTCAAACTCTTAACTAAGGTTACCTGGGGGGGGGGGGGCGTTGTGGAGGACACTTTTACTTTTATTCTATATACTTCTGGGTTATTTGCATTTTTCACAGTAAGCATGAATCCACGTGTTAGGCGAGTAATTTAAAAAGGGAGAACTTGTCAGGGCCTCAGTTTATGCGTGTGGAATGAATAGAAGCCAAATTCATTTTGTGGGACTGTTTTCTTCTAAGTCTGGGTATGACCCATTCGTGGATTGTGAAATCAATTTAGTGGGCTGCAACCGGCATTTAAAAAAATTTTTTTTTCAAATAGGCTAGAACAGAAAGTATCCGCTCAGCAAAGTAGAGAAAAGAGTTATTTCACTCAACTTTTGTTTCAGTTTTAGATAGTGGGGTGAACAGGATTGTGACCTAACATGTACTTCTTCCTACTGGCAAGAGTTTGAAAACCATGGGTAGAGACTTGGGGGGGGGGCGTCTAAAAGGAATGGGGGAGGGGGCACCTGCAAGAGCCTCTTGGTCCGGTCTGAAGTGGGTGAGTTCCAACTCTGGGAAGAAGCCAGAGGGGCCCCTGGTTCTTGGAAAAGCCCTATTTAGCCCACTCCAGAGTTGGCTTCTGGGGCCTGGCTCATCTCTTGATAAGACTGCTTCCCTCCAAGGCTTTTTTGCCTGTGAGAGGCTTGGCCAGATTTCTGGGAACGAGCCTCCCAGAGACCTGTGTTCACTCGTCTGTGGCACCCAGAGCTCCTAAGGATGCTCCTGGGGTCCCATATACACCCTCTGCCGTCAAACGGGCGGGGTGGGAAGCAAGATTCTTTTGCAGCTTCCACATCCCCAGAGCCACATCCCAGGGAAGCCTCTGGAAACACAGCTGTGTGGTCAATCGGGAGGGGCCTCCACTGGGTCTGCGGCGAGGGCTGCCCCCACCCTGGGTGAGCCCGACCTGGGCAGAGAGAGAGGTCTTTATGGAGAATGGGGTGGGGGAAGAGAAGCAGAGCCCCCGGCCTGGGGCTCCCAGGGCGCTGGCGCCCCCACTTCGCAGCTCGCCGAACCCACCCCCGCCTCGCCTCCCAGGGCAGCAGACAACTAAAAAAAGATAAAATAAAAGAAGTAATTCCCCTGCTCTGACGTCAGCGCGAGGTTTTAACAGCCCGGCAGCGGCATGAAAACTGGATTGCAACCAGATGTAATGCCCTTGAATCGTCAACACACCGCTGCGTTGGAGAAATAAAAGCAGGAGGGGGGTGGAGGTGCGGCACTTTGCGTGGGAGGGAACCGTGCGGGTCCCGCGTGGGTCCTGGGATCCGAGCCTGCCGAAACCACGGGGAAGGCGCTGCGGGAGGGAGAGCTACGAGCGGGGCAGCTCGGGGCCCGGGTCCGCCATTCAGGCGCGCTGCCTCCCCTCCCCCAGCCCCCCAATAGCGCATTGTTACGCTCGGTTTTGTCCGTCCGGAGCCGAAACCCCGGCGCTCCCCGCCCCCTCTCCCCCGATCGAGGGCTTCCAAGAGGGCACAGCTCCGGCCGGCACTCCAGCCCTCGGCGTGGACTCCCAGCCCCCAGAAGGGAAACGGGCTCGCTGGGAAAACGGGCGCCCCAGGAAGCTGGGGCCGCAGCGGCCTCGGGCCTGACTGATGTTTCGCTTCCCCTCCGCCCCTCCTCCGAGGCCCCCGGCGCGACCAAGGCTCCAAATGTCACCCCCGCGCCCTGACACCCCCTCGCCCCCTCCGCACTCGGCGACGCCGCCTGGCGCCCGGCCTCCACGTCTCCTCCCCGGGCCCCTGCCTCCTAGGGCGCGGGGGGCCGTGGACCCGGCCGGCTCGCCGCGCCGCTGTCCGGGGACTCGGGGCTCACGCGTCCGGTGCCCCCGACCGTGACGTCACCCCCGAAGGGCCCGTGAGCCCGGGGCCTGGCCGCGCCGGAGCTCCCCGGGCCTTAGGGCCGTTTCCTGCCCGGTCGCGGGGCCTGCGCACAGGCCCGGGCGCCGATGCCCGCGTGGGGGCACCGCGGAGACCCCCGGCGCGCCCCATCTCCCCCACGCACGGCCCTCACCGCCCCCGGCGCCCTGCCTCCCACGCCGTGCCGCACGCCAGGCCCCGAGTCCCACACGCTCAAGTCGGCTCCCCGCCCCCCACCCCGGGCGCACTCACAAAGCTCCCCTCCCGCCCCGGCGCCGGGCGAGTGTCCCCCCGCGTCCCCACGCCCCGCGCGGCAGCACTCCGCGCCCCGGCGCACACACAGCCCCGGGCCACACGCGCCCCTCGCCGCTCGCGCCCCCACGCCACGCACCGTCCCCGGGGCGGCCCTCCGGTGACCTCGCGCACCCCCACACCACACAAAGCGGTGACCCCGCGGACCCCCACATCGCGGCCCGCGGCGCGCTCGGCCCCCGAGCCCGCCTCCGTTCCTCACCCTGCCTCGGCTCCCGACGCCTCGCGCCGCCCCCACCCCGGCAGCGCCCCCCGCAGCCCCCGCGCCCCAGCGCTCCGTGCTCACCTCGGCGCCCGCGCTCACTCGGGGGTCCTGGGTCTCGCGCTGCGACTTCGCGGCCCGCAGGCCCGGGCGGCCATGGGGGTCAGGGCGCGGCGGCCCGGCCGGCCGGCGGCCAGGCAGGAAGGAGGGTGGGCCGCGGCGCCCCCTCCTCGCGCCGGCGCTCGGGCGGCGGGCAGGGCGGCCTGCTCGGCTCGCCTCTCGCCCTCGCCGCCGCCTCGCTCTCCGACTCGACTCTCCGAGCCCAGCCGCGGCGGGGGCGGCGCCCGGGGGCGCGGGGAGCCGGCGGCGCGGGGAGCGGGCCCTGGCCGCGCACCCGGCCGGGCCTGCCTGGTGTCCGCGGGTGCCGCGGGGAAATGCGATCCCCTCCGCACAGGAAGAGCGAGCGGGCGGGCGGGCGGGCGACGCGCGGGGGGAGAAGGAGAGCGAGAGCGGGAGGAAAAAAGTTCCCGGGCGGCCTGGCTGCGCTCGCTCGAGGCCCCGGGCGCCAGGTGGGCCGTGCGCGCCCCGACAGCACCCCCTGGCGGTCCGCGCGCCCCACTGCGCGTCACCCCCCTCCCTCCCTCGCCCGCCGGCTTTGGGGGGAGGGCGCCTTGCGTGGGATCCAGGTGGAGCCCTCCCGGACTCGCACGCCCCGCCTGAGTCCTGGGGACGCCGTGGGACTGGGGGCTGGGTGAGGGCTGGAACCTCGGGCGGATTTGGACTGGCACCTTGCCCTCAGATGCTTCCAGTCTCTGGCCTGGTTCCTAGGCCAGGCTCCCACCCTCGCCCCACCATCAGCCGTCACCGTGACCTCCTCTTTACAGGGTGGGAAACATTTTTGACGTCTAAACTCAATAGGTCGGACATACATTTCTCCACTTACTGGGTTCCCGGCACCTTGCTGGGCGCTGGGGAATCAACAGAGACAAATGGTCCCAAGCTGTCAGGGAGCTAACCTCCTGTGGGGGACAGACAGACAACAAACAAATGCTTACATACGTAAAGAAGATAATTTCAGGGAGTAATGAGTCCTAGGAAGCAAATTAGCAGGTGAAGCGACAGATAGGGGCTACTTAGCTGGAAGTGAGAGAAGGGGGCCTGAGCACAGAACTGAAAAACAGGAAGGCAGCCTGCCATGAGTAGAGCCAGGGGAAGACCATTCCCAGCAGAGGGAAGATCAAGTACAAAGGCCCTGAGGCAGGAGACAGCTCGATGTGTAAAGGGCCAGGAGATAGGTGGTGGGCACACTGAAGGCAGAACCGTAAGGGAAGACCTCGGTCTTCAAGGCTACAGAGGGCCTGGTGAGGAATTTGGATGCGATTCTGGTGCCACGGGAAGGAAGCCGTTGGCAGATTTTAAGCAGAGGAATGTTGAATAAACGAGTGAGTGAATGAGCCTGTGAACTTATAGACAATTGCTGCTCTAAAGCTTTGACTCACCAGGGCTCAGGCAGAAACCCACAGACACCTGCTCTGGGAGCCTCCCCACCAGCCCCCCAGCCTCTGGGGTCTGTTGGTCCTATGGAGGGGAGGGCAAAGCATCAGAGCTCCCAGGTGACCCGGGGCTAGTGAGGTCCCCTATCTAACCTCAGCTTCCTCATTGGTAAAATAGGGACTGTAGTAGGTACAGTGCCCTTACTCTGTGCCAGATACTTTCTTTCTCTTTTCTTTTTTCTTTTCTTTTCTTTTCTTTTCTTTTCTTTCTTTTTCTTTCTGTATCTTTCTCTTTTTCTTTTTTCTTTCTTTCTTTTTTTTCTTTCTTTTTTTCTTTCTTTTTCTTTCTTTTTCTTTCTCTTTGTTTCTTTGTTTCTTTTTCTTTCTTTCTCTTTTTCTTTCTTTTTTTCTTTCTTTTTCTTTCTTTCTTTCTTTCTTTCTTTTTCTTTCTTTCTTTCTTTTTCTTTCTTTCTTTGTTTCTTTTTCTTTCTTTTATAAGGCTTATGTATTTATTTTGAGAGAGAGAGAGAGAGCACAAGCAGGTGAGGGTCAGAGAGAAGGAAAGACAGAATCCCAAGCAGGCTCCACACCATCAGTGCAGAGCCAGATGCGGGGCTGAGACTCACGAACTATGAGATCGTGACCTGAGCCGAGATCAAGAGTCAGCTGCTTCACCAACCGACTGAGCCACGTAGGTGCCCTGAGATACTGTCCTTCTTTGTATGGGTTGTCTCATTCGATCCTGGCAGCCCTTTTGTGAGGCTGGCTCACTCATCACATTTTGTTCATGCAGCACAGAGTGGTGAAATCACCCGCCCAGGTTCCCAAGCTAACGTGTCAGAGCCAAGACCTGCACCCTTCCCACTGAGGCTCAGTCACCTATCTCCCACGGAGAGTGGCGAATGGTCACAAAGGGGCTGGGTCACAAAGTGAGCTGCACCGTTTTAAGCTAGTTCTAAGCACACGTTCTGGGGGGAGCTGGGGGGAGACCAACCTGGTTTCTAAATCTGGCTCTTTTGTGCCAGCTTTGGGCAACCCACTTGACTTGCTGAGTCTCGGTTTCCTCATCTGTAAAATGGGGGTCACAGCAGTACCTGCTTCCTGGGGTTGTTGAGAGGATTGAATTAAGTAAGGTGGGTGAAGCATTAAGCCCAGAGGTCAAATACTAGTTGAGTGGGAATGGCCGCTTTCGTCCGTTCAGGGGCTTTTTAACCCCCACCATGGTCCACTCTCCTGCCCTCCCTGCCTTAACCTGCTTTTGGGAGAGCCCAGGGGCAGGCCTGACGCCAGGAACCTCAGTGGGAGCTGGAGGAGGCGGCCTCGCTGCGGGAAGGAGATTGCGTGGGGTCCAAATACTCACAACTGCCATTGTTGAGCACCTATGTGCACCCGCTGCCTTCCGTATGTATTATTTCCTGCAGCTGCTGTGACAAATGACCACAATTTCAGTGGCTTAAAACAACACCCATCTACTCTTTACCATTCTAGAGGCCAGAAGAGTCTGAAATCAGCTTCCCACGGCTAAAGTCAAGGTGTTGGGAGGGCTGGCTCTTTCTGGAGACCCTAGGGAAGAATCTGTTCCCTGTCTTTTCTAGCTTCTGGAGACCACCTGCATTTCATGGCTTGTGATGGCGCGGTGACCTCCAGAAGCTAGAAAAGGCAAGAAAACAATAGCTTCTGTTGTCCCGCCTCCTACTTCCTCCCTTGACCTTCCTGCCTCCTCTTCTAAGGACCTTTGTGATTACATTAGGGACACCTGTATATTCCAGACCCTTAATTTAATCACACCTGCAAGGACACCACCCTCACCCCCTCCCCCTCCCCCCCCCCCGATTTTTTTTTCCATATAAGAGAACATCCACGGGGGCCAGGGATTAAGACATGAATATCTCTGTGAGTCATTGTTTAGCCTCACACTCCATGCATTCTCTGAATTCTCCCTCATCATAACTCCTTTTACAGATAAGAAAATCATCAAGGCTCAGAGAGGTGAAGTCACTTGTCCAAGGTCATCCAGCACATGAGTTTATTCACCCGTTGCCTGTCAAGGAATTCCGGAAAGGCTTCCTGAAGGAGGTGACCTGTGAGCTGAGATCTGAAGAGTGATTTTAGTCAGGGGAGGGCATGGGGCCTCTCAGAAGACAGCAGGGAACTGAACAGGGGTCACTGTCAGCAAAGCCAGTGCCCGAGAGACTTCTGCTGAGAACTGCTTCGTCATCCTTAGCCAGATGCGGTAAGAGGGCCAGGAGGGAGGGGGCCACCGTGCAACAGACTCCCAGTAAAGACGCTGTTGGTACAAGTCTCAAACTTGCAGCTTGAATGTGGAATCCAGGGTGCTGGGTTTGTTTGGACTGGAGAGGAGAGCAAAGTGTTTGAAAATCTCGGAGTTGAGTACCTTTAAGGAGTCTAAGTTCTTGGTGAGTTGAAATACCTGGTTTGTTTTTTTCTTTTTAAGTTTATTTATTTATTTTGAGAGAGAGAGCAAGAGCAGGGGAGGGGCAGAGAGAGAGAATCCCAAGTAGGCTCTGCCACAGTCAGTGCAGAGCCCGACGTGGGGCTCGAACCCACGAATCATGAGATCATGACCTGAGCTGAAATCAAGAGTCAGATGCTCAACTGACTGAGCCACCCAGTCACCCTTGAGATACCGTTAAGGAATATAAATTCTACTTCTTGTTCTATACCCTCTTTTTTTTTTTTTTAATTTTTTTTTAACGTTTATTATTTTTGAGACAGACAGAGACAGAGCATGAATGGGGGAGGGTCAGAGAGAGAGGGAGACACAGAATCTGAAACAGGCTCCAGGCTCTGAGCGGTCAGCCCAGAGCCCGACGCGGGGCTCGAACTCACGGACCGTGAGATCATGACCTGAGCCGAAGTCGGATGCTTAACCGACTGAGCCACCCAGGCGCCCCACTATACCCTCTTTTAAATCCCCAGATGCATTTGAATTTGGATACCCTCCCTCTTCCCAGGGGTCTTAAGACCTAGTTCCGCCTCTGTGTGGCCTTGGCCTTGGGCTACCCTTAGTTTTGTCACAGGTTGAAAGGAGACAAAGACCTCTACCTAGGGGAGGGAGAAAGACCCTTGTGGGCTGGAGGACAGGAAAAGGGGAAGGATCTTTCTCAAGATTGGATCCAGCATCCTGAGCGAACAGCCTTATTTATCATTTGCTCACTCAACAGAATACAAAGCGAGCCTTTCACCAAGCCTCAGCCTCGTTGGGTAGACACCCCCATTCAAATAGCCCCCTGGTTCACACAAGGAAACTGAGGCCAGGGAGGGGAAGTACCTAGAGCAAGAAAGTACAGAGCGGGATTCGGGGGTGTCCAAGTGCCCTGCTGGAGCTCAACCGCACGGCCAGCCTCCCGTCTTAGGGCCAAAGCACCTGGGGGCTCAAGGCAGAATTTAGGATGTGCAGCAGCCTCCCATTCATAAGTACATAGCCAGCATTTACTGAGCACTTACTATGTGCCAGGCCCTGTGCATTTTGGTCTGTGAGGTGGAGACTCACTGTCTGCATTTTGCAGATGAGAAACCAGAGGCCCAGAGAGGGGAGAGAACATTCCCAGAATTGGTCAGCTCAGTGCTTGTAGCTGTCGGCTTAGTCCGGGCATTCTTCAGGCCACTGAATTCCATCCACTGAGTTCCATCCTGTTCTGAGACACTTCATGTTAGGGGTTTTCCTTGTTGAGATGGGGCTGACCCAGCCAGATGGAGCCGCGATTTGTCAGCCACGGGGCACGAGCCCCCAGGAGTTCTCCAATATCCTTCTCACGAACTTTGTGAGATTGTACAGCTTTGGTTAAGATTAGAAGATTTCCTTCACCATCAACTTGTGTAAGTGAAACTGATGGAAAAGATGCCCACGGCAGGGGCCGGGGGAGAGGTGGTGCTAAACAGCGGGGGGTGGGGGCTAAGTTTGTAAGCCGTCAGGACAGTGGCAAATCTGGTCACGTTTTAACAGTTTTTACTTCCAATGCAGATAACAAATGCTCAGCTGCTGGGGACCCCCATCACCTGGATTAGCTGGGTCAGCCCAAGAACGGTTGCATCGAGAATTATAGGAGGGGGGGGATAAAATTCCATCTTGTCTCAGCCATTATGGGTCTCTTTCCAGAACCTTGTCTTTTGGTGGTAATAACACATCTACTTCTGGGATGCAGAGATGGTCATATGACTCAGATTTAGCCAACCAAAATGCCCTATTTGCCTGGCCACCGTAACTGATTCAGGAAAGGCCACAGGACCCAAGCCCTCTGGGAGTTTTGCTGGAAGCATTGAGCTATGCCAGGCCCTCCAGGAGTTGTTAAGCCAGTTGGCTGTGGGCCTGGGAATAAAGCCAATATGGAGAGAAGCTGTCTGGAGATACACCCAGAGATACCACCTGGGCGCCTGGATCCAGCTATGCCTGAAGCTCAGAAACTCCTGGACTTGCAGTTTCACAAACCAATACATTCGCCCGTTTGCATAAATTAGTGTGAGCTGATCTTCCGTTGCTTGTCTCAGAGAGAACCGAAGCTGCTTTGCCTGGAGAAGAATAATTAGGAAGGTGAGAATGAGAGCAGGGCCACTATCTCCAAAGAGCCGAAGGATTGCCCTGGCCTTGTATACAGATTGTGTGGTTCCAGTGGGCAGGAGGATCTGGAGCAGGATGTTGGCTCTATGAGGAAGAACTTTCCCACAGTTAGAGCTGTTCAAAGAGGACCCCGCGCCACCTGGAGGGAGAGGGTAACTTCCTGTCTCTGGGGGTACGCAAACAGAAGCAGGATGTGATGCAAGGGCCTGAGGCTGGCTAGAACGGCAATCCTGTAATTGACTATGACTCCGTACCTCAGACCAGCTTCAGTGGAGAGCTGGAGAATACCATTTGCTCGCCATTTTTCATCGTAAAATATTTCAAGGGGCGCCTGAGTGACTCAGTCGGTTAAGCGTCCGACTTCGGCTCAGCTCATGATCTCGCGGTTTGTGGGTTCGAGCCCCGCGTCTGGCTCTGTGCTGACAGCTCGGGGCCTGGAGCCTCCTTCGGATTCTGTGTCTCCCTCTCACTCTGCCCTTCCCCTGCTCATGCTCTGTCTCTCTTTGTCTATCAAACATAAATAAAGTAATGAAAAAAATTTAAAAAGATTTCAAATATTCAAGAAGATAAGACAGTAATTCAGCGCTCGCCCCTGAATCCATTCTTGTCAGCTCAAGAAATAAAACTTTGCCGGGGCGCCTGGGTGGCGCAGTCGGTTAAGCGTCCGACTTCAGCCAGGTCACGATCTCGCGGTCCGGGAGTTCGAGCCCCGCATCAGGCTCTGGGCTGATGGCTCAGAGCCTGGAGCCTGTTTCCGATTCTGTGTCTCCCTCTCTCTCTGCCCCTCCCCCGTTCATGCTCTGTCTCTCTCTGTCCCAAAAATAAATAAAAACGTTGGAAAAAAAATTTTTTTTAAAAAGAAATAAAACTTTGCCAATGCAGCCTTGCTCCTGATGGCAGACTCCCACCCCCACCCCCACTGTCCCCTTGCTGGTCTTTAAGCTTTTATTACATACGCACAGGCCCAAGGGACATGTAGTTCACGGGTCTCTCTTAAATCGAGGGGTGAGACTTGCCATACTTTTGGGCCCTGCAGAATTTTTTGTGATTGCCAGTGGTAAAAATAAAAGCACTTAGCCACTAAGAAAACATATATTTTCCTTCCTTCTTTCTTTCTTTTTTAATAATAGAAAAGTATTACAAAAGCAGTCCCCAAAGAGTTTTTCATCTTGTGTTTATAAAAGCAACTCTAGGGGCGCCTGGGTGGCGCAGTCGGTTAAGCGTCCGACTTCAGCCAGGTCACGATCTCGCGGTCCGTGAGTTCGAGCCCCGCGTCGGGCTCTGGGCTGATGGCTCAGAGCCTGGAGCCTGTTTCCGATTCTGTGTCTCCCTCTCTCTCTGCCCCTCCCCCGTTCATGCTCTGTCTCTCTCTGTCTCAAAAATAAATAAACGTTAAAAAAAAATTTTTAAAAGCAACTCCATGACCCCCTCTCTACCTCCAGCGCCCCCCCTCCCGCCGCCTCCCCTGTTCTGCTGTTCAGGGCTCCCTCACCCTCAGAGCTGTGGGGGCCGAGCTGGAGATAAGGTGGATCAAGGGCTCTGCTCATGCCCCGGGGTGTACTAAGTGCTCAGTTATAGCACTAGTTGGAACTGTCATGCTTTTCAGGAACTGCTCCCCACCCCCAGCCACTCCCCTCAGTGGAGAAACTGTCACCCTCCTCCCTCTGCTCAACCCCTGGTCCCGTGGTCATGAAATCCTGACGGTTTCAGCCTTTGGTCGTCCCCCAATGACAGCCTCTGGAACCGGTCTCTTGCCTTCAGTTTTAACCCCCCAACATCCGCCCTCCTTACGGTGGCCCAGACAGTTGTTCCCTTCCAGTGTGTTCCTCCCGGGCTTGCCTCCCTCCACCCCGCAACCCGCCCAAGCCTGGCTTGGCCTTTCCGTGTCCTTCCCAGCCCCCTCCCTTCCTCCTCCCAGCGTCCCCACCTGCTATTCTCTCTGCACCTTTCTCTTTTTGCTCTGTCCGGGGGCTCCCTCCACACCCTTGCAGGCTCAACTCGAGAGTGGGTTCCTCCAGGGTCCGGGCGCCTGGGGGGGCTCAGCTGGTTAGGCGTCTGACTTCAGCTCAGCTCATGATGTCACGGTTCGTGGGTTCGAGTTCCGCGTCGGGCTCTGTGCTGTCAGCTCGGAGCCTGGAGCCTGCTTCGGATTCTGCGTCTCCCCCTCTCTCTGCTCCTCCCCAACTTGCGCTCTGTCTCTCTCAAAAACAAATAAACATTAAAAAATAAAAAACAAAACAAAACAAAACAGTGGGCTCCTCCAGGGTGCCCTCCCGGAGCTCCTCGGGTCAAATCAGGCCTTTACTCCCTCAGCCGGGTGCCTGGACGCTTACTGTCCCATGGAATTCTGGGTGATCGCTATTTTTTATGAGTCTTAATTGCTCGGGGTGGAGAGTTTCTTGAGGGCAGGAGTGCTGTCCTCTTCAGGGTTTGGCAGATAGTTTTTGCACAGCAATGATTAAAAACAGTACCGATTCCTCTTCTAGGCTCTTTGTACCTACCAATTCATTTCAGCCTCATAAGGGCCCAGCAAGGGAAGTACTAAATCAGCCCATTTTATAGATGAGGAGGGGAGGCACGGGGAGGTGTGTGTGTATGTTGCCTGCGGCCGCCGTAACAAGTCACCACTAACCTAGTGGCTGGAAACAACACAGATCCGTTCTCTTACTGTTCTGGAGGTCAGGAGTCCAGAATCCGTTTCTCTGAGCAGAGCTGGTTCTTTCTGGAGGCTCCAGGGGGAGAACCCGTGTCGTTTTCTTTTCAGATTCCAGGGGCCGCCTGCGTTCCTCAGCCTGTGGCCCCTTCCTCAGTCACTGCTGCTTCGGGCTTCTGTTGTCACATCTCCTTCTCCTCTTTGTCACATCTCCGGCTGCCTCTGCCTTAGACGACGCTTGTGATGACATTGGGCCCTCCGGATACGCGATTCCTCTCCCATCTCAAGATCCTTGTCTTCATCACTGCAGAGTCTCTTTTGCCATCTGAGGTCACGTGCAAAGCGTTCGGGGTTTGGGGCTGTCTTTGGGGGCCAGTATTCAGCCGACACAGAAGTGCCCCCGAGTGGGGTGGGGCATGAGTTACTTGGACCCTGATGAGGCCTCGAGGCCACTGCCAGCAAGTCAGGGCACAGCCGTTCCTCCCACCTCCTCCCCGTCCCCACATCCCCGGTGGTCAGCAGGGCCCAGACCAGGGTCTTTGCTGAGAATTCAGTCTTTAGAATGTGCCAGGCAGTGGGTCAAACTGTTCCCATCTGTCATTGAGTCTCTACAACCATCATCCCTCATATACCCATTCTATGGATGTGCAGATTGAGACTTACCAACAGCGGCTGGTATTTCTTGAGCATCGACTGTCAACCATGGCCGGGGCCACACCCTGTGCACCATATTTCACAGGTTCGTGCGCTCGGGCGGTGCTCACAGGGGCCCTGTAAGGGAGGTACTGTGATCCCCATGAAGGTACAGAGAGGAAACTGAGCTTAATAGTACGGCCACTAGTCACAGAACACTGAGGGCACTTGATGGACGAGGCTGAGCTGGGCTCCAGAGCTGCAGTCTGGAGGGGAAATGGAGGGCCGGCAAGGTCTGGTCTGGGTAGACAGCCCCCAGGCCGCTCCCTGTCAGGTTCAGGCACAGCCATGCTGGAGCCGAAGGGGGTAAAGGCTCTGTCCAGCTGCCAGGCCTCCAGGGGGAGAGAATGCTGGTCCTGGGCTGTGGGGTGGGGGCAAAGAGAAGGTGGTGGGAGGTAAGCAATGGGGGGCTGGGGGTAGGGAGGGCGTGCAAAGTGGGGAGTGGGGGTACAGAGCCTGGGGGGGGTGGAGGAGGGAGTGGGGAAGGAGTGGGGAGTGGGGTAGAGAGGGAGGGGGAGGGGGGACTGGGGTGATGGAGGAAGGGGAGGGATTAGGAAGTGGGGAGTGGGGGAGGGGGGAGATGGGAGGTCCGGGAGGGTCGCCATGGTAACCGCAGTCCGCGCTGCTCTGAGGCTGAGCTGCCCCTGGGGAAGGAGATAAAATGTTTTCTATCGATCTTTGTCGGGAGAGTCATCAGTGATAAGCTCCTCCAGCCAAGACGGGGCTGGAGGGGCCTGGCTGGTGGGAGTGCGCATGACGGCTGCACACTCCTCCGCCCGTGGCACCCAGGGTGGCCACCAGGACTGGGGGCGGATCGGGAGGCTGGGCAGGGAGCCGCATTCATCGGCTCTGGCCCTCTGGCCCCTTGTGCCCAGTGGGACAGTTACACCTGGGCTGGGCGCGCGCGGAGTCAGGGACGGAGAGGACGAGACAGGGGCTGGGGATCTGGCTGATGTGTGGAAGGCTGTGAGGCCGTTCTCTGTGCCCGGAGGTCCAGCCGCAGGGAACTTGTCCTTTCTCTTCCCGGGAACTGGCGTCAGGTTCGTCAGGTGCCCACCTGCGGGATGGGCAGCCACGGCTGGGGAAGGACCCAGTGGCCTCCGCTGGGGACAAACGCTCCAGGCGTCTATGCTGCCGGGGCCGGGGTCAGGGCCATTGTCCAGGGCCTCCGGGGACCGGGAGCGGCTTCCCCGCAGGACGCGTACGTGCCTGTGTGCGCATGCGTGTGGGCGGCTGGGCCTCGCCGCCCCCAAGTGTATAGATATGTGTGGATCACCTGCCCCTGCCAGTCTCCGTGGGTGTCCACCTGTGCCTATGTGGTCCCTTCGCTCCACGGGTGTTAGTGCCTGCGATGCCGGGGGCTGGGCTGGGCAGGGGTGCACCGGTGACCCAGGCAGACACAACTCCTCTTCCTCTTGGGGTCGACTTTTGGGGGTGGAGAGTCAGACAAATAAAACAGAAAAGTAAATAGGGAGACTCTGGATAATTATGTGTCAGGGACTCGTAGAGGGGGTGGGAGAGTGGGGAAGTGACTTCTTAGTTCTGTAAGGAAGTCGTGGAGAACTAAAGAAGAACATGCTTGGCCCTGCAAATAGCAAGTGCAAAGGCCCTGAGGCAGGAGTGTGCCGGGAAGCTTAGCCCCTGGGGGGCTGGAGTGGGTGCAAGGGCACAGAGGGTCAGGAAAGGTTTGGGTGGCCACAGCGAGGCCTCTGGCTCTGACGCTGGGTGAGTGGGTGATCTCCCTTGAGGCCCCCACAACAATCCTAGGCCGAAGAGAACAGACGTGGGCGGGGGGCAGCAGCACGGATGTCGCCAGGCCGCGGCTGCGTGACTCCAGATGGGCATCAACAGGGCCTAGTCAGGGTGCGAGCCGGGACGGTGTGAGGAGTTACGGATCCCAAATATATTTTGAAGGTAAAATTGACAGGATTTGCAGATGTGGGAAGAGAAAGAGAGGCGTCCTGGGCACTCCAGAGTTTTGGCCTGAGCCACTGGTGCTGTGTCTCTGTGGGCGTCTGATCATTGCTCTCAGGCCCCGCTGTGTGGGGACAGGTGTGTGTGTGCACAGCCCTGTCTCATCCCTGCCGTCGCCAGGGCCTGTGGGCTGGGAGCAGACAGGAGAGAGAGGAAACCAGGGAGGGAGGGGCCATGGCAGGTGCTTGAGAAACATTTATGGGCAAAAATGGGCACTTTAGGTCTACCCCTTCTCTGGGGACCACCAGCTGGTGGCGTCTGTCCTGGAGGCCCTGAGAGGGGACACCTCCCCAAGAGCAGAGACACTGGCTCTCACCTTCCACGTCACCTCCTTCCAGAAACCAGAGAGAATCCCACTGGTCCATTCAGCTCTCAGAATGCATTCACTTTCCTTCTCCACTCCCCCAATTCCTGTCCATCCTCCAAAAGCAGCTCAAACTCTGGGTTTGTTTTTTTTTTTAATTTTTTTTAACGTTTATTTATTTTTGAGACAGAGAGAGACAGAGCATGAACAGGGGACGGGCAGAGAGAGAGGGAGACACAGAATCCGAAACAGGCTCCGGGCTCTGAGCTGTCAGCACAGAGCCCGACGCGGGGCTCGAACTCACGGACCGCGAGATCATGACCCGAGCCGAAGTCGGACGCTTAACTGACCGAGCCACCCAGGCGCCCCTCAAACTCTGGTTTTAAGGAGTCTGGTGAGACACCAGCAAGGTGGGTCCTGGAGTCAGCCAGGGGGTACTTAAGTCTGCCACTTGCTGCTGTGTGACCTGGGGCAAGTCACTTCACCTCTCTGAGCTGACACTTCTTCCCTGTGTAAGTAGGAGCCAAGAGCTGATAGCACCTGTCCTGTGGGGGTTGTTCAGCTGTTATCTCTGTGAGCCTCAGTTTCCTAATCTGTCAAGGAGGGCTGAGGGAAGATAAAAAGAGACACTATCTGTGGTAGTCACTCAGTGCCCAGGTCACGGTACGCCTTTTCCCCACATTCATTCCTTTCTCCTGCCCTGGAACCCAGTCCTGTCTCCCTGTCTCCCCACTCTGCTTCTCTGGAACTCCCCACCCCAATTCTAGGGAGCTCTCGTTAGGCTGTGACCACAGGCCCACCAGACCCACAACGTTGGTACCACACAGGGTCTCCAAAGGCTGTCGCTGTAAATGGCCCTGCTCGGTTACCCGGCTGGCTTTAGGAGCTGGCCACAGAGCTCCAGCTCAGAGTCCGTGTGGCTCACCGTGGCAGACTGAAAATGGCCCCCAGGGGTGCCTGGGTGGCCCGGTCAGTTGAGCATCCGACTTTGGCTCAAGTCATGAGCTCGCAGTTCATGAGTTCGAGCCCCATGTTGGGCTCTGTGCTGACAGCTCAGAGCCTGGAGCCTGCTTCGCGTTCTGTGTCTCCCTCTCTCTCTGCCCCTCCCTGACTTGCTCTCTTTCTCTCTCTCTCAAAAATAAATAGACATTTAAATTTTTTTTTTAATTTGAAAATGGGCCCCCAAACATACCTAAATCCTAAACTCTGGAACTTGTGGCCCACAAAGGGTCTTTAACAGGTCTGACTTAGTTAAGGACCTTGAGATGGGGAGATCGTCCTGGCTGATCTGGGTGGGCCCTATATGCCATCACCAGCGTCCTTCTAA
Organism: Felis catus; assembly: GCF_018350175.1. Lineage (NCBI taxonomy): Eukaryota > Metazoa > Chordata > Mammalia > Carnivora > Felidae > Felis > Felis catus. Next base: position 11,760,753 of record NC_058381.1, read on the forward strand.
GAGAAGTGACACACACGGGGGGGGGTGTGACACATGATGTCACACACGTTACCACAGAGGCAGAGACTGGAGTGATGCGGCTGGAGCCAAGGAAGGGCACAGCCACCAAAAGCAAGAAGAGGGAAGGAATGAATTTTACCCCCTGGAGCCTCCGGAGGGAGGGTGCCCTGCTGACCCCTGGAAGTCAGCCCCGTGATACTGATCTCACACTTCTGGCCTCCGGAACTGAGAGAATAAATGTCTGTGCTTTAAGCCACCAAATTTGTGGTAATTTGTTACAGCGGCCACAGGAAACTAATACACGTACATTTTAGGATTTCTCGACTACCACCCTGAGCCCCCTCCCTGCCCGCTGCTCACCAGAGCTGGGACGTGATCGGGTAGGGTCGGTGGGTAGGTGTTCGTTCACTCCTGCAGGCCAGCGGCGGGGGCCCAGGGGCTGGTGGGGGACAGGGCAGGTGGAGGGGAGCCCGGACAATGTTGGCGTTCTGTGAGCTGCTGGACCTCAACTCGGGCCTGGGATCCCCAGGGATGCTGGGAGCAGTGGCTGCCCTGGCCTGGCCCCGTCTGACCTCTCCACAGCTCCTTTGTGGGTTGGAGTGGAGCTGAGATCCTCCCTGGGGAAGCCACAGGTCCCCTCGAGCCTCCCCAGAGGGCACAGAAAGTCGTCACCCGTGGATGCAGACGCACGCAGGGAGCGTGGGAGGAAAAAGTCCGCAGCGTAGGTGGCGGCTGCCTGTGTGTCCACGCGCATCTGTGTGTGTCTGTGGGGGTGGGGCTGGTGCATGTACATATATATGTGGGCCCAGATGCAGCCCTCCCGTACTGGTAGGGAGCAGGTGCATGTGCACGTGATAGAGGCCCAGCTGAAAACCCAGGTGTCCCAGAAAAAGCCTACATAATTTTCTTTCAATCAACTTAAATCCTGTTCTAAGCCCCCATTCTGCTGACTGGTGGAAAATTGCATCTCCGCTATTCTTGGGACTCCTTTTCCCCTCCAGAGTGATGCAAAGGTCCTGGGGCCACACAGCCTGGCTACCACCTCTGGCAGGACTGTGGGTCAGGACAGGTAACCGACACTTCCTGGCTGGTGGAGAGACCAGCAACACTCCCTTAGACAGGAAATGCAAGGAGTCTGCCTGGAATCGGAGCGTGGGGCAGGGGTGGGTAAAAATAGAACAGAACCCAAATTAATATCCGGTATTCATCTAGAACAGTACAGTTGTGCTGCTCCGTAGAGGTGTCGTGGCGTTAGCTACGTGTGGCGATTTGGATTTCTATTAATTAAAATGAAACACAAAAACATTTAATGCAGTGTTCCTCAGTCACATGAGCTACATTTCAAATTTTCGGAAGCTGCGTGTGGTTAGGATGTTCTACAGAACTTGCTACAGAAAGTTCTAGCACTGGCATAAGTTCTACCCTTTAAAAAAATTTTTTTTAATGTTTATTTATTTTTGAGACAGAGAGAGACAGAGCATGAACGGGGGAGGGTCAGAGAGAGGGAGACAGAGAATCCGAAACAGGCTCCAGGCTCCGAGCTGTCAGCACAGAGCCCGACGCGGGGCTCGAACTCATGGACCGCGAGATCACGACCTGAGCCGAAGTCGGCCGCTTAACCGACTGAGCCACCCAGGCGCCCCAAGTTCTACCCTTTTGAAAGGAGTAATCTGCCCGTCTTACAGGTGGGGATGCTTGGACTAGACAGGCCACTCACCCCGGGGCCATCCTCTGCATCCCTGGGGGAAGTTGGCTTCCGGAGAACAGTCCTGTCTTTGTTTAGAGGTACAGCACCCCCCCCCTCCGGCCGAGCTCAGCTTGTTAAGGAGCTGTGTGGCTCCAAGCCCTGTCTCGGGCCTGATACTTCACTCCTTTGTGACTCAGTTTCCCCATGCATGAGATGGAGATTGTGACAGCCTCCTGGGGCTGCCATGTGATTTCTGTGAGTTAACATTTGTAAAATGCTCAGGACACCGCCAGGTACACAGTAATTTCCAAGCCAGAGTGCATCAGGGTGACCACCGATGCCTCGGGGCCGGGATTTGCTTAGAGTCAGACACCCAATCTTATTCATGCTTCTAGCACTCACTTGATGAACACGTACTGAGCTGGCTTTGCGGGGGGGGGGGGGGCGCTATAAGTTGTATGATATAGATCTGGAGCTGTGGGGGCCACCCTGGGGGGAGGGAAAGTTGCTCTGAGAATAAAGTGAATCCAGAGGAAGGTTCTTGTTGATATCTGAGAGCTGGATCCAGCTGTTCCTGAAGCTGGTTTCTTTCTAGTTACGTTTGCCAATAATTTTTTTCCTGTCATTTGTGACTCAAAGACTAATCTTAAGGGGCCATCTCATCTCACCCCTTACTCCCTGATGCCTGATCCTTCTCTATAGCAGCTCTGATAGCTTGAATGCCACTCATGACAGGGGTTTCACTACTTATCAAGCTCCATAAGGGTAGTCCCAATTCTTCCACTAGTGAGGGCTGATCGTTGATTGCTCCTGTCTGGAAAGGGTGTGTGCAAAAAGATGAGATGAGGGGACAGCCGGGCCGCTCCTGAAGGAGCCCTCCTGGCTCAGATACAGTGCAGGGCGGTGGAAAGAGGACCCTCATGATCTGGCAGACCTGGGTTCCGATTTTAGCTCTGCTGGTGACTCACCGTGTGACCCCGAGCAAGAGACTTTCCCTCTCTGATCCTCAGTTTCACCACCTGGAAAATGGGTTTCCCGGCAGCATTCACGTCAGGACATCGTGAGAAAGGGGGGGGGGGGGGTGGGGTGGGGTGGCAGGAAGCGCGTGCAAGCTTCTGGGCACACGCCTGTGCCAGGCACACAGCAGGCACGCGAGAGTGGGGGCCACATCTTTTCTGTGGACAATGACAGTGCTCCTTCTATACACATCTGAAGGGTCCGCTCTGTGCCGTGAGGGGCCGGCGCTAGGGGTCTAACAAGGAGGCCTGGGTCACTCCTGCTCTGGAAAGTATCCACCGCGGCTGTGCCGCGCACCCCTCCCCGGGCCGTGGCGTGCAGCCTGAGACACAGGAGCTGTCTGTTGTCATGGCGACGGAGGCCCACCGGAGTCCTGGGCCCGTCAGTCACCTCGGCCTGCTGCTGCGGGCACATCGGCAGGAGGGTGTGGGACGCAGGGTGCGCATAATCCGTGCGCCTGTGTGTGTGCGCGAGTGAAATTCTCGAGTGTGCAAGGCAATGCTCCTGTGTGTATGGCCGTATGGAGAGAATTCCTGTGGGCACGGAGGCCACCCGCCTGCACGTGGGAGCGTGAGCAGAATTCCCGCAGGCGTGGGGCCGGGGGTGTCGGTGTTGTGGGTGACTCAGCACGGAGGGGTGGCGCCGGAGTTGTGTGTGGTCTGGGTGTTTGGGGCGTGTGTCTCTGGGATGCCGGCCCCAGGGCAGGGTGGGCGGGAGGCTGGCTCGGTGGGGAGGGATGTGGGCTCAGGTGTCCTTTGCTCCGTGTGGCCCTGGTGGGTCACTGTAGCTTTTGGAGCCCCGGAAGCACGGCAAGGTGTGAGGGGCATTCAAACTCGATAGCTCACGGAACCCTCATCGGTAAATGCGTTCATTCAACCCGTATTTATTGAGGGCTGATGACGTGCCAGCTTCTGGGGTTACAGCGTGATCAAATTTCCCTCCCTCGGGAGTCCGGAGCCTGGTGGAAGTCGGACAAGGTCCAAGTGAGCAAATAGCAGCACAGCGATGTCAGCAAGACGAGGGTGCCGAGACATGGGGGGTGAATTCTGAGGGTGGCGTGGTCAGGGAGGTGACCTTTGAGCAGAGGCCTGATGGAAGGAGGGACAAAGTCATTGGGAGGGTGTTGCAAGCCGAGGGCACAGCAAATGCAAAGGCCCTGAGGTTGGGCGAGGTTCGGGTGCCCGTGGAACAGTCGATGTGCTGGAACCACGTGGGCTCCCCAGTGAGAAGGCTGTGAGGTAGCAGGGGGTGGACGGAAGGAGAAGAGAGAGTAGACCTGGGCAGGCTGGGGGCTTGGATGCTGGGCCCGGGGATGGGGTTTAGGGCCAAGAAAGCCTGGACAGGTCTTCACGCAGGAAAGGCCCCGTACGTCTGGGGACTGGTGTTGAAGATGCATGAAGGGCCCGGGAGGCGGGTGACAGTCCTCCCCTCCTGCACAGAGGGATTCTGCTCTGGCTCCCGTGCGCGCTGGGCTTGGCAAAGCGAACCTAGAACTCTCGCAACCCGACGACACGAAAAGAACCTCATCAACGCGAGCGAAAGATGTGACCCTTCTCCAAAGACGTGCAGGAGGTGTGCGAGCACGTGACGAGAGGCTCTGCGTCCTTGGTCATCTGGGAAATCAAGTCAAAACCCCCAGGAGACACCACGCCACCCCCACTAGGACTGCTAAAATGTAAAAATCGGCTAATACCAAGTACTGGTGAAAAAATCTGGGACAATGGGAGCTCTCGTACGTTGCCTGCGAGGAGGTGAAATACCGCAGTCACTTCGGGAAACGCTCTGGCAGTTTCTTATGCAGCTAAATATGCACTTACCATATGACGCAACCCTTTTCACTTCTAGGTGTTTACCCAAGAGAAATGAAAACATATGTCCACACATATGCTCATGGCGGTTTTCTGCGTAATTGCCCCAAACTGAAAACAACCCAAATGTTCATCAGCTGATGAACGGAGAAGCAAAACGTGATACATCCGTATGATGAAATATTATTTGGTAATAAAAAAGAGTGAACTCTTGGCATCACCACCGGGTACGTGTAAAAAGCAAGGGTGAATCGCAGATGCGTTATGGTGCGTGCGCGAAGCCAGATCAAAAGCCTAGGTACTATGATTCGATTTAGGTGACATTCTGGGGGTGTCAAGATTATAGGGACAGAATACTGGTCAGTGGTTGTCCGGGGCTGGGGGTGGGGAAAGGGTTGACCACAAGGGGGCATGAGGGAACTTTTCGGGGGGGCGGTGAGGGAAGTGTTCAATGTCACAAGGGGGGTTGTGGTCGCACGCTGTTATACATTTGCTGAAACCCATAAAACAGTCTGCTAAAAATGGATATATTTCATGTGTGTAAATTATGCTTCACTATCTCTGGCCGTAAACCATGACCTCTGGTTCTGCTGGGCGTAGGGTAGTTTCTCAATAAATATTTGATTGACTGATTTGGAAATGATTCCTGCCGAACATTGAGGTCCCTTGTTCTTTTTTTTTTTTTTCATTTTACAAGTTTATTTATTTATTTTGAGCAAGAGAGAGCACATGGGAGGGGCAGAGCGAGAGAGGGAGAGAGAGAATCCCAAGCAGGCTCCACACTGTCACAGAGTGGAGTCCCAGGCAGGGCTTGAACTCATGAACTGCGAGATCATGAACTTGAACTGAAATCAAGAGTCGGTCGCTTAACTGACTGAGCCACGCGGGTGCCCCAAGGCCCCTGTTCTTAACAGGTGAGGCAGGAGTGACGAGGATATCAGGATCTTGCCAAGGAGGAGTGTGTGTGTGTGTGTGTGTGTGTGTGTGTGTGTGTGTGTGTAAGAGAAAGAGGGAGGGGAAGGTTTCTGCGGGGACTCCTGGAGACTACTGTGGTCTGTGGCTATCAGGAGCACTCTGGTTCCCCTCCTAGCACCAGGCAAGACAGGATGCACTCCCTCCTTGCTCTGAAGTTGCTTCAGGGGTGGCAGGTGACCTGCTCTGGCCAATGAAATAGCAGAAGTGAGCCTGTCACTTTTAGGAAGCAACTTCAAGGGCTGGTGTGCAAGTCTTCACTTTCCCTTTCCCTGACCTGCTGACCCCACGTCAGGACAGAGTCTTGGTCAGCCTGGACCCTGGAGTGACTCTGACATGTGGGGGGTCTTCCTGCTCCCCTGGGTCAGACATGCAGCATGGGTGAGAGGAATCCCTTCCTCCCTCCCATCTTTCCTTCCTTCCTTCCTGACTTTATTTATTTATTTATTAAAACAATTTTTTTTTAAATTTTTATTTTCAACGTTTATTTATTTTTGGGACAGAGAGAGACAGAGCATGAATGGGGGAGGGGCAGAGAGAGAGGGAGACACAGAATCGGAAACAGGCTCCAGGCTCTGAGCCATCAGCCCAGAGCCTGACGCGGGGCTCGAACTCACGGACCGCGAGATCGTGACCTGGCTGAAGTCGGACGCTCAACCGACTGCGCCACCCAGGCGCCCCTTAAAACAATTTTTAAAGTGTTTATTTTAGAGAGAGAGAGAGAGAAAGAGACAGAGTGAGAGCAGGGGAGGGGCAGACACACACACACACACACACACACACACACACACACACACACAGAATCTGAAGCAGGCTCCAGGCTCCGAGCTGTTAACACAGAGCCTGACATGGGGCTCGAACTCACAAACTGTGAGATCATGACCTGAGCCGAAGTTGGATGCTTAGCCGACTGAGCCACCCAGGCGCCCCCTGACTTTATTTTTTAGAGCAGTTTTAGATTCACAGCAAAATTAAATGGCGAGTACAGCGATTTCCCATGTACCCTTCCCTCCAGCCTCCCCCAGCTTCGAGTCCCTCACCACAGCAGAGCATTCGTCACAGCTGATGAACCTACACTGACACATTGTTATCACCCACCGTCCACACTTTACCTTAGGGTTCACTCTTGGTGGTGCAGGTTCCAAGGGTTCTGATCAAGGCACACTGGCATGTATCCACTGTGATGGTATCATACAGAACAGTTTCAGTGCCCTGAAAATCGTCCGCGCTCTCCGTGCTCTGCCGATCACCCTTCCCTCCTCTCCAAGCCCCGGCAACCACGGATCTTTCTGTTGTCTCCGTAGCTTTGCCTTTCCCAGAATGCCATATAGTTGGAATCATGTAGTGTGCAGCCTTTATAGACCGGCTTCTTTCACTTAGTAATCTGCATTTAACTTGTCCCCGTGTCTTTTCATGGCTTGAGAGCTCAGTTCTGTTTAGAGCCGAATCCTATTCCGGTGGGTGGATGGACCACAGGGTATCCATCTATTTTTGCTGAAGCACGTTTTGGTTGAGATTATGAAGAAAGCTGCTGTAAATATCTCTGTGCAGGTTTCTGGGAGGGCGTAAGTTTTCCAGTCGTGTGGGTAACGTGGTGGCTGGATTCCATGGTAAGATTGTGTTTTGTTTTGTCACGAAACTGCCTGTCTTAGCTGGGGCTACCATCACAAAATGCCACAGACTAGGTGGTTTAAACAACAGCAATTTATTTTTTTTTAATTTAATTTTTTTTACATTTATTTATTTTTGAGAGACAGAGAGACAGAGCCCAAGTGGGGGAGGGGCAGAGAGAGAGGGAGACACAGAATCGGAAGAGGCTCCCGGCTCTGAGCTGTCAGCACAGAGCGCGACACGGGGCTCGAACTCAGGAACCGTGAGATCGTGACCCGAGCCGAAGTTGGGACGCTCAAACGACTGAGCCACCCAGGTGCCCCAAACAACAGCAATTTATTTTTCAAAGTTCTGGAGGTACACCTTCTTCTTGGTGTGACTTAATATGGTAGGGGTGGGGAAGACAGAGAAAGAGGAGAGAGAGAGAGAGAGGAGAGAGCTCTAAGCAGTGTCTCTTCTTATAAGGATAGGAATCTACTGAATCATTTAAGGTTATCTCATTTAACCTTAATTATCTCCATAAAGGCTCTGTCTCTGAATATAGTCACATTGGGGGCCGGTGCTTTCACGTATGAATTTTGCGAGGACACAGATATCCATCCATAACACTGCCAAACGGTTTTTCCGGGGTGGCTGTACCATTTTGCATCCCCACAAGGAGGGAATGACAGTTGCCTCGCTCCACGTCCTTGTCAGCATCTGATGCCTGTGCTGTGGATTATTTATTTACTTGTTTGTTTTTTGTTTATTTAAAGATTTTTTTAAGTAATCTCTGCCCTCAACGCGGGGCTCGAACACACAATCTCGAGATCAAGAGTCGTGCTCTACCGACTGAGCCAGCCAGGCGCCCCCTCATTCTTTGGACGTGTCTTTTGTAGAGCAGAAATTTTAAAATGTAACGAGGGCCAACCTAGCGACTCTTTGATGGATCCTGCCTCTAGCGCTGTATCTAAAAAGTCGTTGCTCAACTGTTGTTCTTTTAAGGCTTAAAAACCGCTGAGGTTTTGGGATCGCTTCCTACCACAGCATAACCTTGCTGGTCCTGACGAATGCAACAGTTAACAATAGAATTGTTGCTTGGCCTGCAGAACCAGGCTGCAGAGCTGACCGCCCAGCAGAGCTGCTGGCTCTGTTACCATGTGCACGGTGGGGGATCAAGATCTAGTCCAGGAGCCAAGTCAGGGTGCCGTTGTCACCATAGCAACCTCTCAGTACTCAGAAAGCAGCACCCTGGAGCCTGGGAGGCGGCTGCTGCAAACGCCTTCCTTGCGGGGAGAAGCCCCCCTCTCACTCCCTCCTTCCTGGTCTCCTGGGCTGGTACATTGAATGACAGCACATGGAGAGTCAATTTCCCACCCTAGCTGCAAGGGATCCAGGAACATGGGTTCAGCCTCCCAGCCTCACTGTCCCGAGAGACACAGGAGAAGGAGGTGGGAATGGGCGCGAAGGGCCACTTGACCATGATCAACACAACAGGGGGGTGGGAAGGGGGGCACCGCCTTCCTGAAACTGCGTGACTCAGTTGGTTGAGTGTCCGACTCCTGGTTTTGGCTCAGGAAAAGGAGAGGACACGGGGCACACCGACAGAGGCCAGGGGAAGACAGGCGGTGGTGCAGAGATTCAAGGGATGTGTCCACAGGCCAGGGAATGGCGGGAGGCTCCATGACAACATGAAAAGGGACCGTCCCCTAGAGCCTCTCGGGGGAGCACAGCCGGGCAGCCACCCTGAGTTCAGACTTCGGGCCTCCAGAACTGTGAGAGAGAACATTTCTGCCATTTGAAGCCCCCCAAGTTTGTGTTACTTTTTTTTTTTTAATGTTACAAACATTCTTTTTAATGTTTACTTATTTTTGAGTGAGAAAGAGACAGAGGGTGAGTAGGGGAGGGGCAGAGAGCGAGGGAGACACAGAATCTGAAGCAGGTTCCAACCTCTGAGCCGATCAGTAGTGAGTCTAGTGAGTCGGACATGGGGGAGGGGGGGCTGAAACTCACAAACTGCGAGATCACTTCTGACGGGCTGAGCCCCCCAGGCGCCTCTGTGTTACTTTGTTACAGCAGCAAAGGGAGTAAAAACACTGGACCCCAGCTTTCTTTACCCAGAGGGCTGGGAGCCCGGGAGCCCACGCTGGAATGATAGCCCCAGGACAGCCTGGGGGAGGAAACAGGATGTGGAGGGCAGAGAGTGCTGACCCCCCCTTTGTGCTTCTACTACCCAACACCTGTCCCCCTGTGCAGGGGGTTCAGTTCAGAGACTTGTGGGGGTGGAATCCGAGGGCTGCGATGGGTGGGTGGGGCGGGCAGGGTACATGTGGGGCCGTTCCTGGGGATTGATGTGTCCTAAAGGGGTTGGTGTGCCCTGGGGTCCGCCCAGCTTGACTTTTCCCAACTTGCTGTGTGCAGATGAGCAAGTCACAGCCCGTCAGACCACTGGGAGGACCCAGTACTATAAGGGTGGACAGGCCTTTGGAAGCCCTGAGGGCAAAGCAGGGGAGGATGAGGAAAAACATCCTGTCACCATGGCGGGATGTAGGGGAAACAGGTATTCTTCCAGAATCCTGGCTTCTAAGGCCTGGGAATTCCTGCAAGGGAAGAGAACACTTCCCTTCCCCGGTCCGAACTGAGGGTTAAGTAGGGTGACCATTTAATCTGGGGGCCAGCAAACTTTGGCCTGCCATCCTGCCCGGATTCAGCCCGCTGCCTGTTTTTATAATAAAGTTTTATTGGACCAGCCACGCTCACTCGTTTACACGGTATATAGTGTGGCCTCGGTGCCACAAAACCAGGCCCGGCTGCTGTGGCAGGCACCATGTGGCCTGCAGAACTGGCCCGTGCAGAAGTTTGCCGGCCCCTGCTGTAACTGACCGGCCACACGGGGCCACTTCTGAAGTGAGAGGAGGCTCAGCCGTTCTGCGTAAACCGGGCTGTCCCAGAAAAGACCAGGCATGCGGTTGCCGTGGGCCACTCGGGCCCCTAGCTCCCTTTCGGTGATATTCATGGCTCTGGTTGTCAGTGCTGAGGTTAGAGGAAGGGGCTGCGTGGGACCCGCTGGCCCAATGCGCCACAGGGCCCACCGGGTCTGCCCAGACTGGGACTGAGGCCTTGGGACCTGGGTAGAGCGCCAGGAAGCCCCATTAGGAGGAAAGAAAGAGAAAAAGTGTCTGTGGGCTGGGCACAGGCCTGGTGAGGTCCTGGGTGTTTGACTCTCTCTGCCCCCTTGGCACCATGTTGGTCCTTGAAGGTCAGCCCACTCTACCTGCAAACGAAGTCCCTAGCCCGTCACTGTCCCCCATCCTGCTGCCATCACCATCCACAGCCCTCAGGGTTGTGGTGCTTCTGTCCTTCCTGAAAAGTCCACACACAGCAGCCAAAGTGCTTAAGGATTCAAACAGGCCACATCATTGCCCTATACCACACTGCCCACCCCATTTCCTATCATCTTTTAAAAAATTTTATTTATTTATTTTGAGAGAGAGTGAGCAGGGGAGGGGGCGAGAGAGAGCAAGAGAGAAAATCCCAAGCAGGCTCTGCGCTGTCAGCATGGAGCCGAACGTGGGGCTCGATCCCGTGAACCGTGAGATCGTGGCCTGAGCTGAAATCTTGAGCTGAGCTGAGCTGACACTTAACCAAATGAGCCACCCAGGTGTCCCTCTTGTCATCCTTAAAATAAAACCCCCATTTCTCCTGCATGACCCAGCCCTGCCTACTCTCTCACCTCATCAACCCCCACATTCCCCCCTTCTTCGCTAAGTTCATTGCTGGTTCTGTAAGTTGCCAAGCTTGCTCCTGCCCCAGGCCATTTGCACAGATTGTTTCCTCTGCCTTCCTCTAGGCTGGCTGCTTCTCAGCCTTCACCTTTCAGCTCAGATGCCGTCTTTTCAGAGTGATTTTCCTGACCAGCTTTGCTGAAGGTCTTGGAGTTCTTAACCAAAGTCTTGTTCTGATGGTTTATACTTTAACTTTTATTTCAAAATTATCCATGCCTACAGCTTAAGGAGTACAATAGTTTTAACAACAGTCTCTCTTCGTTCCCTCAGTTGCCTCCTTCCCCAGAGGAAGCCACTTCTGGAACTTTTTAGCTGGTTCTTTTGCTGTTTATCTCCATGCCTCTAAATAAACTGGTCATCTTACGGCTTGTTGCTTTTTCAGCCTTCCCATTCTAGAAGATGGAGATATAGTACTCTCCCTCCTCCCTTTCAAAACAAACGTGGGCTATCTTGACCCCCCACCCTCTATTAGAATTAGTTATGATTTGGGGGCGCCTGGGGGGCTCAGTTGGTTAAGCGTCCGACTTCGGCTCAGGTCATGATCTCACAGTTCGTGGGTTCCAGCCCCGCGTCTGGCTCTGTGCTGACAGCTCGGAACCTGGAGCCTGCTTCAAATTCTGTGTCTCCCTCTCTCTCTCTGCCCCTCCCCTGCTCATGCTCTCTCTCTCTCTCAAAAATAAATAAACATTAAAAATTAAAAAAAAAAAAAAGAATTAGCCATGACTTGGATCAAAGTGTCATCCAGGGAGGTACAGTGCTTGTGCCGCCCTTTAAGAAAAAATGCGTTCTGCTACAAGGAGTGTGGTCCAGCTGTGGCACCCCTGGGATTCAGGGCAGCATCTGGGCTGAAGTGATGCTCTCTGGGAAAGCCCTCGGCCATTCCTGAGCACGGGGGACGGCATGCACCGAAGCCACTTCTCCCCAGCGTGGAACTCCTGAAGCGGGCAGTCTTTGCTCTGGAGTTCCTGGCTGGGTTGGACAAGACTTTTGCAGATTTGCGTGGTAGTCCAGTGACCTCGCTGTCCGGTTCAGCTTTCCTCCCTCTTATCTCTCGCGGGCGTCACTCACCAGCAAACTTCTGTGCTCTCGCATCATCTCAGCTGCTGCTCCCCGGAGAACCTGACCAGACACAAGCAATATTCGGTGTGGACATCATGCCCAAGTGAACGCCACTCCCCGCTGAGTCATGCGGTCTACCGAGATGAAATGTGCTTCCCGGCACAGCACTTAGTTCTCCTTGCGGCTAGAACAGAGAGGTTTTGCTTTGTTTTGTATGTGCTTACCGTGAACCCAACCCCCTGCCTCGGCCATTTGTCTGGACCAAATTTCGCTTCTTATGTATCATATGTGTCATCAGTTTTATTTTGAAGAAATCTCTCCAGAGATTTCTGCCCTGCCCTAATCTGGCCTGACCACCCTTTCTGCCTGGTGCACAGCTTAGATCACTCTCAGGTCACTTCTTACCTCTCTCCCCAGGAGGATTTCCCGTTTCCTAGGTCTGTGATTTCCTTTCTTGTGTGTTTTTTTTTCCCCCTTTTATTTTGGTTTTCCACCCTTCCCAAGAAAGAGTATGTAGGAAGTACATTTACTGAGACTTTTCATGTCTGAAAATGTCTATAATCTACCTTGCCATTTGGTTTCTAGTTTAGCTGAGTATGAAATTGAAGGTGGGAAGTAGTTCGTTTTCAACTATTTCCGGAGCACTAGTCCATCACCCTCTGGCTTCTAGTGCTGCTGTTGAGAAGTCTGAAGTCAGTCTGATTTCTGGTCCTTTGTAGGAGACCAAGTCCTCTTTCCCCTCTCTGGAAGTTGCGGGAATTTCTCTTTGTCACTGATCTTCACAATGATGTTTTGATGTGACTCCTATTTTCACCCATTGTTTGAGTTCTCGGGGAGCCCTTTCAATCTGCAAAGGACAGGAAAAGCCCCATCAATCTGGAACCTTTTCTTAACTTCCATGATTGATGATTTCTTCCCTCTTTGTCTTCTGTTCTTACTTTCGAGAACTCCTAAAACTCAGATGTTGATGCTCCTGTACAGATCTGCTCCATTTTCTGATCTTCTCCATTTTTTATTTCATTATCTCATTGCACTTGAAAAAGTCAATTTTATTTTTTAACCCTTACACTGATATTTTAATTTCTGTATGTCTATGTATCTATAAATACATTTTACCAACAATATAATATATAGTATAAGTATAACATATAGATATAGATATAATTTTCATGGACCCTTTTCTGTTCTATGAAGATTCTTTTTTTGCCACATCCTGTTCTTGTTTTATTGCTGTAATTCTCTCATCTTTCCGAAGATATTATTGATCTTGTTACTCATTTTTAAAGTTTTCTTCTTCCTTCAGAGTTTGTTTCTTTTTTGCTTTTTCATGTTTATTGATATGAGTCTCTGTCTTCCTCCTCAGAGGCTTGCCCCAGATTTCTGGTGGTATCTGGAATCTTTATGAGCCTTGCTGACTCACCTCCTGCAGTAGTTTGCTGGGGACGCCATAGTGAAGTACCACAGATGGGGGGCTTCCGCAACAGACATTTATTTCTCACAGTTCTGACCTCAGGCTGGAAATCTGAGATCAAGGTATAGGCAGGGTTGGTTTCCCCTGAGGCCTCCGTCCTTGCCTTGTAGATGGCCAACGTTTCCCTGTGTCTTCACATGGTCCTTTCTCTGTCACGCTTGTGTCCAAATTTCCTCTTATAAGGACACCAGTCAGACTGGATAGAATGCATTCTAATGGCCTCGCTTTACCTTGGTCCGGTTCCCACCACTTCATGGAACCAGCTCCCCACAGGTGGCCAGTCATCCTCTTGTTATCTGTCTGCCGGGCAGAGGCTGCTCTGTCCCCATCTGGCCGAGCCTTTCTGCAGCATTTGATTCTATGGCTCACTTGTCTTTTCCTGAAATTCCACCCTCGTGTGCTTTGGTATTCTTTCTTGCTCCTCATATTATGCGCGTCCCCAAGGCTCTTTCATCCTCCTTCTGTGAGGCCCAGTGACCACTTGCAACAGGATGGCACTGGGTGGGCAGGTGGGATGCTTGTTAAAAAGCCAGATTGGCAGGCTTCATCAGAAACTGTCTACACTGGAGCCTGTGGGCACGGAATACAGGAAGCTTCCTCTTTAATCGGCTCCCTAAACGGCCGTTTGGCGCACTGCTTGGTAGCCAACATTTCTTGCGTGATCGGCAGGTGCCCATCTGAGCGCTCCGTCAATGTTAACTCATCGAGTCCCCCCTGCACACCTGTGAGATAGGAGCTAGGACCACCTACACTTCACAAACGGGGAAGGAGGCTCAGAGAGATCAAGGCCACAGAGCTCCTAAATGGCAGTGCTCAGTGTTACCTGTCCTGGAATGACAAAAAAAAAATGGCAGCACTCAGATTTGAGCCCAGGCCACGTGGTTTCAGAGCCCACAGGGCAAGCCGCCCCTCTGGGTTGTCACAAAATTTCAGAGCCACTGTCCCAAGTCATCTCCTCCATCTAGCGGCCTTACTTTCTTTAAAAAAAATTTTTTTTAATGTTTATTTATTTTTGAGAGAGGGAGGGAGAGAGAGAGAGAGAGAGAGAGAAGCAAAGGAGGAGGGCCATAGGGATGGAGACACAGAACCTGAAACAGTGGCCTTATTTCCAAGTCAGATTCTTCTGGGCTGCTGTAACCTGCCCAGACTTTCCTGGACCCAGTCCTGGATGTTTCTTGGGCGCCTCCGAGCCAATACGTTAACGAACCTATGCATCTTCCTCCCAGAGTGCTCCTGCCTGGTGCTTCCCACCTGGGAGGCCGTCAGAGACTGTCACCCAACCTAAAACCTGGCTGTCAGCCCGAGTCTTCTCTCTCCCCTGCCTCCCATCCTGCTGTCCCCTGGCGCTGGCCTCTGACAGGCTTCACCTCCCCCTCAGTCCTGCTGCCCCTCCCCAGACTCGCTTCCCTCACCCTCGCAGCCCTGACCCCCTCCTGCCTCCACTCCCAGCCACTTTCCTGCTTAGGACCCACCATGGCTGCCCACTGGCATACGACTCAGCACCAAATCCCTTTCCTGGCTCTAGGGTGATGCCTTCTCTCTTGCCAGCCGCGCTGCTCAGTTCTTGCAATTCCTGGAAGACGGCCTGTAGCTTCAGGCCTCGAGGCCTTTGATTTCACTTTTCTACTGCCTGCTAAGCCCTTTCTGCCTTTCTTTTCTTAAAAAAGAAAAAAAAAATTTTTTTTCTTAAGAAGGCTTCATGCCCAGCGTGGAGCCCCATGCGGGGCTTGAACTCGCAACCCTGAGATCAAGACTTGAGTTCAAGAGTCGGACGCTTAACCGACTGAGACCCTCGGGCGCGCCCCCACCGAAATATTTTTTAAAAATGGAGATAAATTCAAATAACGTAAAATTTACTGTTCTGACCATTTTTAAGTGTCCATTTCCCTGGTCTTTAGTATATTCGCAGTGCACAGCCAACACTATCTAGTTCCAGAACATTTTCATCACCCCCAAAAGAAAGCCTGTGCTTCCCCATTGTCCCTTCCCTCCGCGTCCTGGAAACCACGAATCCACTTTCGGTCTCTGTCCATTTGCCTGTTCCGGACACTTCACGTAGATGGAATCATGCATTACGTGACCTTTTGTGTCTGTTTATTCTGCCTAGAACAGTGCTTTTTTAAAAACATTTTTTAAAGTTTATTCATTTTGGGGGCGCCTGGGTGGCTCAGTCGGTTAAGCGTCCGACTTCAGCTCAGGTCATGATCTCGCGGTCCATGAGTTCGAGCCCCACGTCGGGCTCTGTGCTGACAGCTCAGAGCCTGGAGCCTGCTTTGGATTCTGTGTCTCCCTCTCTCTTTGACCCTCCCCCATTCATGCTCTGTCTCTCTCTGTCTCAAAAATGAATAAACATTAAAAAAAATTAAAAAAAAAAGTTTATTTATTTTGAGACAGAGAGAGAACACAAGCGGGGGGTGGGCAGAGAGAGAGGGAGAGAGAGAAAATCCCAAACAGGCTCCGCACTGCCCGAGCAGAGCCAGGGGGGCCGGGGATGGGGGACTTGTTCTAACCCTGTGTGGAGTTCAGAGACTTGAGTCTGTGGCCTGGCTCTGGGTGACCGCGGACAAGCCACTCCCACCTCCAGGCTTGGCCTTCTCCCCTGTTAGTGGGGATCCCAACTCTGCCTGTGACAGTTTCTGTGGATGTCTGTGGCAGCTCCCCAGGCCGGCCATAACACAGCACCTCAGGCTGGGGGCTTAAACAACAGAAGCTTCCGGTGTCACAGTTCTGGAGGTGGGAAGTCCCATCAAGGTGTGTGTGGGGGTGGGGGTGCGGGGGCGGGTCCTTCTGACGCTGTGAGGGAGGGGCCGGCTCCAGGCCTCTCCCCTTGGCATGCGGATGGCTGTCTTCTCCCTGTGTCTCTTCACATTGTCTGTGCATGTCTGTCTCTGGGTCCAAATTTCCCCTTTTGGTAAGGACACCAGTCATATTGGATTGGGTCCCGCCCTCATGACCTCATTAAGACTCAATGAAATTGTGACTAATGACTTAACTTGATCACCTCTGTGAAGAGACCCTGTCTCCACGTAAGGTCTCATTCTGAGGCGCTGGGGGTTAGGACTCCAACATATGTATTTTGGGGTGCACAGTTCAACCCATAACAGCCCATACTTGCCCTCAGATCCTTGTCACAAGGTCTGCTTCTGGGGGCCCCACTGGAGCCACAGCCCCGCTTGGCTCCCAGACTTGGGGAGACTCACGTGAGCAAATGCAGTGTCTGTGGATCATCTGCTATCCCTGGGGCCCCGGACTCAGCACCCAACACAGCAGACAAAGCCCGCAGCATCGTGAAGTTCATGGCCCAGGATGGGGGTAGAGTGAGGAGGGTCACGAACATGCAATGTAGTTGTAGATAGCAAGACGTCTCTGGGAATATCAAGCAGGGAATGGGCAGGAGTGAGACGAGGGGAGGCTATTTTAGCCTGGGGCGGTCAGGGAAGGCCTTGCTGAGCAGGTGACATCCGAGCTGAGACCCGAGTGGTAAAGATTCCAGCCTTGGGAAGTGTTGGGGGACGAGCATACCAGTCAGAGCAAACAGCTAAATGGCTGTGCTCTGTCTCTCACTTCCCACCCCCTAAATACCAGCACTTAACACGAGGAGAGCCATGCTGGGGAGAAGAACCAGGCATACGTCCCAGGAGTGACGCTGGAGGAAGCCTACCTGGCTGGTGGGTTTTTTGAACTTCTGGGGGGCTGCCAGAGGGGAGAGGGGTCAGATGAACTGTTTACAGAGGTAAGAGGAGGAGCAAAGAGCACATGTGATGAGGAGAGAAGAGGGAGAACTTTGTGAAGAAGACGAATAGAGAGTGAGCACCCCATTTCTGGAGGTATTCAAGGCCAGGCTGGATGGTCTCCTGGCAGGACGCTGTGGAGAGAACTCGAGAGTTGGGTTGGATGCTGGAACACCTCTGAAGTCTGGGTTCACTGTCAGAAGCACCCAGGAGGGGCCAGACCTCTGATTTTCATCTGTGACAACACCCTGGGCCTTCTCTCCTGTCCCTTTTATGAATTCAAAGGGAACAACTCTACCCTTCGCTTTGAATCTCACGGGCACCTGAGACCATTTCCCACGGCTCATGCACTACCTGTAGTGTCTTTGTCTTCCACCAGGTGGCACTGTTCACCTGGTGTTGGGACCGAGTTGCCCTTCCTTTGGCATTTTTTTGAGCACCGGCAAGGAATAGAGAGACGCCAGAGTTTCAGTTCTCAAGAATGGCCAAGTGGGGAAAATCCTCGCAGACACCAGCCCTGCGCTCAGATGTGAGTGGCTTAGCATGTCCTCTGGAGAAGGGTCAGGGCAGATCCGAAGGCCAGTCTCAGTTCCGCCACCTTCTAGCCCTGAGACATTGAGCGAACCACCTCTCAGAGTCTGTTACCCACCCCGTAAGTGGGGAACTGGTACCATCTTGAAATTTTGCCGAGAGGAGTAAAATCAGTCCACAGTGTCTGGCCTGGAGCAGGTGGTCAATGAAACAGGACAGTGCTTGTAGATGTGTAAGGTCTGCTCGGTGGAAACTCACTGCAGCCCTTCCAAGTTCAGGGGAATCAACTTCTTTTTTTTTTTTTTTTTTTTAATTTTTTTTTTCAACGTTTATTTATTTTTGGGACAGAGAGAGACAGAGCATGAACGGGGGAGGGGCAGAGAGAGAGGGAGACACAGAATCGGAAACAGGCTCCAGGCTCTGAGCCATCAGCCCAGAGCCCGACATGGGGCTCGAACTCACGGACTGCGAGATCGTGACCTGGCTGAAGTCGGACGCTTAACCGACTGTGCCACCCAGGTGCCCCTCTTTTTTTTTTTTTTTTAATTTTTTTTTTTCAACGTTTATTTATTTTTGGGACAGAGAGAGACAGAGCATGAACGGGGGAGGGGCAGAGAGAGAGGGAGACACTGAATCGGAAACAGGCTCCAGGCTCTGAGCCATCAGCCCAGAGCCCGACGCGGGGAATCAACTTCTTGACGTCTAAATGATTCCCAAGAGGCTTTGGTGGCCCCCTCCTCTTCCCCGAGTCCCTTAGTTCCACGGTGGGACCTTAGATTGCCTACAATAAACAGGTTCTTAAGTTCCTCAAAAGTGCTTGCTGTAGGGGCGCCTGGGTAGCTCAGTCGGTTAAGCATCTGACTCTTGATTTCTGCTCAGGTCATGATCTCACAGTTTGGTTTGTGGGTTCGAGCCCCACATGGGACTCCGGGCTGACAGAGTGGAGCCTGCTTGGGATTTTCTCTCTCCCTCTCTCTCTCTCCCCCCTCCCCATTTGTGCTCGTTCTCTCTCTCAAAATAAATAAATTAACTTAAAAAAAAGTGCTTACAGGAGAATGTGAAGCCTTACATACATAGTTCCATTCGCAGTGCAATTTGGTGTGGGTTCACTCAGGGTTTTTTTTTTCTTTCAGCGTCTACCTAAGCTCACATCTATATAAAGATTATTATTGGGGTGCCTGGGGGGCTCAGTCGGTTAAGCGTCCAACTTCGGCTCAGGTCATGATCTCGAGGCCCATGAGTATGAACCCCGCGCTGGGCTCTGTGCTGACAGTGCAGAGCCCGGAGCCTGCTTCGGGTTCTGTGTCTCCCTCTCTCTCTCTGCCCCTCCCCTGCTCCCACTCTGTCTCTCTCCGTCTCTCCCAAAAATAAACATTAAAAAAAAAAAAACTAAAAAAAAAAATTTAAAGAATGATAAGCAAGGGGATGGGATGCTGTAGGATGTCGCTCTGAGGACATAAACCTGTGTCGTGGCGAGTGTCGAATATTGGCTCACATCCCAGACAGCAGGGGTTTGCCGCTGCTTACATTTTTTTGGTTAAAGCTGTGCATCTGACAGGGGGAGAAGCTGATGTTTGCCAACGGCTTCTCTCCGTGGCTGTCAGGACCCCGGCGTGGGTCCTACAAGGTCACTAGTACATGAGGGTGACCCCTGGCAGGCACGTGGTGGCCCGGGAGAGAAGAGGGGAGTGGCGGCGGTGGGGGTGGGGCTGTACTGGAGGAGGAAGAGCCCAGTGGCTGTGGGGCCAGGCCAGCCTCTGACCGTGCCTCCTGGACCAGTTCCCCTGAGCCTGGTCCCGAAGGCCGAGCAGGCTTGGTGCTCGAGTGTCTTCCTCTGTCGCCCTCCGGCTGCACCTGCGGATCTTGGGCACCTGGGGTTCCGGCTGGCATAGCCAGCAGCCAGAACAGTTTCTGGGGAATTGGACCAACCAGGGCAGCGATGAGCTCACTGGGGATGCCCACGGGCAAGCGCTTTGCCTGATTTCCTTCCGCGCCCTCCCAGCTGCTCTGTGAGGTGTTCGTTCATCTTCCGGGGAAAGAAACGGAGTTCCAGAGGTTTGGTAACCTGCCTGCGGCCAGCGGCCAGGAAAGAGCAGAGTCAGGAGTTGGGCCGGGCCCTCCTGCACGTGGAGGTGTCCTCCCGGTTCACATGGCCCCTGGCCCTTGCGTTCCCTGGGACTCTCTCAGCCCGTGAGACGGGCAGGCTCAGGTGCCAAGGGTTCTCGGGGGGCCGGGGGTCACCTCCCAAAGAAGTCACTGCTCCGGCATCCTTGTCTCAGGGTCTGCTTGTGAGGGGACCCCCCCCCCCCCCCCCCCCCGCCGAGACACCACTGAGCCCACAGGGGCCAGACCGAGTGCTTGTGGCATTTACTCCTCCCGCGGTCCCTGAGGCACTCACAGCCCCGTCCCACGGTCCAGAACAGACGCCGGCCACCTGTGCTGCTGTGCTGAGATCGGTCACAGGGCCGCAAGGCAGCCAGGCTGGGCCTCGAAACGCCGCAAGCCTGACTGTGTGGCTCACGTCATCTCCCCTTGGGGTGTCCACGGTCCTTGGACTGGATTTCCCGGAATGTGCCCAAGATGTATGGGCTCAGCGGGGCAAGTGCTCTGGGCAGGCTGGGCTGGACACTACGGTGGCGGCGGCCCCTCCTGAGGGCCAGGCCTAGTGGGGCGAGGCGCCCCAGGGCACCGAGGGACCCACCGTTCCGCAGCCTGGGAGCCCAAGGCCTGCGTTCTTCCCAGAAGTGGCTGTTCTTGACAGGTGCCGGGAGCCAAGGGCAGCCCAAGCTATTCCGCCCTGAAGTCCCCTCTTGAGGGCCAGCTGAGACCCTCCGTGCCTCTCCCTGCCGGACAATGCCTCACCACAGACGGCACTGGCCTCTCGGCTCCGCAGCACGGCCTGCTGTCCCTAGGGCATCGCACTGCCTGCTCACCGACACTGGGACGGGCGCGAGGTCAGACCCAGGACGCCCCTCCGGTGTGCATCCCACCCCCACTGCTCTCTCCCTATGTGACCCTGGCAGTCAAAGCTCCTGAGGGACGGGGGCGGGGCCCGGGGTGGGGGGGAGAGCAAACACCGACCACCGTGGAGGCCACTGGCTCCCCGGGGAGCTGTGCTGGGGGGGGGTGTTCTTTCTCATTGATGTAAGGAGACACGCTCGCAGAGATAGGCGTCTCTTTTTGTCCGTATTGGAGAAAACAGATATTAGCGTCGAAAGTGATTGCGTGGGTGTTAGAGCCAGAGGGGAGGTGAAAGTTAAGAAATGAATCAAATGAAAATTGTTAGGTGACCAGAGGACCGTTTTCTCTGTACTCGATTGGAAGATCCTAAGAAGTCTGATGATGCCAAGCTTTGGCAAGGATGCTGAGCCACGGGAGCTCTCGTCCACTCGTGGTGGGGATGCAAACTGGTGTAGCCACTTGGGGAGACAACGTGGCCTTATTTAGCACAGTCAGGGAGATGCGTCTTTGCTTCAAGGAGTGGACCCCGGAGCAGGGCTTCTGGAGCTGGTGCATGCGGATCACCTGGGAAATCTTGTCGGGAGGCAGTTTCAGCCTCAGGAGGTCTGGGTGAGCCCAGAGAGCCCGCGGACCTCTGTGCGAGTGTTCCCGAACATTCTCAGTGGCACTGCTGGTGGTAACACTGGTGAGAAACAACGCGAGTGGCACTGTTCGTGGACTGGGTGAGGGAAATCGTGGCATGGTCGCACAACCGAGTAGCTCACAGCCCAGAAGGGGGACTGCGCCTGGCCCGGGAGCTCTGGCCAGTTGGGGCAGAGCCCGATTTGGGCCAGGTCTCCCACGCCAGGGCCGGAACTTTGCTGGAGTCCCTTGGTGGGGGAGGTGAGGGTGGAAAGCCTGTGGCCCTGCCAGCCAGGCTCCTGGTAACATTTGGTTGGATTTGGAACGTAACTGTGTGCTGTGTGGCTCGTGTCCAGTTCCCAGCTGGGGAGAGCGTGTGGTTGCTGACCGGAAGCTGACTGTGAGGTCTCCCAGGCCCTGGCCAAAGTGGTGAGAGAATTCTCCCTGAAGAACTCTCGTTCGCATCCCAGCCTTGCTGTGTGACCTTGTGCAAACCGCAGGATGTCTCTGAGCCTCGGTTTCTTCAGCTGGAAAATGGGTATAATAGTAGCTCCTCACCTCCCATGGGCTGAATGGTGACCATCCTCAGCGGCTCTCCACGATCCCCCAGCCACCCGGCCCTATAATGGGGCCCCCATTTCTTCACTGGCCAAGTCTAGGGGGCGCTAAAGGGCTAGGGCAGGCCCTCCAGGCTCTTGGGGCACCTTGTCCTGACCACCCTCTCCAGCCCCAGCTCTGCATTTGCACAGCCGCGGCCCGGCTCACGGAGATGGCTCACCAGGAAGCAGATGCCCCTGAACTCTCGGCTAGGCCCAGGCATGGGCAGGCCAGGGTTCACTGGCCTGCCCTCGCCCCGCTGGCCAGCTCTGGCCTCAGTCTGGGGGTCGGCCCTGGCTGGGGTTTGGCCTTGCCAGCTCGCCACCCTCCTGTGTCACCTCCCCGTGCCTCTGTCACGGCCCCTCAACCACACTGGGTTCCTGGGCATTCCTCAGTACCTGCCGGCCCCCCCTGTCTGAGATCTCTGCCCCGACATCTCTGCAAAGCTGGTTTTCTTGTCTGTGGGTCTCAGGAAGGAAGAGAAGCCCGTGAGAGAGAGCGAGCCAGAGGGAGAGCAGTCGCAGCCCGAGTGACAGGAGCCCGAGTGCGTATCTGAAAACCCAATAAATATGGAAAAGCAGGGGCCACTGAGTGCCTGGGCTGCCGCTCGGGCCTCCTGCACAGAGCCCGTGGGGTGAAGCTTTGAACCCGCTTCCGGATCCCAGGAAGGCCAAGGGGCAGCTGTTTCCTCACGCGGCCGTGGCAGGGCTGGGCCGAGCCTGGGCATCGAGCCAAAGTGTCCAGAGGGAACCGCGGCAGCCGGCTGCGCTCTGCGGGTCTGGAGCCGCCACGCTGGGGCAGGTCCAGGGTCGTCTACGGGGAGAGACCCCGGGCTGGGGCCGGAGATGTGGTTCCAGGCCAGCTCACTGGGTTCAACCTTCCTGTGGCCTTCACTTCAACATTTAATTTTTTTTTTCAACGTTTATTTATTTTTGGGACAGAGAGAGACAGAGCATGAATGGGGGAGGGGCAGAGAGAGAGGGAGACACAGAATCAGAAACAGGCTCCAGGCTCTGAGCCATCAGCCCTGAGCCTGACGCGGGGCTCGAACTCACGGACCGCGAGATCGTGACCTGGCTGAAGTCGGACGCTTAACCGACTGCACCACCCAGGCGCCCCTACTTCAACATTTAAAATAGTTGGTTCTCGGTAGCTCTTCCTGCCCACGGGTCCTGTGCCTGTGCTTTAATAAAATCACCTTTCGCACCAAAAACAGAATAGAATAGAATAGAATAGAATAGAATAAAATCGTTGGTTCTCTAAGGGTCCTTCTTCAGCTATGAAATAGAGCCCCTGGTGTGATTTCTTGAAGGCAGTTTGAGCCTTGGCCCCATGACCACTCTGGTAGGGAAGAAACAGGCCCCTTCTGCCTCTTGCCCCTGGAGAACCCATCATCCTGCACTTGGTGCCCTCAGACTCAGGCTTTGGTCCCTCTGGAGCCCCTCACGCTTTCCGGAGCTGTCTGTCCTGCCCTCTGCACTTCCTGGGCTGCTGTGCAGGAGTCAAGTCTTGGCGCGGTATCATCACCAGTCCGTGGGAGACCACCTCTCATTCATTTTATTCTGTGACGGGTTCCCTTGTATCTCCAACCCCCGCTCCCGTCCCCCCCAACCAAGACTCCCACTTCAGAAAACATATTTTGGGGTGCCTGGGTGGCTCAGTCCGTTAAGCGTCCGGCTTCGGCTCAGGTCGTGATCTCACAGTTGAGTTCAAGCCCCGCGTCGGGCTCTGAGTTGACAGCTCAGAGCCTGGAGCCTGCTTTGGATTCTGTGACTCCCTCTCTCTCTGCCCCTCCCCTGCTCGTACTCTGTCTCTCTGTCTCTGTCTGTCTCAAAAATAAATACATAAACATGAAAAAATTTAAGAAAACTGATATTTCATCTTTGGGTGTGTTTCTGTACTTGTAAAAATATACCACTTGGTTTTCTTTTTTTTTTAATTTTTTTTTTCCAACGTTTATTTATTTTTGGGACAGAGAGAGACAGAGCATGAACGGGGGAGGGGCAGAGAGAGAGGGAGACACAGAATCAGAAACAGGCTCCAGGCTCTGAGCCATCAGCCCTGAGCCTGACGCGGGGCTCGAACTCACGGACCGTGAGATCGTGACCTGGCTGAAGTCGGACGCTTAACCGACTGCGCCACCCAGGCGCCCCCTTTTTTTTTTTTTTTTAATTTTTTTTTTTTCGCCACTTGGTTTTCAATTGGTGCCGCGTTAGGTCTCATTCCGTTCCTTAGCACTCTAACTGAGCATCACGATCTTTCCCAGGAGCCTCGGGTGCTCCTAGTTCACTGCTTTTCATGGACATCTGGACCCGCCGCCCCGCCGAGGTGCGTGCATTCCAGTGGAAAGGAAAACATTCCTTTCCATTCTCCGTGGGATGGGGATCAAGGTGGGATCACAGAGCTGGGAGAAGGATGGCTGGTTAAGAGTAGTGATGGTTCAGCCTCTGGAACAAGGTCGATCCCACCTCACAGCAGAGCAAAGGAGGGGCCCAGTGAATTCAAGATCCAACTCTTAAAAAGTGAAACTGCATATACTGTGTCCAAGAGGTAAAGCTAATAGGAGTAAACATGGGTTGATAGCTTTGTGATCCTGGGGTGGGGAAGATGAATCGCAAATGTCCCAAACATGAAGTGTGCTCCCATGCATGAGAGAGAGAGAGAAAGAGAGAGAGGGAGAGAGAGAGAGAACATGTGTACAAAGGAGAGAGCGGTGAATTTGATTACATAAGAATGAAGGATTTCTGTCTCATGAAGGACACCACACACAAAAATTAACAGGCAAATGGCAGACTGAAAGCAAAAAAATAAAAAAAAAATTTTTTTAACGTTTATTTATTTTTGAGACAGAGAGAGACAGAGCATGAACGGGGGAGGGTCAGAGAGAGAGAGAGAGAGGGAGACACAGAATCCGAAACAGGCTCCAGGCTCTGAGCTGTCAGCACAGAGCCCGACACGGGGCTCGAACTCACGGACCGCGAGATCATGACCTGAGCCGAAGCCAGCTGCTTAACCGACTGAGCCACCCAGGTGCCCCGCTTTTTCTGTATTTTAGATACTTTGCTTAAAAGAGGAAGAACTAAAGAGGCTTAGGATGGGTATTTAGAGGGTTGTGAAACTCGGCGAGGCTTCTGTGTGTGAATTTGCGAGTGTGTGAGTGAGTGTATGTTAGTGTCTCCCCTCGGCTCCCCCAGAACGGGGACGGGGATCATGACAAGGGTTATCGTAGCCCAGCACCTAGGATCAGTCAGGGACCCTCCACACACACCCCCTGCCCCTTCCGGCAGCCCCAACAGGTCCCCACTTTGCAGAAGAGGAAACGAGGCTCCAAGAAGCGAAGTGACTTGCCTAAGGTCGCACAACGAGCCAGCGGCAGAGCTGGGATTTGAGCCAGGCCCGGGGCTCTCCTGACCTGCCCCGCGAAGCTGCCCGAAGGGCAGGTCATGTTTACCCGGCCTCCAGTGCAGATCCCTGCTGCGCAGTGCGCAGCCCCGATGACCCGACACGGCAGCCCAGCCCTGGGAGGTTCTGTCTGTTGGCCCCAAGACTGAACAAAGCAGGGGTCCTCTCTGACCTGAGAGTCGGGTCCTGTGTGCACAACTCGGGGAGCCTCCCGCTGCCCCAGAGGACGTGGTGACATAGCACGGCTCATCAATGGCTGTGGTGTGTGTGAGCCAGCTGGTTGTGCCTCAGAGTTGACATTTCCCTGGCCGAGCTCCTCTTCTTAGAAAGAAAACACGGGATGTAGGGCAACTCCAACAGCTGTGTTTAAATGCCAGACTTCATTTGACCTTCAGAAGCAGAGAACGTTGTCCTGTTTCTCACAAACATTCCCATCTCTTCTCAAGGGAGCCCCGTTACTTACAAACATGGCAATTCTACAATGACCATGACTGCCAGGCAGCACTGTGCACGTTGTGCACTGCCTAACTCCAGGGAGAACACCAGTCTACGTAAAAGTACCCTTTTTCTGTTGCACAGTGCTCAACCTGTGCAACAGTGCCTGGTGGCCCTGAGCCTCCAGAAATATTTCCGCTGGGTAGACAGGTGAGTGGGTCCCCTGAAGCTTTGAGAGGGCAGGTGTGCTTGCCTTCTTGTCGCTTTGCGTCCCCTTGAGCAGGAGAAACTGACCAGTTCCACAAAAGGGACCTGGAGGTGGATGGCCCACCCTCATTGATGAGCACTGCATATGTCCCCAGCACAATGTCTCACTTACCTTCCCCTCCCCCCACATTCCAGCGGGCCCAGACTTGGCTTGTGTTAAAAGTCTCCGCAGCAACCCTTCCATATCTGACTCTTAATTTCTTGGGGGGGGGACTTCGATGTACTCGCCCCTGTGTCTTCTGCCTCCTCTCCTGGTCTCTGCCATCTCCCTCCGCCACCGCCATTGTCCGGGTTGCTCAGGTCCCGAGCCCTGAGTCCTCCCTGACTCCGCGACGTCCCTGCCTGCCACGGCCCAGGTCAGTAAGTCCTGGTGGTCCTGCCTCCTAGATACACTTGGGTCCCCTCCTTCTTCACCTCCCTACCTCCTATGTGTCCAGGCTGGCCAGCATCCCTCACCTGAGGAGGGCTCCAGCCTCCTTCTGGCCTCCCTGCCTCAGCGACACCCCACTGCAGACCCTTCTTTTCCCTGTGGCAACCAGAGGGGCCTCTGAGAAATTAAATCGAGAGGAGCCAGACCCCAAAGGCCCCCTACTGTATAATTCCTTGTATATGAACAGCCAGCAGAGGCCAATGCACAGGGACAGAAAGCAGATGGCTGGTTGCCAGGGGCTGGAGGGAGGGAGGATGGGGAGTGACTGCCCAGGGGTTCGGGGTTTCCTTTCGGGGTGGTGGGAGTGTTGTGGAGCCAGGGAGAGGGCAGTGACCGAAAGAACGAGATGCTGCTTCATCTGCATACTTAAAACATTGAATGGCAGATTTGGTTATGTGTGTTTTACCACAATCAATACAGAATTTAATCAGATGTGGTCTGATCAACTGCCCTCCCCCCACGGCTCCCCAGATGCCCTCACAATAACCCCAAATTTGGTGTGGGGCCCCCAGGCTCCAGAACCTCACCTGCCCCTGGAGGGCTCAGTCCTCTGCATATCCCCGGGGTTCCTCCTCCAGGCCTCTGCATGGTTTCCCCTCCCCCTTTCCTCAGACTTTCCAGGGCTGCCTCTTCCCCACCTTTGAGGCTGCACCCCTGCTGACTCCTGAGTGCCTGGGACCGAGTCGGGGGGTCTTTGTGGTCTGGATGAACGGAACATACCAGCTGGGTGGGTTCCTCTCGCCCCATGCGGCTTCTGGCCACTGGCTCGCAGGGGCCTCTGGCCAGCTGGTCAACCCTCGCCCTCCTGCGGGCCCGCCAGAGCTGAGCCCTGAGCACGGCCTCCTGGGAGCCCGGCTTCGTCTTTGCCCCTCAGAACCCTTTCTTCTGGCAAAAGATTCATCCCTTTGGCACGAGCAGCGTTGGATTCTGCCTCAGTGCTTTCTGCTTCTGCAAATCCTCCGGGCTCCCATGCCCCTCCCTGCTAATACCCGTGCCCTTGAGAACTTTCGACTTCTTCTGGCTTCAGGGAGGGCTTGTCCAGAGAACCAGAATCACACCCAGCACTTGGCACACACCACGGGCTAGACCACGGGGTAGGAAGGGCAGCACCGGGCCTGTTCTGAAACGTCCCTACCTGTGTAGCGATGGTTCCTAAGGTGAAGGTCAGGAACGTCTGTACCTTGTCAGCTGCTATGGCTGCCTTGAAACGCCCTCGAAACTCTACCCGAAAGTCACCTTCTCAGTGAGGGGACCTTCCTACTTAAAATTGCACCCCCCCATGCCCTCCCTGCCTCATTTTTCTTCAGAACCCTCATCACCATCGATGAACGGGGCAGAGGCTTTCCTCGTCCGTAACTGCCTTGTCTGAATTGTTGGGGCGATGCTCACAGACGGTCAGAGAGCAGCCAGCCCGCCCCCCCTTGGCTCCTCAGGGCACAGTCCTGGCTGGGCCTCATCCTTCCTCTCCAGGACCATCGACGGCCCTTGCCCAGCTCCCTGCTCTGGCTTCTCGCTTCCAGACCTCCCTTGGAAGGGGCTGCCCAAATGCAGACCTTAGCACTCCTCGGCTTAGCACTGACCGGGTGGCTTCTCAACTTCCGCACCGCCGACACTGCGGGTGGATAACCCCCCATTGGGGGAGCTGCTCTGACCATTGTAGGACGTCCAGCATCCCTGACCTCAACCCCAGAGATGCCAGGAGCACTCGCCTTTGTGACAATTAAAAATGTCTCGAGATGTTGCCAAACATCCCCTAGGGGCAGAACCGCCCTTGGCCAAGACATCACCTTTTCTCTTAGGGATAATTTCAAGCAGATACAAAATCAGGGAGCACAGGGTGAAGAACCCCCGGGACCTGTCACCCAGCTGCACAGTTATCAACCCCTGGTCAACCTTGTTCCATTCCCACACCTACCCAACACTCTCTTTATTACTTTGAAGCCAATCTCAGACATCGTATTATTGTGTCTGCAAATATTTTGACAGTTCCCTCTAGAGAACAAAGCCTCGGGGCACCTGGCTGGCTCATTCGGCGGAGCGTGCGGCTCTTGAACTCGGGATCATCGGTTCAAGCCCCATGGTGGGTGTAGAGCTTACTTAAAATAAAATAAAACAAAATAATGGTGTGTCTTCTAATCTATGGGCTTCTTGTCCATCTCTTTGATCCCTTGCAATTTATTTGTTGGAGAAACCAGCTCTTGACCCCCAGAGTCTCCACGGTCTGGATTTTTCCTGGCTGCGCGCCTGTGGTGGCGTTTGGTATGTTCTTCTGTCTCCTGTATTTCCTGAAATTTGGTGGTTGGGTCCAGTGCTTACGCAGACTCGGGGTGGATTGTTTCTGGCGAGAAGGGTTCGGAGGCAATGCTGGGTTCTTCCATCAGGAGACGCACAGTATCTGCTGTTCCTGTCTGTGATGTCAGCGGCTGCCTGCCTTAAGCCCTGGCAGCCTGCTTCTCCAGTTTCCCAGTGCCTGCCTCGGCCTGCCCCGGGCTTGTTGCGGGACCACACCGCTCGCCTGCGAGATGTTTCCCGGGCTGCCGGGGTGGGGTGGAGGTGGAGGCAGGCTCTCAGAGGCTGTGCCTGCTCTCCCCAACATCGTGGGCGCCTTAGCTGGGCAAGCAGGTCTCGTGCCTTGAAGGCCGTGCTGTGCACCACGGGAAAACTCTGTGGCCAGGACTCTATCTCCCAGAAGTCAGAGGTGAGGACTTCTCTCCTAGCCCTCGGGCAGTGGTGGTTTCACAGGTAAAGGGGAGAGAGAGGGCACCGGGGCAGCAGCTACAGCTGGGTAATGGGACGGGGGGTAGCACACAGGCCCCATCTGAGACCCGAGACTGGTGGGATGCTGTGGGCCCAGGAGGAGCAGTGGGCGGGCCTGCCTGCTCTCGATGGATGCCGGGCTGTACCCTTCCCTTACATATCAAGGCACCTAGAGACTTTAGTCTGAGCTCCCTGCTTTGGTGGGAGAACTACACAAATCTGGGTGCTGAGGGATAAGAAGGGAGAGCTCTGCTGGGCTGGGTGTCTGAGGACCTCTCAGAGGGAGCGACACTTGACCTGCATCTTCAAGGACATCTTCTTCCTCTGGGCACGTCGTCCGTGTGCAGTGGGGCCCACAATAGAGATGTGTTTAAACGCTTTTGTCTCCCCAAGGCGGTCAGCCTGCAGCTGGTGCTCACCATGTGGGAATGGTCTGGAAGGGTCCAAGGGAAGAGGAAGCCACCGTGGGAGTGGGTGACAGCCACAGAGGTGCGTGGGAACTAGCGAGTCAGGGCTCCTAACACCAGCTCCCGTGGGTTGCCCTGGAGGACCCACTTTACGTGGATTATTTTATCACAAGAACCCTATGAGAATGGAAGTATTATTGACATTTAGCAGACCAGCAAACTGAGGCTTAGAGTGGTCAGTGATTCACTCTAGTCACGCAAGTGGTAGAGGCGTAATTCAAACCCAGTTCTGGGTGATTCTAAAGGTGTAGAAAATGTAACTGACTGTGGTTCCTTAAGTAAGTCAGGGATCAATTGTCACTTAAGAGATGACTGGAGGTGGGGTCGAGGGCTGGCTTGGCAGTTGCACAAAATCATCAGAGCCCCAGGCTCCACCGTCCTCAGTTTATGGCTTCCATCTCCAAAGTCACCTCATAGCCCAAGATGGCTGCTGGAGCTCCAGCTGTCTCATCTGTTTTATAGGCAAGAAGAAGAAGAGAAGAGAAGGAGCACAGACCTTCCTCCTACTCTAATTGGCTCTTTAAAGAGGGTCTCTATTAGTCCCACTCAAAAGCTTCCAGATCATTGGCTACGGCAGCTCCAAAGGAGGACGGGAAATGCAGTCTTAGTTGGGCACGTCGCTGTGCAAAGACCAGAGCTCTGTGAGCGAGGAAGAGGGAGATGATATTATAGGGCCTCCCTCCCCACCTCACCAGTCCCCAGGGGAGCCATTTTCCACGCCTCCCAGTTTCCCCGGAGCAGCGTGTCCCAGGACGCATGTAATCCAGACCCACCGATGGGAGTGACTTGAGGCTTTGCAAGTCATTCAGCCCTTCTCTTCTGGACTGCTTTGCCGGGGGACGCAGGCCCAGAGAGGCATGTCCTGGGCCGTGTGCTGCAAGATGAAGTGCCACAGTCTCACCGCTCGTCCCTGGCTTTGCCTGTGGTCTCCTACGGGGGACCCACGGGGCCGTCTGATGCGCGTAGAATCTGTGCTCGTTTATTACGCCGGTTGGTGGTTTCGAGCGTGTGGGCTGGTGTCAGAGAGACCCGGCTTTGGCCCTTGGCTCCGCCTTTCCCTGGTTGCATGACCATGGGCAAATGTGCTTGCTTGTTCATGAATTTTCATCCCCTCGCCTGTGAAATGGGCATCACAATTCTGCCACACGTATGTCGAGGGCTTATTTGGCACCAGCCCTTCTGAATGCTCCATGGACACTAATATACTGAGCCTCTCCAGTGGGCCTGTGAGATAGGGACGGCTGTCATTTCCATCGCATGGGTGAGGAAACTGAGGCACGAGGAGTTTAAGTACAGCGAGGGAATCACCAGGCTGGGAGAGAAACCTTATCTGACCGGAGCTCACTGAGGTCTGTGACGGGCTCCATTTAGTACCTCGTGCATAGTAGGTACTTGGCACGCGTTGGCTAATGCTACCCTGTTCCCCAGTCCCCTGGCCTTTGATGCCCGCACTTGGCTAAGCGTTGTCTGCCTGGCTCTTTGTAGTTCCATTCGTTCCACTGGCTGTTTTTATTTCTATTTCCTTGGAATTCTGGATTCTAGATGTGAGTCTCAGTGGTCATTTGCAGCACACATGAGAAGACCAGGGCTTTGGGGCGATGTGACAGCTTCCCAAATGGGAGTAACTGGGAACGCGATGTTTATTCTGCAGAAACCAGTGACCCAGCTGCCCTCCCTGGGGGAGTGACCCATGGACTCTTCTTCCATAGTTTTGCCAGAGTGACTGGGATGGTCTCTGCTGGGAGAGGCCATGCGAACAGGGTGTCATGTCTATGCTGAAGGCTTACTGGGAAGAAGCACCAGGACAGGGCAGCAGGCAGATGTGGGAGAACAGGGTTGGGAGCCATGAACTCTCCTGCCATTATTTCCTCACAGAGCCTCGGGCCTGGAGAAGACCAGGCCTGGTGGCCTTCTCAGTCCTAGAACAACGGGACTTTCTGACAACAGCCCCAGAAACAGGACTGGGGATTGAGGCAGACCCCGCCGACCGACTTCCTAATACCTGTTCTGTTTGTGCTGACAAAACATCGCTTGGCTTTTTGATCAAGAGAGCCAGCCGTGACCATTCTGTCACCAAATGCTCATGCTGATCATGTGACCCCGGCAATCAGTCCTGAAGCAGAAGGTCTGCTCGGGGCATTTCTGGGCAAGCTTTTGCTCTCCGGACGAAAACAGGCAGGTGTAGTTAGCGGGGCCCGTGACCTTTCCCCGTCCGTGGACTTGTCTTGTATCCAGGTGTGAGGACTAGGGCCATGGCACAGCCATCTTGTGATTCCGAGGCCAAAGCACGAGGATGGAGGGTGAATTATATTAGGGAAGGTGGAGTCACAGTCCCTGATCCTAGCAGCTGCTTGCTTCTGGTTGTGTTATGTGAGAAAGAAAAAGAACCCCCTGCCTATGTGTTTAAGCCTCTATCGGCTGGGTTTTGTTTTTTGCAGGCGAATGTGTTCCTAACTGAGACCGAAGTGAAGGCAGAGGGTGGGTCGGGCCCATCAGGGACCCTGCGTGCTCAGAGAGGCTCATAACTGCTCCTCAGGACTGCTGTGTGCTAAGGCCTTTACTGGGCCTTGGTGACATCCGGCAAATCGGGCCCAGACCCTTCCCTCTAGGGGGTCATGGTCCATCAAAAAAGAGGACACTAATTGTTCATTGGAACAGACTGTTGTACAATGCTCCGGGTATAAGAAATCCCTTCCCTTTGCAAAGTCAGATGAAACCCTGCTCCAAGGCCCACATACCAAGGTTGGCAAAAACTACAATTGCTCAGGATCACCGGGGAACTTAGGGCTTGGTCAGCCCTAAAAAATCGAAGGGGACCTTTGTCTTCCGCCTTTCACATTTCGGCGGACCCGGTCTGGTTTTCGTTAAATAAGATTAGCTGCTATAACGAGGAAACCCCGAAGTCTCAGGGTACAGCACTGTGAAGATTTATTTCTTGTTCGTGTGAGTTGGGTGTGGGCTGGTGGGAGCTGGTGAGCACATGGGGGTCAGCTTGGTGCAGCCTTTCCGTCTTGTGGCTCTGCTTCCTCTAGGTAGGTCTTCGGGATCCTCTCATTCAGCAGGGAGATGGGGAAGGAGAGATGAGGCCGGCACATAGGAGGGTCTTTGGCCTGGGAGCGATGTCATCACTTCCTCTCACGTTCCATTGGCCGGAACTTGGTCACGTGGCCATCCCTTACAGCAAGGGAGGCTGGGAAATGGAGTCTCGTTGTGTGCCCAGAGATATTGTGGACACTTGTTGGCCCTCAGAGGTGATGGCCAGCGGTCTCCCTTCGTCATCTCTCCAAGCCCCTGTCTACAGCTTTTTCTCCTCACAGAGCAGCCAGTCAAGGCCCTTGGAGCACCTGGACCTTCCCAACATAAACACCTGAGCATGGGCCATCTCCAGGAAGCCCACTTGACCGGGGAAGGGCCCTCTTCTCTGGAGCCACCCACACCTGGGGTTAGAACAGGGTTTCTCAACCTCGGCACTATTCTGTTTTGGCTTAGATGGCTTTTGGTGGTGGGGCTATCCTGCACACGGTAGGATGTGAGCACCGTGCCTGTCCTCCACCCACAAGATGTCCATAGCACCTCCCAGCTGTGACAACCAAGTCTCCAGGCGTTGCCCAATGTCCCTGGGGGTGTGTATGTGGCAAAATCGTACCTGGTTGAGAACGCTGCATTAGGAGATGCCAGAACTTTAGATAAAAAAGGCTGCCTTCTCCTTGGTGGACGGCTGAGGTGCAAGGAGGGAGAGGCACACGTTGTGTCCTGGCACGTCTGTGGCAGCAGAAAATAAAACCAAGATGGCAACTCACTTACCAGAAAATCATAGTTAAAATAACAACGAGATGAGATTAACATTGTAACGAGGTCTCTGTAGGGCTGGGCGTGTTCCAAAGGCAGGACCGTCAGGTCAACTGCACAGGATCAGGGCACTTTTCAAAGGAGGAGGCACTTCAACCAGGTCACAGGCTGGAGGACTTTGCCCAAAGGCCTTCGGTGGGTCTCTAAAGGCATCACGGTGCATTCTGGGAGTTGGAGGTGCTTTGATGTGACTGGAGTAGGAGTGGGTCCTTGTGAGCTACCTCGTCCAAGAGTCTGCCTTCATGCTGGGTTTAGCCCCCGCCTCTCTGTCCCTATTGTCCCCGTACAGGCCGACTGTACCATTGGTCACCCTGCAATGATTTGCTTCTTCTCTAAACCCTGTCTTTTGTCCTACTGTGTCCCAGTGCTGTGCACATAGTAGGTGCTCAGGCTACTGAATGAATGAAGCAATCAATCAATAAATGAAGGAACTGATCCAGCACAACAAGACTGAACTTTGGTCTGTGCGGTAAGGAGCCATTGCAGGGTTTTGAGCAGGGGAGTTGCCTGCTGTTGGGTGGAGGCAGGGAGGCCAGCTGTGGTGACTGTTCAGGTGGGAGCTGATCAGGGCCGAGAAGAGCTCTTTCAGAGAAACGGTTGTTGATGACTGATTCGTTGTGGCAGGGAGGGAGAGAGGGAGGAGTCTGGGTGGTGCAGAGAATGGGGGCCTAGGGTCACGGACTAGGAGTGGAGGGGGCTGGGAGCGAGGTGCCTGGAAGACCACACACCCCCTTGTGGGGAGGAGTCCAGTGGGTGGGAGAGTCTGGGGTCTGAAAGGGAAGTTCAACTGAGCAATGGAAAATTAGGAGTCATTCACGTGTAGTGGCTGGAAGAACAAACACGTAATTCCACTTTTCAGAAGCTGGCTGTAGCTGTTTCTGCAAACACACAAGGCAGTCGCAGCCCTGATGTTCTGAGAAAGAGCAACTTTCCTTTGGAAGAATAGTCGAAAGAGCTCTTGGCTGGGTTACAGGTCTTGGGTTTGCCTGGAAGCAAGGTCGAAGGGGGAGAAGTGCTCCATTTCCCCCAGAGATGGGGAATGGGTGTGTGTATGTGAAAACGCCGGAGGGCAGGAGCAGGCCGTTAAGAGACAGGGTTTCCTCAGAGACAGGGGCTGACACCCTTGAGAAGCTGAGATGGCCAACATTCCGTTTTAAATGACTCCTCCTGTGTAATTACCCTTGACGTTTGAACTCCATAATAGAAAGCTAAATAACCCAATTAGAAATGGGCAAAGGATCTGAACAGGCATTTCTCCAAAGGAGATAAACAGATAGCTGATAGCACAGGAAAAGATGCTCAACATCATTAGCCGTTAGGGAAATACAGATCAAAACCACAAGGAGATACCGCTTCACACCTAGGAGAAGGGCGAGTATCAAAAAGACAGAAACAAGGGGTGCCTGGGTGGCTCAGTTGGTTAAGTGTCCAACTTCAGCTCTGGTCATGAGCTCACAATCTGTGAGTTCAAGCCCCGCATTGGGCTCTCTGCTGACAGCTCAGAGCCTGGAGCTTGCTTGCTTCAGATTCTGTGCCTCCCTCTTTCTCTGCCCCTCCCCTGCTCATGCTCTGTCTGTCTCTCTCAAAAATGAGTAAACATTTTTAAAATTAAAAAAAAAAAAAGGCAGAAACGAGCACGTGTTGTTGAGGCTGGGGAGGAGTTGGAGCCCTCACGAACTGCTGGTGGGAATGTAACATGGGGTAGCCACTGTGCAAAACAGTCTGGAAGTTTCTCAAAAGCCTCAGTATGACTCAACAATTTCACTGCTAGAGAACACCCAAGAGAAATGAAAATGGAATCCATTAAAAAAAGAAACAAATAAAACCAATCAACCTGTACATGAAATGTCCACGGCAGCATTATTCACAACGGCCAAAATACGGAAACAACCCAGTATCCAGCAACGGATGAACGGATGAACAGAATGTGGTATGGCCATACGGCGGAATATGATTCAGTCATAGAAAGGCATGAAATACTGATACGTGCTCCCATGTGGATGGACCTCAGAAACATTATGCTGAGCAAAATAAGCCAGACACAAAAGGTCACACGTGTTGTGTGATTCTTCCAGAAGATGCGAATCTGTAGAGACAGAAGGTAGGTTAGTGGCTGCCAGGGGCTGGGGTGGGGACGGGGTGCAGGGTGACGGCTACGTGGGGTGATGGAAATGTTCTGGAATTAGATCGTCACACGGCATTGTGAATGTGACTAAAAATGACTGACCAGTACACTTTAAAATGGTTAAAATAGTTCTTTGAGGAAGATGGGGTGGCAGCTGCAGCAGAGGTGGGGTTACCTACTCCTGCCCCTGCCTCCCTTCTGTTCCCTCTCCCCGAGGAATGAGGAATGAGGAACCGGTCAGTCAGGAGGCCACAGCACGGCTTCCGCTTCTTGAGATAGTGGAAAGACAGCCGCGGAACCAAGGTGGTGGATCACCAAATTAGGATGACTCTGAGCAGCCATAACGTAAAATCTTTGGAGAAGGTGTGTGCTAACTTGAGCAGAGGTGCAAAGGAAAAGAATCTCACTGTGGAGGGACCAGTTTGAATACCTACCAAGGCTGTGAGAAACACTGCAAGAAAAACTGTCCGTGCTGAAGGTTCTAAGACTTGGGGTCTTTGCCAGATGAGGACCCGCAAGCCGCTCACTGGTTGACATTGTCCTGCGGCTGCTCGGCAGACATAACCTCCATCAGCAGCGAGCCAGCGGTCAAGGTTGAAGTGACCACTGCAGGTGCTTTAAGCGGCATTTCTCATACATCGATTACCAATTGTTAAAAAAAGAAAAGAAAAGAAAATGGTTAAGGGGCACCTGGGTGGCTCCGTTGGTTAAGTGTCTGACTCTTGATTTTGGCTCAGGTCATGATCTCATGATTCGTGAGTTCAAGCCCTGTGCTGGGCTCTGCTCTGACAGTGCAGAGCCTGCTTGGGATTCTCTCCCTCCCTCTCTCTCTGTCCCTCCCCTGTTCGCACTCTCTCTCTCAAAATAAATAAATAAACTTTAAAAGAAAGAAAGAAAAGAAAATGGTTAATAAAATGAAGTTTATCTCAACACAAAAAAACTTCTTAAAGTAGGTTCCGTGCCCAGTGTGGGGCTTGAACTCATGACCCCGAGATCAAGAGCTGTGTGCTCCACCTACCGAACCACCCAGATCCCCCCTGCCAATATTTTTAAAGTATATGGGAAGTCTCTGTACTTTCTGCTCACTTTCCCCAGAAAGCTAAAAGTACTCTAAGGTGTATTAATTAACAAAACACACAGAAAAACACGAGGTGGCCATGAAGGGTAGGAAAGCTGTAGCCTCGGGCCCCGTGGCACCACCTGCAAGCTACTAGGCATGGGGACCCCCTCCCTGTGCATCTACTGTTGTCACCGCCAGCCTGCACCTCCCTGGCCCCGCCACGGTTCGCCCCTTCCTCTTTCTGAATGACCGAGCTTCCCTTTGGTCAGCAGAGGCTGCCTACAGAGAGCCCATCAAAGGGCTTGTTTGTTGCCTTTGACCCTCATGACAAGCCCGTGAGGAATCGAGGGTTCAGGGAGGTCAGGACATTTGCCCAGGATCAATGAGTGGTTAAGTGGCAGAGCCTGGCTGGGACCTCGGGTGTGTCCGGTCCCAGTGTGCACAGGAGAGGGGCGTTGCCGTTGGGTCAGTTCCCAGGCAGCCCCTGGACAGCAATGCCCTGAGTCTGGAGACAATACACCCACTGGCCTGGAGACACAGATGCACACTCACACATTCTGACACATGGACGTATACTCCCCCCTGCACGGATCACACCTACACACACCCGCTGGCACCGAGATACAGGCAAGCACACATGGACACACACCTGCACTCACACTGAAACAGTCGCATCCACGTGTGAACTAGACACGCACTCGCATAGATGCTGAAGCACATTCGCCCACCTGGAAACACACACACACACACACACACACACACACACACACACCCCGAAACGGACATTTATACCTACACAGTGAGACATAGACCCAGACAACTCATACACACACAGACACGTACAAGTGCAGAAACACAGACCCAAACAGTAACACATTCCCATGAGGGGCTGGGCTCGGTAGCTGGGCTCCAGCCTGCAATTTAAAAGTGCTGATTACCTAAGTCCTGGGCTGGAGGAGAGGGAAACAGGCTGGCTCTGAGTTTCCCGTGGCCTGTGGGTCACTTTGACCCGGCCAGGCCTCACCACAGGCACTTAGCCATCTGGTGCCCAGGCAGCCGGTTCCAGCTGCTCTCACTGGGGAGAGTAGGAATCAGGGAGAGGGCAACTCGGGGACCAGGGCGGAGTGCTCCTAGGGGCCGCTCCCCTTAACCTAGGGCCACGTCTCCTTCCAATTCCTTAACCTCAGACTGTCAGAGTCCTTGAGTGTGGCGGTTACTGAATCCTGACGGTCACAGCTAACGGTAATAGCAGCAGCAGTGACAGCATTACTGAAGAGCATCGATTTGCTAAACATCTTCTGTGCACCAAGCACTGTGCTGAGAGCATTATCACCTTTGACCCTCACAACAAGCTTAGAAGATCAGTACTAGCCTCGTACCATTACGCTGATGAGGACACAGAGGTCAGCAGAGGCAAAACACCCTGCCCAAGCTGGTCTTAGAACCCAGGTTGTATCAGTCAGCTCTTGCTACAATAATGCTGCATAACAAACCAGCCCGGACGCAGGGGCTTACGGAGAGCGTTTATGCTCCTGTACGTGTCTGTGGGGTGAGGGTAGGTTGGCTGGTCTAGTGTGAGCTGGTCTCCTCCATGTTGGTTTGTTCTGGGGCTCAGGCTAAAGGGGCGGTGGTCACCCAGGATTTGTGCTTCTCATGGTAGGTCACCACAGCACCAGAGGGCAGAGCATACCGCACAAGCCCATTTGAGGGCTCTGTTTATGTTATACCCATTCCTGTTCCATTAGCCAAAGCAAGCCGCCTAGGCCCAAAGTCAATGGCGCGGGGAAGTCTGCTCTCCCCACAACGGGAGGGGAAGAATGAGGGTGAATACCCGCTGAGCGACAATTCAATCTCACGCTCAGGTTTAACTCCGAAACCCCGGGCTCACCACCCGTATGTGACGTTGCCTCCGTGGGCGGATAGCCTTGCACAGGATGGGACATTAAGGGTCAGGCTTCCTGGGGTGGAGGTCCTGGCTCCGACACTTCCTGGCTGTTGCTTAAGCTTTCTGGGCCTCACTTTTCTCATCTGTGCGACGGGTTGTGTGCAGTACCAATGGGATGATGTAGATCAAGTGCTTGCTACGAGGCCAGCACGTGGGAAGCCTTCAGCAGACAGCAGCTGATGTTACTGGCTGTTGTCTCTAGCCGTTCTCGCCTGGGGGCCGCAACCCCCTTCCCAGAGCCATTTGGAAATGTTTGGGGGGACGGGTATTTCAAAGCGAGGGCCGGGGACACTCCATGTTTGCAAGACCCGCCCACACCGCAAAAAATGGTCTGGCTCAAATGCTGAGTGCCCTCCTCCGGAAACCGGACAGATTCTCACGCGGGCACTTCGTGTCACAGATGGAGAGATCGCCTGAGGAGGGGTGGGGGCTAGACCGGGAGGTGGCCTTGGGGTTCCTCGGTAAATACAGCATGTCAGCTTGCCGCTGGGATGCCATGTACCAAGGACGCATGGAGCAGGCAGCAGGGTCACTGGTGAGGGGGTGGGATGACAGCTTTCCCGGGGGTGGCCCCGCCGGAACTCAGCTGTACCTGCGCTACTCTCCTGAACAGGGCTGCCAAGCCCCAGTTTTATGAAAACAAGAACACGCCAGCGGGTGACGACACGCACACCTCTGCGGAGGAGCGATCAGACGCTCACAGCGATCAAAGCTCACGGCCCCAGGATGGGCAGCGACACCACCACACGCGGGGGGGGGGGGGGGGGGGAGGAGGCGGGGCGCAGCCGCACTTCGGTGACGTCCTGGCCGCCAGAGGCACAGCCTCGGGGAATCATGGGAGACAAAACCCACCCGAGGGGCAGTCTGCAAAATACCCTGTGTTCTCCCAAAGTGTCAGTGTCGTGAAAGACAAGGTCAGGCGAAAGGAATGTTCCACATCAAAGCCGGCGGAAGGCAACACGTGGTCCTGCGCTGGAGCCTGGCTCTGATGAGAAAACGCACCAGGAAGGATGTTTTCGGGACAATCGGTGAAATTCGAATGTGACCTATATGTTGGATATGATCTTGTAGCAATAATACACTTCCTGATTTGGGTCACAGTCTCGAGGTTTCGTAGGAAAACATCTTTGTTCTTAGGAAATAGCCACTGAAGTATTTAGCGCGAAGAGTCTGCAATTTACTTTCAAATAGTTGA
The DNA here is from genome assembly GCF_018350175.1 of Felis catus. Lineage (NCBI taxonomy): Eukaryota > Metazoa > Chordata > Mammalia > Carnivora > Felidae > Felis > Felis catus. The sequence continues at coordinate 11,800,515 of NC_058381.1, forward strand.
TAAAAAAAAAAAAAATGATTACATATGGGGTGCTTGGGTGGCTCAGTTGGTTAAGCATTCGACTTTGGCTCAGGTCATGATCTCACTATTGGTGAGTTCGAGCCCCACATCAGGCTCGGAGCCTGGAGCCTGCTTCAGATTCTGTGTCTCCTTCTCTCTCTGGCCCTCCCCCACTCTTACTCTCTCTCTCTCTCAAAAATAAATAAACATTAAAAAAACAATTACATATAAACAGACAAGGCAAATGCTGGGAAACGATAATAGGCAAACCTAGGTGAAAGGTATATCGGTTTATTGTATAATTCCTGCAAGTTTTTGGTGGGTTGGGAAATTTTCCAGGTAAAAAAGTTTTTAATCACTTAAAATGTGCAGCAGTCTGGTTCGTGTCATTGAGAAGTTCAAGAGATTGTTAAAGAGTAAGGCTCATGAGGGGCGCCTGGGTGGCGCAGTCGGTTAAGCGTCCGACTTCAGCCAGGTCACGATCTCGCGGTCTGTGAGTTCGAGCCCTGCGTCAGGCTCTGGGCTGATGGCTCGGAGCCTGGAGCCTGTTTCCGATTCTGTGTCTCACTCTCTCTCTGCCCCTCCCCCGTTCATGCTCTGTCTCTCTCTGTCCCAAAAATAAATAAAAACGTTGAAAAAAAAAATTTAAAAAAAAAAAACAAGAAAAAAAGAGTAAGGCTCATGAGTCTTTTTGAAAGAAGGCACAGGAAGTGCATTGGTAAATAGTGCAAATAAGCAGTATTCTAATCAGAAAGAAAAGCACTTGGGGAAAATGCCCAAAATTGTAAATAATGGGAGAAAGAAACCAAATTAAGTAAGGTATAACTATTCAACTATTAAATCAATGTAAATATGTTTGGAATAATAATATTCGCTGCGGGCAGGTCAGGGAAATGGAAACTTCACCCTTCTGCAGAGGCACAAAGCCTTATTTATTTTTTATTGAAGTATAGGTGATGCACGATGTTGTGTTAGTCTCAGGTGTATGACATCGTGATAGGACAAGTCTGTCCACGTGCTGTGCTCACCGCCAAGTGTAGCGACCGTGGGTCACCATCCATCGCTATTTTTTTCAACCCCACTGACTGTATTCCCTATGCTGTGCCTTTTGTCCCGGTGACTTCTTCATTCCAGAGCTGGAAGCCTGTATCTCCCTCTCCCTCTTCACCCCCTTTGGCTCATCCCCCCCACAGCTCCCTCTCCCCTCTGGCAACCATTGATTTGTTCTCTCTATTTATGGATGTTTCTGCTTCTTGTTTGTTGGTTCATTTGTTTTGTTCTTTGGATTCTGCATATAAGTGGAATCATATGGCCTTTGTCTTTCTCTGTCTGACTCATTTCTCTTAGCAGAATGCCTTCTAGGTTCATCCATGTCGCTGCACTCCTTGGGAAAGGAGTCTGGCTGTCTGGACCCTTTGCCTCTGGGGGTGAATCCTAAGGAAATAATCCTAAACCAGACTTCACACATTAAGATGACCCATGTGCCCCAAGAGGCAATGTCTTTGCTGAGGCCTGGCAACCCTTAGTTCTCATTGCTTCCCCGCCTCCTTTCTGGGTGCACCCCTGCTGAGATTTCCAAGTCACCTTCTAGCATTTGGGGCCACGGCTGCCTGTTCCTGTACCCGTGGCAGCCCCTGTTTGCCTCCCCAGCACTCAGTAGCACTCAGAGCTCCGCCCCCACCCCCACCAGAGTGTTTCTGGAACCAAGCCAATAAATGGGAAATGCCATCTTCTCCTGGAGTCTGGTCGCTCGCCATTCCCCGGCCACCGTTGCTTGATTGGGGTGGGTCACCTGACCCAAAGGTATAGTTCTCACACCCTCAGCCACCTGGATGGACACCTGGCTCGCGTGGAAGCAAATGGATCTCATTTCTGAGGTTTATTATTTTTTAGGATTTTATTTTTCAAATGTTTAATTTTGAGAGAGAGAGAGAGCGAGCAGGGGAGCAGCAGAGACAGAGGGGGACAGAGGATCCGAAGCAGGCTCCATGCTGACAGCCCGACGCAGGGGCTCAAACCCATGAACTGTGAGATCATGACCTGAGCTGAAGTCGGACGCTCAACCGACTGAACCACCCAGTCGCCCCTTTTAGGATTTTATGTTTAAGTAATCTCTACACACAATGTGGAGCTCGAATTCACAACCTGGGGATCAAGAGTCGCCAGCCAGGTGTCCCTCATCTTTGGGGTTTAAAAAACAAACGTATTATCTAATTTCCAGACGTTGGGAGATGTTCCAAACATTGGGATTTGCTTGCTAGCTTAATCCCAGTGTTTAGGAAAATAAACTATGTGATTGGAATCCCTTGAAATCTGTTGAGATTTGCTTTATGCCCCAGCATATGGTTGATTTTGGCAAATGTTGTATATGACCTTGAAAAGAATGTATGTTTTGCACTTGCTGGAAGGACTTTTTTTTTTTTTTTTTTTTTTTTTTTTTTTTTTTTAAAGTAGGCTCCACGCCCAACATGGGGCTTGAACTCACGACCCTGGGGTGGAGTCAGGTATTCTACTGATTGAGCCTGCCAGGTACCCTGAGGGCCATTTCTGAGGAGATCACGGTATAGAGTTGGCTCCTCACGTTCAAATGTGTAGCCCCACAGGGTTTTTTCCTGCTTTTTCCCTCAGTTACCGAGACAAACATTTTAACCCCACAAGATTTTATTAGTTTCACCATCTAATTTATTTTATTTATTTATAATGTTTTTTATTTTTGAGAGAGAGAGAGAGAGAGCAAGCGAGCATGCGTGGGGGAGGGGCAGAGAGAGAGGGAGACACAGATTCGGAAACAGGCTCCAGGCTCCGAGCTGTCAGCGCAGAGCCTAACTCGGGGCTTGATCTCGAGAGCCGTGAGACGGTGACCTGAGCCCAAATCGAGTTGGATGCTTAACTGAGCCACCCAGGCGCCCCCCTCCTTGTTTCCATTTTTGAGGGACGACTTCACTGGACTAGAATTCAGTTTTGGCCTTCCTTCACCCACCTGACCTGAGAAGAGGTCAGTGTGGCTGGAATACAGACACAAGAACTGGAATGGCGGGGCCATATGGGACCTCTGGAGGCCATGGTGAGGAGTGATGACTTACCTCAGTCCTTCGAGGAGTAGTCAGGCTTCTTAGAAACGATGAAACTTTAACTGGACCTTGAAGGGTGGATGTGATGGAAAGAGATAGGAGCAGAAGCACGATGTGTTTTGAGCATTGAGTATTTGGATAAGTGCTGATCCTGCACTGGGTCCTGTGCTGGGCTTCTTAGGTCATTTCCTCCATCCTAGGGAGGCAGGGTTGCACACTGGTAAAAGGCCAGGGCTGGCTTTGGGCTGGCTGGCTTGAAGCGCATCACTGACTCAGCTGTCTGCCTGTGGGCCGGTCCCTTCCCCAGAAGTTGGTTCCCTCATTTGGAAAGCCAGAATAACACTCCCCGCCTCACAGGGCAGTTCCGAGGCTTAAGCTGAGTCTGTAGCTTTGTAAGAGCTTGAAGAGCTTGGCTGTTTGTTTTAATTGGTAGAGTTTTCTCTTCTGCTGAGCATCAGAGAGGGTAAGTCACTTGCCCCAGGCCCACAGCCAGAAAGTTGGGGGGGAGGGGGACTTCCGGTCTCACTTGATGCTTTGATTTCCTGCTCACAGATCCCATCCCTCTCCGCTTTCCATGGACAGGGTCACTGGGGCCCAGAAAAGTGGTTTGCCCAAGAACACCCCAAATGTGGGAGTGGTAGAACCATTCATTCATTCATTCATTCATTCATTCCTTCCTTCCTTATTGAGTGCCTGCTTTATGCCAGGCATGATCCAGATGCCACGGAGAAAGTTGTGTATAAAAGGGATAAGAATCTCCATCCTCGTGAAGCTCACATTCTAGCGAGAGGGACAGATACTACACAGAATAAATAAGCAAACTAAATCAATTTGTTAGATGACTATAGGGGCTGTGGAGGGAAATAAAGTTGGGAAGAGGATGGAGACTGGAGGGGGAGGTTGACATGTTCACAGAGCAGAAAGGTGATACTCGACCTGAAGGAGGTGAGGGAGGGAGCTCTGAGGACATTGAGGGAGCAGCATTCCAGGCAGAAGGCGCAAGGCAGCGTGTGCAAAGGCCCTGAGGCGAGGGTGTGCCTGGGGTGTTCCAGGAACCACAGAGAGGCCAGCAGGAAGGCAGGAGTTGTCTGCTCTGTGGACGCTGAGGGGTCAGGGATGCCCTGCTAGTACCCACTCCTTGCTGGCCTTCAATGGATGGATTCAGGTGAGCCCTCTTCTCAGCCATAGGAGGTCACTGGGAGAGAGGCTCCTTCCTGAGCCTGGGGAGGAAGGGAGGGTTTACTCATTACCACTAGCACTGCCCTGCCCCAGCTCCCACCCCGGCTCCCGCTGAACCTGCTCCTCTCTGGTTCCTGGACACTCCTCGGGCACAGTGGGGACAGGGGGGCCTGAATACAGGAGGGAGGTATTGGGCATTGTGGCTATGGCTCCTCATTACCCTCCTGTTTTTATTTTTATTTATGTATTTTGAGACAGAGTGCGTGCGTGTGGCGGGGTGGGGGGGGGCGTGGGGTGATAGAGGGACAGAGAGCGAGAATCCCAAGCAGACTTCATGCTAATCGATAAGCCTGACACAGAGGCTAGATCTCATGACCATGTGATCATGACCTGAGCCGAAATCAAGAGTGGGATGCTTAACTGAACCACCCAGGCGCCCCTATCGTCCTGGTTTTAGACAGCATGCATGAGGTCTCCAGTGCATGATGCCTACTCCCGCCCCCCATCCCTGCCCCCCCCCCCCCTCCCCAGGCTGTCTGCTCTGCTGGCTTCTCACCCCCTCTCTTCCTGGGAACTCAGGGGGCCTCTGAGCTGGGCTGGCCCTAGACCCCAGCATGTCCACGAGGGTAACGAATGTGATCTAAGAGCTGAGCCTCCGTTATATACAGAAGAGGCAGACAAACATTTGTTGAGAACCCACGGCGTGTTGGGCGCTTTTGTGCTTATTACCGACGCTGATCCCCGTGTCAGTCTTGCTCAAGAGATATTATGCCTATTTTGTGATTCAGAATAGGGAGAGGCTTCAGTTTTACCCAAAGTCACCCAATATGCAAACGCTGATTTCAGTAATAGAAGCCCATTTAGTGATTGCTGGGAGCCACGCAGCCAGATCCAAGGCCAGGGGAGGGTAGGGAGAGGAGGGGAAGGCAATGAAGAAATGAAGAAGTGGCTTTTAGTTCTGATCTCCTTTTGTAGCAAGTGTCCAGCCACTGGCCAGCAAGGTCATCAGCAGATGTTTGCCCTGGAGCCGACTAGGAGATGTTGTGTGATAAATGGCTTCCCATATCTGAAGAGTAACCAAGGGGCAAAGAGAGATAACCCTGAGGGTGGAAAAGAGCTCTGTTTGTTACCACTTCAGGAAGGGTGACTTTGGGTTTGTATCATTAATACACACCCTGTTCAACAGTGGAACAGGCTACTTTTGGAAGTGATGAGTCTCCCATCACTTGGGGCATGTAAACAGAAGTGGCTTTTCTATTTGCCAGGGATGCTGAGAAAGGAATATTCCAGTGAGAGAGGTTGGCCTGGATGATTTCTGCAAGCTTTCAGACCTGGGAGTTTTCCAGTGGTCGAGCAAAGACTTCTGCCCCAAACTATCTTCCGCAGGAGGCTTTTGATCTGAACAGCCCCAATCACATTTGAGTCTGCAGTCTGGCTTCTCTATGCCTGGGTGTTTTCTTTTCACAGAAGGTGGCAGGGGGTGGATTAGGGGTGGAGGAGTGGATTTCTCTAGTTGCATCAGCTCTGGTGTGACCTCTGACATTTACCTTTCTTTGTTCCCAGATAAACCAAACACACACAAACTAATTTTTCTGGCTTCATAAAACAACCAGAGCAGCCAGGTAGGTCAGGAGGAAACTGGAGCTTCGGCAAAGTAGACACGTGGTGGGGGTAGGGGAAAGGCCCTTAGGAGCACTCCACCTTGGCAGGCTCCCCAGAACGGACTCTGGGTCCAGGAGGCCCTGCCTGGACACCCCGAGGAAGAGAGCCCTCCCGCCTCTGGTAACTAACTGATCAGGAGGCAAACCAGCTTTTGAGCACCTGTTGGGTACTCAGCTCTGTTGTGGCCAGTGGTAATTAAGTGCTTCCCGTGGGTCAGATCATGTGTGCTGAGTTTCACTGACATGTATTTCCCTTTCACTTTTGAGGAAACTGAAATTTGCCCATAGTCATACAGCTGGTGCATGCTCCAAAGCCAGGGTCCTTCCTGCCCTTCCTGTCTTGTTGGTGGACCTGCTCCATCCTAAGGATGTGGTGAAGGTTGGGACTCGGTGTAAAGCAGTCAGCACAGGGGCAAGCACACCAGGGCTAAGGGGGAGAGAAGCAAGTCACCCAAATCAGGAAGCAGCTGGCCTTGCAAACGTCCTGCGTGGGCTGGCAGCTTGCTGGGTGACTGCACAAATCTCTGGGAATCTGAGTCTATTTCCCTATATACGTAACACCCGGCTACAGAAGGGGCTCTCTGGGACCTGACCATCTAAAACCCCACCTACTTTTCTAGGGGCGCCTGGGTGGCGCAGTCGGTTAAGCGTCCGACTTCAGCCAGGTCACGATCTCGCGGTCCGTGGGTTCGAGCCCCGTGTCAGGCTCTGGGCTGATGGCTCAGAGCCTGGAGCCTGTTTCCGATTCTGTGTCTCCCTCTCTCTCTGCCCCTCCCCCGTTCATGCTCTGTCTCTCTCTGTCCCAAAAATAAATAAACGTTGGAAAAAAAAAATTTAAAGCCCCACCTACTTTTCTAAACTTCCTTCCCCTTCTAGTGGGCACCTCGTCCACCACCACTCCACAGATCATCAGCCGTTTCTGGATTCCTGAAATATCCCTAGTCCTGTCCTGTCTCCTGGCCTTTGCACATACTGCCTCTCTTCCCAATTTGTCCTGCCCTCACACTTCACATGCCTTGCACCTTCTCCTGTGTTCAGGCCCCCCTCAAGGGATTCTCAGGCACTTTGCCTTATCATCTGACCCAGCCCCCAGTTTCCTTCCATCATAGAATTTACCCAAGTTATAATCCGTTATTCATGTTTTGTCTCTTCCATTAGGAAACAGTGAGGGCAGGGACCTGTGTTGTTCCCTACTGTACCCGCAGTACACAGACAAGTTCAGCAAGCACCCGGTGAGTGTACCAGAGAATGAATGAACAAAGAAGTGGAGGAGGTGTCTCTGACCGAGCCAAAGAATAGGGAGGCCGCAGGGGCGGGGGCCCAGGGTCCCGAGGAGTAGCCTCTGCTGGAGGCTACAGAGTGTGCTCGTCCTGTACCGCCTCTGGGCGAAAGCAAATTTCAGAAGGGGGCAGGGGACCCCGAGCCTGGGCCAAAGTCCAAGTCCGCAGGGGGCTGCGCAGGAAGCTACTTATACCTAGGACCCGCAGCCGCCGCCTCCGAGCCCCACCGCCAGCCAAGGACAGGGAGGCCAGGTCAGTTGCGGGCCGGGTGCGGGAGCGGGGACCGAAGGGTCTAGGCGAGAGCCGCCTCGGAACTGGCAGTCACTGCGGCGCACGACCCTGGGACATAATAGCTCTGGGCTCCGCGAGATGCCGTCGCGAACTCCAGGAAAGTGGCGCTTCGCGAGGACAGGGGACTACATTTCCCAGAAGGCCGGGAGGAGTTGGGGTCACAGGCAAAGCGCCCCGGGCGGCAGAGCTTCCCGGCACCACAGGGCGGCTTCGGGCGGGGGGCGGGGGGCGAGTTGGCGGCGGCCGCGAGGCCCCGGCGTAGGCTCTCTAGAGGCGGCCCGGCTGAGAGCATCTGGCGGCCCGGGAGCGGAGCCTATGGGCAGCTCGGTGGCGGGGCCGGACTGCTGCGGAGGCTTCGGCAATGTTGACTTTAGGCAGGTACTGACCGGGCCGCGCGGCTGGGGAGGCGGGGAGAGGGATCCCGCTGCCAGGTGGGTCTTCCGGGCTCTGCCGCCGCCGCCAACGCCCAGTGGGCGGGGCCACCCGTTACCAGGCAGCGGGGGCGGGACGCGGTGGGGGCGGGACTGCGCGCTCGGGGGCGGGGCGCTGGCGTGTGCGCGCGTGAGAGAGGGATCGTGGATGTCTCAGAACGAGTGCCTGAGATTTTGTGTGTGGGGGGCGGGGTGTGTGTGTGTGTGTGTGTGTGTGCGCGCGCGCGCGCCTCTGGGATTGTGTGGTCAGTTGCCCCAAGAGTGTGTGCCCTGAGTGTGAGTGTGTGGGACTGGGACTGGGCGTGGAAGCGTGTGAGGGAGGCCACGCAGGTGTATTTGGGAGTGTGCGTGGTGGCAGCATGTGGCTGTGTGGGACATGGGAGGCCCCTGCCGCAGTTGCGTCCCCCCTTCCCCGGGCTGGAGGCCAGCTCTGCAGCGGAGTCAAGAGAAAGGTTTGCACCCTGGCATCTCCACCCCCTGGCGCTGAGCCGGCTGCAGAGTGTCGCCTCCTTCCCGGCTGGATGGGTAGAAAGAGTTTACAACCTTTCAGTGTTGTGCTAGGATGGGGTGGGATGGGCCCTGCTGGCTGGAGACCCAGCTGCCCGAGTCAGCCCCTTTGCAAAGTCATAGGCCAGAGAGTTTGTGTTTTCTTGCTGTCTCTCCCCAGACTCCCCCTTCTAATGGCTGTTCCTCTCCAGGGTGTTCCCTCCTGTCAGAGCAGCTTCCTTTCCACCCTTCCACCTTTCTACCTGTTTCATTTGTCAGCCACTCTCTAAGGAGCCCGGGAGATGTGCCTCTGCCCCAAGCGGCCTTTCTTTAATCTAGAGCATCTTCCCCCCTTTATTCATTCACTGATACAGCCAGTCTTTGAGAACTTTGAGAGACAGTAAGCCCAGAAGCATAGAACCTTCTCTGATGGGGGTAAAACTGGTCAATGTTTTAGAGAGTAGCTGGCGGAGAGGTGGGATTGAAATCCCTGTATCTGTGAGGAGTTGACCTGCAATCTGAGACCCGAGTGATAAGCCAGCGGGGCCAGATGCCGTGGGTGGAGGGACAGCAGGGCAAAGGCCTTGAAGGGGGGGAGTATTTGTTCATCCAACAAAGAGCAGGCTAGCATCTGACCCTGAGAGAGTGCAGGATGACTTCAAGTGGATAGGTGGCCTCGTGAGGATGATGTTATCCCATGGAATCCTTATGCTCTCTTTTTTTTTTAATGTTTATTTATTTTTGAGAGAGAGAGAGAGAGAGAGAGAGACAGAGCGTGAGTGGGGGAGGGCAGAGAGAGAGAGGGAGACACAGAATCGGAAGCAAGCTCCAGGCTCTGAGCTGTCAGGACAGAGCCGGACGTGGAACTCAAACTCGTGAACTGCGAGATCATGACCTGAGCCACGGTCGGACGCTCAACCAAGTGAGCCACCCAGGTGCCCCCTTACACTCATGAACTGTAAATGGCCATCCAGGGATCTCTGGGCCACATGGTCCGTGGTGGGACTGCGATTCTTGTGTTCTGCCTTAGCAAGTGTTAGGAGTTTGGAATGCCAGAGGGACCTGGCTTAGGGGGTGGATGCTTCCTGGATGAATGACTCCGGGTGGAAGGGTGGGTCGCCATTGACCTGAGGTGGGACGTCGTTGAGCCGGGGGCCACCATGGGAGGGGGCAGCGGGCCCAGCACAGGCCCAGTGGAATGCTAGGGTGCTGCCGGCTAATCTGAGCAAGGCCTGTGTTCTAGACCTGGCTGCAGGGGTGAGAATCAGCCACGGGGAAGGGATGATTAACTGGGTGTGTGTGGGAAGGGCTTTTCTGCTCTCTCCCTTCCAGAGCTTGGTGGGGCTGTGCGGTCGGAGAGAACGGGGAGTGTTTCCAGGGACAGGTCAGGGTGACCCCAGCTGACTAAAATTCACTTTTTTCCACTGCTGTTGATACAGATAAGCTTCCTGTTACCGAAGGATTTTTTTCTTAAAAACGACAACAACACAACATTATTATGTATTTGTCTTGTGGTAGTTCTCCTCCTTCAATCAGAATCTCTCTGTTTTTTTTAATGTTTATTTTTTATTTATTTTGAGGTGGGGAGAGGCAGAGAGAGAGGGAGAGAGGGAATCCCAAGCAAAGCTCCACACTCAGCAGGGAGCCCGATGCGAGGCTCAATCCCATGACCCTGGGATCATTACCTGAGCCGAAATCAAGAGTTGGATGCTCAACCGACTGAGACGCTCAGGCGCCCCCCAAAATCTCTGGTTTTAATCAGTCCCTGGCCCAAGTGAGCACCAAGGTTTCTCTTCACTCCATGGACATCTGTGCTAGCCCAGCACCATCCGATAGAAATAAAATGTGTCCCGTTTATCATTTAAGCTTGTCTAAGGGGCACTTGGGTGGCTCAGTCGGCTAAGCGTCCGACTTCAGCTCAGGTCACGATCTCGCGGTCCGTGAGTTCGAGCCCCGCGTCGGGCTCTGGGCTGATGGCTCGGAGCCTGGAGCCTGCTTCAGATTCTGTGACTCCCTCTCTCTCTGCCCCTCCCCCGTTCATGCTCTGTCTCTCTCTGTCCCAAAAATAAATAAACGTTAAAAAAAATTAAAAAAAAAAAAAGAAATCAGTGATGTTACTTTTGACAGAATATTTTATTTAGCCTAATACCTGAAAAATACTATTTCGTCATGTGGCACGCTGCAAGTTCTCAATAGCCACCTGTGGCAGGTGGCTGCCGTATTCGACGGAACAGGGCAACCCTTGGGTACGACGCTCTTACCCTGTGCCTGTTCCAGCTGGTACGGAATGTTGGGTTTTTTTTTTTTTCAATGTTTTTTATTTATTTTTGGGACAGAGAGAGACAGAGCATGAACGGGGGAGGGGCAGAGAGAGAGGGAGACACAGAATGGGAAACAGGCTCCAGGCTCCGAGCCATCAGCCCAGAGCCTGACGCGGGGCTCGAACTCACGGACCACGAGATCGTGACCTGGCTGAAGTCGGACGCTTGACCGACTGCGCCACCCAGGCACCCCTGGTTTTGTTTTTAAGTTCAAAAAGTCCCTCGTTGGGATGAGGAGTTTACCTGCTGTGACCTCACCGATCGAGGTCGTTTTTGGCCCTCCCTACCCTCCCTGCCATGGGTTGCCAGAGCCTTGCTCCCCAGCCTGCCAGTTTGCTGTTCACAGGCAGGGGTGCCTCCAGGACTCAGCAGATGGCTCCAGTGGGGCCTAGGGGTCCCGGCTTCTTGGAGAACCCAGTGTGGCAGGGCACAGTCGCATGGGCGCCTCTCATGCCCTTTTCCTTTTTTTTAAAATTTTTTTAATTTTTTTTTAATTCTTATTTATTTTTTGAGACAGAGAGAGACAGAGCATGAGCAGGGGAGGGGTAGAGAGAGAGGGAGACACAGAATCCGAAGCAGGCTCCAGGCTCTGAGCCGTCAGCACAGAGCCCGACGCGGGGCTCGAACTCGCGGACCGCGAGATCGTGACCTGAGCCGAAGTTGGACGCTTAACCGACCAGGCCACCCAGGCGCCCCTCTCATGCCCTTTTCCATACGGACTCACCTGCTCTCGTGAGCAGATGGATGGTGTCACTTAGCGTAGGTGTCAAGAGACGCACTTCAGTTTCTGGATCTGTAAAATGGGGGCGACAGTTGTACGGTCCTCGTTGGTGATACAGGAGCCTGAGAAAACCATTGGAGACAAAATCCCTGTGGCAGGTGTGGGATGTCTTGACTGCCTTTCGGGGAAGATGTTTGCCTGCGATACGAATTGTTTTTAAAGAATCTTTTGATGTTGGGGCACCCAGGTGCCTCAGTCATTTGAGCCTCTGACTCTTGTTGATTTCAGACCTGACCCAGGGTCGTGGGATCAAGCCCCGCGCGTTGGGCTCTGCACTGAGCGTGGGGCCTGCTTAAGATGTTCTCTCTCTCTCTCTCTCTCGCTCTCGCTCTCGCTCTCTCTTTCTCTCTCTCGGCACCTGGGTGACTCAGTCCGTTAAGCATCTGACTCTTGGTCTTGGCTCAAGTCATGGCCTCTCAGTGCGTGAGTTCGAGCCCCACATCGTGCTTGCTGCTGTTAGCGTGGAGCTTGCTTGGGATTCTGTCTCTCCCCCTCCTTCTCTCTGCCCGTTCCTCACTCATGTATGCACTCTCACAAATAAATATTTAAAAAATTTAAAAAAAAGATTCTCCCTCTCAAATGAATTTTTTAAAAATCTTCTGATGCTATTACTTTATTTAAATAAATATCAGTCCGTTTTATTGGATGACTTATTTTGTGAAGTTCTCAAGGACATAATCTTTATTTCGGTATTTTGGATCAGTCAAGACAGGAGGGTTGGGGCTTTTTTCTGCCCCTCATTGTAACCTTGGAGAAGGCATTTAAACTCACAGAACCTCAGTTTCTTCTGCTTCTGTTGAAATGATCATGCGGCTCTTCCTTATTTGTCTGCTAATGTGGGGAATCACACTGATGCTTTGATTGTTGAACCAGCCCTGCATTCCGGGGGTGACTCAGGATCCTGATGTGTTAATCCTTTGTGTATGTTGCTAGAGTTGCTTTGCTTTGTTTTATTGTTGAGGATTTTGGTGGCCGTATTCATGAGGAGTATGGTTTGTTGTTTTCTTGTTGTGCCTTTGTGTGGTTTTAGTATTAAGGTAATGCTGGCCTCTTAGTGTGAGTTGTGAAATCATCCCTCCTGTACTGATTTCTGGGGGAAATTGTGTGGTTCTGGTGTTATCTCTTCCTTAAATGTTAGTAGAATTCATCCAATGAAACCATCAGGGCCTGGAGCTTTCTTTTTTGGAAGGTTTTTAAATGGGAATTTATTTTCTTTAGTAGATATAGGGCTATATCTTGGATGAACTTTGTTGGCTTATGTCTTTCCATGATTGGACCATTTCATCTGAGTTGTTGACTTATGGGCATAAGCTCCTTTATTACCCCTCTAATGTTTGTGAGTTCAGTAGGGGAGGCCCCTCTTATATTCTCGGTATTGGTAATTTGTGTCTTCATTTTCCCTTGGTCAATGTAGCTAGAGGTATTTTTTCCCAAAATACATGTTTTGGGTTTGATTTTTTTTTTTCCTCTGTGTTTTTTCTGTTTTCAGTTTGATTGATTTTTGCTTTTATTTTTTCCTTTTGCTTGCTTTGAGTTTAATTTCCTTCTCTTTCTCTATTATGTTAAGGGTGAAGCCTATGTTACTGCTTTGAGCCTTTTCTTTTTCATCAAGATAACACTTATCTCTTAGCCCTCTGGCCCGCAATTTCTGATATTGCATTTTCATTTTCGTTCAGTTCAAAATATGTTAAAATTTCCCTTCAGACTTCCCCTTTGACCCATGGATCATTTGGAAGTGTGTTCTTTAGCAAATATCTGTCTGTTATTGATTTCTAGTTTAATTCTGTCATGATTCAGGAGCATTCTTTTATGCTTTCTGATTCTTTTATTAAAAATTTTTTTGGGGCACCTGGGTGGCGCAGTCGGTTAAGCGTCTGACTTCAGCCGGGTCACGATCTCGCGGTCCGGGAGTTCGAGCTCCGCGTCAGGCTCTGGGCTGATGGCCCGGAGCCTGGAGCCTGTTTCCGATTCTGTGTCTCCCTCTCTCTCTCTGCCCCTCCCCCGTTCATGTTCTGTCTCTCTCTGTCCCAAAAATAAATAAAAACGTTGAAAAAAAATTTTTTTAAGTTTACTTATTTAGAGAGAGAGAGAGCACAAGCGGGGGAGGAACAGAGAGAGGGAGAGAAAGAGAATCCCAAGCAGGCTCCACGCTGTCAGCACAGAGCCTAAACCACGAGATCATGACCTGAGCTGAGATCAAGAGTCAGACGCTTAACTGACCGAGCCACCCGGGTGCCCCCTGATTCTTGGAAATTTAAGATTTGTTTTACAGCCCGATTTGGTCTGTCTTGGTGAATGTTTCCATGCGCCTGGGAAGAATGTGTTTTGCTGTTATCGCGGGACGTTCTATGAACGTCAGCTAGGCCAAGGGGTTGACAATATTGTTCAGGCCGTCCTCGTCACTACTGATTTTCGCTCCTGCTGCTCCCACCTGCTTCCTAGCTGCTCCCTCAGTTCTGAGAGAGGTCTCCAACTGTCACTGTGGATTTGTCTGTTTCTTCTTTCAGTTCCGTCGGTGTTTTCTTCATGTGTCGGCCTCAGTTTTTAATCTGCAAGATGGGCGTGTCTCACAGTGTTGTCGTGTGGACTGAATAACACAGCAACAATAACTAACATCGATCCGACTCTGCCAGGTGCCAGACACGGTACCAAATGCTTTCTTCGCATTATCTCATTTAATCCTTCTGACAGTCCTGTGAAGGAGGTACCGCTACCTCAAAGCTTATGGAGGGCAGGATACCTGGGTGGCTCGGTCAGTTTAGCACCGGACTCTTGATTTTCTCCTCAGGTCATGACCTCACGATTTGTGAGGTCGAGTCCCGAGTGAGGCTCTGTGCTAACAGTGCGGAGCCTGCTTGGGATTCTCCCTCCCTGTCTCTCTGCCCCTTCCCCCGCTTATTCACGCTCTCTCTCTCAAAAATCAATAAATAAACATTAAAAAAACCAAAGTTTACTCGGGCTCGTGGGGGTGGCTCAGTCAGTTGAGCGTCCGACTCTCGATTTCTGTTCAGGTTACAATCTCATGGGTTCGTGGGATTGAGCCCCCACATCAGGCTCTGCCCTAGAGTGCGGAGCCTGCTTGGGATTTTCACTGTCACTCTTTCTCTGCCCCTCCCTTTCTCTCTCTCTAAAAAAATAAATAAATAAACAAACACAAAAAAAAAATAAAACAAACAAACACACAAAGCTTACTGAGGGCACTTGACTTGCCCAAGCTTGTGAAGGGTTTGTGGAGCCCGACCAGGCTGGGGTGCACCGTGTCTTAGGACTGTGCTCTCTGTCCTGCCTCATTAAAGCCACGGCTGGGTGCCCGGTAACTTCCCAGTGAAGGTCAGCTGGCTTATTGTCACGATTACTCTTAATATATGACACTTATTTAAATAAATGTACTCAGCAGCATCGGCCTAGTGGGGTGTGTCCTGGGCCCTTGAGGGTGAACGAAAGAAAAGGGGTCTGCAGCTCACGATCACGTTGCGCAGTTGAGAGGGCACCCAAGGTGAGGTGAGGGCCTTGAGAAGCACGGGACCCGTGGATGCCACTCCCAGGCCCGGGGCTCACTGATTAGGGTGCACGTGAGCCACCAGAGTGGTTTTGCACTTGGCCCGGGACACACGAGTTGAGTGAAGCAGGAATGAACATCTTCCCCCTTCCTGAAAGGAGTTGCGGATTTGGGGGAATTAGAGCAGCTGCTGGCCATTTCTTTTTGTTGTGGGATTTAGGAGCGCTTCAAATGCCAGCTGGGGGCTACCTTCCTTGGATCCGTGTCCCCTCTCTACCTTTTCCTTAGGATGACTGTATTCCTGGAGGGCCTCTCCAGAAGAGGCGAGATGTCTGTCTGCCAGCAAAACAGAGGGAGGGGACAGAAGAGCCTCAGCCTTAGAAGCACCCTCTGCACCTCGTACTCTGATACTCGTTCTCTCCTCTGCCCAGAATGTAACCTGGGGGGCGAGGGGCAGTCTTATCACCCCTACTTCATCAAAGGGAAACCCTGGGCTGAGACTGGTCACGGAAGGTCTGCCCAAGTGGTCCTTCCTGGAGGGTGGGAGTACCCTGACCCCAGCCCAGATTGTGAGCTGCCCGGAGACCTTCTTCTGAGCCAGATGCCCCCCCCCCTCCGCTCCCATGCAGAGGAGCTAAAATGCGGTTGGGAGCCTGCCTGAGTATAAAACTTCTTTCAGGAAAAAGACTCCAGCACATTCATTCTTGTGTCAGACACAGGGCTCTAACCAAAAGCTGCCCAGTAAATGTTGCCTGAATCGACCGAGAACGCCAGGGGCCCGCGGGGTCCCCCGGGAAAGGCAGCCCCCACCCTCACCCCGCTCCTCCTGCCCTTTGCTGTCTGTGGTGTGTGGATCCCACTTGCGATCGATGTGACTTTGACTCTCTGGGCCTCTACTGTTTGTTTGGATGTCACAATGTGACCCTGGGTGCTGTTGACCTGCGGTGAATCCTTCCCTGAAGTGTCCTCAAAGCCTGTAGGCAGTACAGTGAAATTGCCATGAGCCGCTTCCTTGCCGACTCGTAGCGTTTCGGGAGCTGAGCCCATTCGTCCGTGACCTGAGTGGAATTCTTCCGTGGCTGGGTAGGTAGCGCCTCTCCTCTGTTCAAACACAGAGGTCTGCAGTCTGTGACCTTGGAGCGGAGTTCCATTCTTAGAATTAGCCGGTAGAGAAAGCCAGGACTTTGGCTGCTTTAACAAGATTGGGGGCAGGGACGGGAGGGGTGCGGGACCCTCCCCTTAGTCAAGGCTGGCCGCCCACTTGTGTGCAGGGGTGACCGAGGGACCAGGGATCCAGGACCCTCCTGATCTGCTCAAGTGTGACCCGGGGTGTTTTGTTCTTTTCTGCTGATCCAGTTTCAGGAGGGAGGTCCGCCCTTTCAGGTGAGTTTTGGGAAGTGATGACAATCAGGAAAGGACCTTCAGGTCTCTGGAGTGGGAAGCCAGAAGGGCCTCCCCTCTGCTGCCCGGAATACCCCTGTGGACCATTAGTCATTCTCCCCTGCTGAGCAGGCCCTTCTCCAGGCAACGCAGATCCCCCGCTCTCAAGGTGACCGAGGTGACTGGATGCTTCCTTCCCAGCAAGACAGTTTGACCCCAGGGCACGGAGACCTGGGTGGGAGCCGAGGTTTCGGTTTTAACCCGTTCAGCCCTAGTTGGGGGATCCTGCTTGATGTTACCTGCTGCCAGCTTCGGCAGGTGTTAGCTGGTTAACCTTTCAGTACCTCAGTTTCCCCTCTCTGCTTCAGCTCCCACAAAGGGTGAAAGAAAGAAGCATATTTCTCCTGCTCCTCTGCTGTGTCTCTTTGGGAGCGTTCAAGACTTTTGTCCTTGCCCCACCGGCAGCAAGCAGTGGCTGCAGCACCTCTGAGTCCCAACAGAAAGCCCCAGTTTCTGTCAGGAATCCGGAAGGGCTGATCTGGCCAAGGCCTGGCTCTGCTCTCCTCCTGTGATCTGGGAGCTTCTCTGAGCCTTTGGCTTTCTTATCTGCAAAGTGGGCATTACAATAGTGCTTGCCGGGATGAGGTATGTGAACTTTAAATAAATGCTTTTTGATTGTGGGACCTGGCATCGTGAAGGTTCTTGAAGGAGGTCTCAGTCCTCAGACCCCCGCCCAGAGTAGGGCCTCCCTAGTAGATGCTCAGAAAGACATTGAGTTGAATCCTTAAAAATATCTGCCGCATTTCCAGAGGACATTGTTTTCCCCCAAGGGCCTGGTGGGGAAATAGGGGACACAGTTCCCAGTTCCCAGGCTGAGGCTCTTGCTCACTTTCCTCCCTGGGGAGGTGTAATTTACATGCAGTGAAATGCCCAGACCTTAGCGCCCAGTTGGAAGGTCTGACACGCAAGCTCCTGACTGGCTATCCAGGCTCCAGTTGAGATGGGGAATATTTCCATCACCCCAGAAAGTTCCCTGTGCTCCTCCCAGTCAGTGCCCCACCTTGCTTCCCAGGCGGTCACAGTCCAGGTGGCTGCGCCTTCTTAGGCCTGCGCTGAACCACCGGTCCGGCTCTCTCCTGCTCAGTGTCCCCAGGCCTGGGCTTCCAGCCGTGACGCCCTGGCCATCGTCTGCACCCTGTCTCCAGCTACCTGGGACTCTGCTCTGTACCTCACGCTTCACCCTCTTTCCTCTGGCTTGATCACGCTGGCACAGGGTCAGCCCGTGGGACGGGAGGCGCCACGCTGAGGGCATGCCAGGTTTGCCTGGGACTTTGAGATTTCTTGTCCTCGGCCAGCCACTAGCTCGCGGCAAAAAGTGATGAGGAGCTGGGAATCCCAAGGCAGCGCAGGCTGTGTGGGCATGGAATGGAGCCCTGAGAATCACACCCGCAGATAACGCAGTTTGCCTATCCTTGAAATGAGGATGCTGATGAGGGCGGGGGAGAGGGCTGGAGGGAGGGCTGTGGGAGAGGATATTTTACTTCTCCGTACTTCGTGAGAATAGACCACTGCCAGCTTCAGACCCTGACTGTTGTTCTTTTCATTGTCCTGAGCAAACGCTGCCTTAACTGTGTTGGAGGGCAGGCGAACAGGAACAGAGAGTTCTGGCTTAGAAGAACAGTGGCCCTAAAAGGGAGTCTGGCTAACAATAAAATCCTTGTCTGTCCCGTTGCCGTATGAATTCCCGTGGGAAGTGTCCGCTCTTGTGAAAGCTAGCAAGGGTGAAAAGTACATTTCACGTGTCAGGTGTGCTGGCCCTAAGCTCCGCTGTTTGATGATTCAGAGGGCAAGCCTGGGTCTTAGAGGACCTTTTGTGGGCAGCCGTGGGTGGATGGATCGTGAGGACGCCTGGCTTATAGGGTTGATAAATGGGGTGAGTAGTATGTGGAGGGGACGATGGGTAGTGGAATTCAGGGAAGGGGGGGGGTCAGGACTTCAGGACTCCTAGTAATCCCTGGTGCTCCTCTCTACACACACCTCCCACCCTACGGACGGGCAGGCCCCACCCGGGGAGACTGACCTGTCTTGAAGAGATCCCATCCCTGGGGTTTCTGAGAACCTGAGAAAGCCCTACCCCGCCCCTGGTCTGGCCAAACCACCTCCCGCCAATGCCTGTGAACACTGCTGGATTTCCCAGTGTAAAAGATGCCGTAAAAATATTTCCGAAGCGCAGCATCTGGGCGGCTGGTGAGTCTGCGGCCTCAGAAGCAGGGGGATCCGCCGGCCGCCTGCCGGCTGTCCGCCGGCAGAATCTCCACGGCGGCCACTTGGGCAATTTCCTGCCTTCAGTTTGAAACCAGGAGGGAGGGGACCGGAGTCCCAGGAGCACAGGCAGCTGAGCTGGAGGGCCCCTTAGGGATGTACCTTTAGCCCCTGGTTTTTGCTCATGATGAAATGAGAACTACTCATGGAAGATACGGAGAGGGAGGAAAAAAATGGCCCTTAGCCTGGAGGAACGATTACGCTACAGGGACAGATGACCAAATCCTCACAACAGGGTGGACACTAAGGGCACAAAAGAGAGTGCCCTGGGTGAAGTTAGAGGAGAGGCTCCCACTGGGTCTTTTTTTTTTTTTTTCAACGTTTATTTATTTATTTTTGGGACAGAGAGAGACAGAGCATGAATGGGGGAGGGGCAGAGAGAGAGGGAGACACAGAATCGGAAACAGGCTCCAGGCTCTGAGCCATCAGCCCAGAGCCCGACGCGGGGCTCGAACTCACCGACCGCGAGATCGTGACCTGGCTGAAGTCGGACGCTTAACCGACTGCGCCACCCAGGCGCCCCTCCCACTGGGTCTTGAGGGATGAGTAGGAGTTTGCCTAGAGGTGTCAGAGGCGTGGAGAGTATTTCAGACATGTGCAGACCCATGGTAAAAGGGTCTGGAGCAAGGTGTTTGGTGTGAGTGATAGGGTGGGGCAGGAAGGGTGGCAGGTGAGATGGACGCAGGGGAGTTCGTCGCCTGTCAGTGAGCGCTGGGATGGGTGAGCCCGGGGCAGGGGAGGAGGCCTGGGGATCAGAGCATGGCAGGAGGTGAGGCATGGGAAGCTGGCTGGGGCTAGAGTGCCCCAGCCTGAGGGCAGTGGGATCAGTGGGGTCAACGGACATATCGGAGTCATGGACGAGAGGGGAGAAGGGTCAATGACGGGCAAGTTGTGGCCGGGTGTTGAGGGTTGAGATGGGGACCGGGGAGGAGGGGCAGTGAGGCAGGTGCTGCTCTGTAAGTGGCTGAGCAGGCCCAGAGCAGCACTCTGGTGGCTCCCCAGACCAGCTCTCCCTCCATCCCCCCCGAAACCCCACCCTCAGCCCCATCACAGACTCTCAATGGGCGGGTCCTTCCAGGCCCGGGTGCTTGATGAATGTTTCTTTTCACACAGAAGACAGAACGCCCTTTGGTTCAGTCCCGGGTTCTAGAGGCTTTGGGGCTGAGGTGTGCATGTCTCTCTCTAGGTTGGGCAGCCTGTTTTGAGGCCTGTTCTGACTGTTTTGTCCTTCATGAGTGGCTCCGCCTCTCCTGGCGTGTGCTCCAGGGCAACTTGGAATTTCTGTCATGGCCCGAGGCTTCATGAGGGGCCTGCCCTGAGAGCTTGGTACTGGCGCAGGGGGACCTCTGACCTGGGAGCAGACGGAGGAGGAAGCTGGAAGGCAGGCCAAGGGGTTTCTGGCCTCGTGGGTGTTGGCAGCACCCGGGGTGCCCAGAGGCTGTGGTCGCTGTGAGGCCAGGGTCTGTTTGAATGTCACCCTTCCCCGTTCGCTGAGTGGGTCCTCCTGCGTCATTTGTTTATTAATAATGGGCTTGTGTGCCCGTGTGGCCACTTTGCCCCTCGGTCACCTCATCCACGTGTTTACTTAGTGGTGCCTTTGTGGCTTTGCTGGTTCATTCATTGGGTTCATTCATTCTTGGCTCTGCCCTTGGCCTCGTAGAGGTGAAGGTTTGCCCTTGCCTGGGAAGGATGTGCCGGGCCGTGTCCTCCATGCTCAGTGACTTTCCAGAATCTTCCCACGCCACACTCTTGGGCACTGTCTAGATGGCAGGCTGAGTTACGCCGGGAGAAGGGGGCTCGGTGAAGCAAGAGTTGGAGTAGGGGGGCTACTTGTCCTCCAGGGCTGGGTGACCTGTGGGGCCGACCAGGTCAGGAGCATTGCCTACTCAATCCCCAAGAAAGGTAGAGACGGAGATATTCCTTGAAAGGATACTATTAGGATCCCCAAACAAAGCGAAACAGAACAGAAAATACCATCAAAGCCAACATTATGAGGGGCGCCTGGGTGGCTCAGTCGGTTGAGCGGCCGACTTCGGCTCAGGTCATGATCTCGCGGTCCGTGAGTTCGAGCCCCGCATCGGGCTCTGTGCTGACAGCTCAGAGCCTGGAGCCTGTTTCAGATTGTGTCTCCCTCTCTCTGACCCTCCCCTGTTCATGCTCTGTCTCTCCCTGTGTCAAAAATAAATAAAACGTTAAAAAAAAAATGTAAAAAAAAGCCAACATTATGACAACGCTGTCACTCTGATGGACTTAGACTCATTTTACAATTTAGGCTTATTTTTACTTTGATTTGACGTGGAGAGTCACCATATTTTCAGTGCATTGGCCCTCAAGTCCTTTCTAAAAGCAGAAAGGAAAAGTACAAAGAGTAATGCAGGGATACAGCAAATGCCACTCAAAATCAGAAGTGCCCTACTATCTTTTTTTTTTTTAATATTTATTTATTTTTGAGACAATGCAAGAGACAGAGTGCAGGCAGCGGAGGGGCAGACACAGGGAGACACAGAATCTGAACTGGGTTCCAGGCTCCAGCCCAGAGCCTGACGCGGGGCTCAAACTCATGAACCATGAGATCATGACCTGAGCCGAAGTCGGACACTTAACCGACTGAGCCACTCAGGCGCCCCTATCTTTTTTTTTTTTTAAGTTTTTATTTATTTATTTTGAGACAGAGACAGAGCGAGAGAGAGAGAGAGAGAGAGAGAGAGAGCGTGCACCACCCCCCAGACACACATGAGTGGGGGCGGGGCAGAGAGAGAAAGGGAGAGAATCCCAAGCAGGCTCCACACTGTCAGTGAAGAGTCTGATGCGGGGCTTGAACTCACAAACTGTGAGATCGTGACCGAAGTTGAAATCAAGAGTTGGGCTCTCTACTGACTGAGCCACCCAGGCACCCCCTACCTTTTTTTTGAAGAAAGAAATCGGTGTTCCAAGTGTTCAGCTCTTCCGTTTTCTTGTCCCCAGAGGCAGGATGTCTCAATTCTGCCCGTGGGGGGATGCACCGGGGCCATGCCTGGAGACATTTTTGGTTGTCACAACTGGGGAGAGCTACCAGCACCCAGTGGATGAAGGCCAGGGGTGCGATGGAACACCCTAGGGTGCAGGGACGGCCTCGCCACAGAAAGTGATCCTGCCCCAAGTGTCAAAGTGGAGGGCAGGAGACCCCACTACGGATGTGGAAAATAGTGTGAATGTGTTAGCATGTTGCATGCCAGTCTTTTTTTTAAAACACACGCACAGAAAGAGCATTTAGCACCGTATGGTTTGTGTTATTTTCTAAACATGTGTATATATGCTGTGGGAAATCTACAGCTCTCTTTATTCATTTGACTTTTTTTTTTGAGATTTGTTTAAGGGATCTCTCCACCCAACATGGGGCTCAAACTCACGACCCCCAGATCAAGAGTCGATCCTCCCACTGACTGAGCCAGCCAGGTGCCCCTCATCTGACATGCTTTTCTTTAATGTTTATTTTTGAGGGAAAGAGAGAGAAAGACAGGGTGTGAGCAGGGGTGAGCAGAGAGAGAGGGAGACACAGAATGCGAAGCAGGCCCCAGGCTCTGAGCTGTGAGCACAGAGTCCCATGCGGGGCTTGAACTCACGAACAGCGAAATCATGACCTGAGCTGAAGTTGGACGCTTCACCGGCTGAGCCCCCCAGGCGCCCCAGCACATGTTTTGAAGAATATCACAAGTCAGGGCGCCTGGGGGGCTCAGTCGGTGAAGCGTCCAGCTCTTGATCTCAGCTCAGCTCTTGATCTCAGGGTGGTGAGTTCAAGCTCTGCGTTGGGGTCCGTGCTGGGTGTGAAGCCTACTTAAAAAAATATATATGTCACAAGTTGACACAAACGGCCAGTTTGTTTAAATTCTGTAGTTTCGCTCCGTTAGGAATGGGCCACATTCCATTTATCCTTCTTCCACAGGTGGACAGCTAAGTGGTCATGCTTTTCGTGACAGGCGTGCCAGATGGAAACATCTTTGCACATGCGCTTTGCACACTCATGGGCGCGTCCCTGGGACAGGTGCTCGGGAGTGAAATCGCAGGCAGTAGGAGCACAGCTCTCAGTTCACACCTTCCTCAGCGCTCAAGACTATCTGTCGTCAGGTTTGGCGAGAGGAGGCTCGTTGATGTTGCTTCAGTTTGCATTTACCTGATTGCCAGCCCCTCGGCTTTGCTCCAAAGCCCTCTGCACGGTCCCAGTGACAGCACCTGGTGACCCAGACATTGGTCCCGGCGGGGTCACTCCCCCCTGCAGGGTGCTGGCTGCTCATCCTGTCTCAGAGCCACCGATTTCCGGGCGTAGCGTCCCCGCACTCCGCTCTGCTGCTGCAAGCCCGGCCACCCTTCGACAGGGCACCACACGGCTGATTGGCTTTCGCCTTTTATCTTCCGTTTTATGATTACACAGTAGTAACCTTCGCTGGACTTGCCTGTGCCCGCGCCTCCCGGCGTGTTCCCGGAGGGTAACTTTGTTTCCGAGTTCCGGAGGCTTGTCACTCCTCCTTGTCCCGCAGGTGGGGGCCGGCGGGGACTAAGCAGGTCTCCTGCTGACGCTGGCTGTGTCCCTGCAGGCAGACCTCTGCGTTATGACCCGGCTGCTGGGCTACGTGGACCCCTCGGATCCCTGCTTTGTGGCTGCTATCCTCACCATCACTTTCAACCCGCTCTTCTGGAATGTGGTAAGTACCCTGCGCCCATATTATCTGGGCCAGCTGCACGGACGGACAGATGGATGGCTCTTCCCTCCCCACGTCTGTCTCTGCCAGCGTGGAATCGTCCTTTCTGTTTCCCCATCAGTCTCAGAGCCCAGGTAGGGGATGCGGACCAGGGAAGCCCCTCATTTTGGGGATCCCACAGCATCCTGACAGCGACAGCCCTGGGCTGCTGTGGGCTGGGCCAGTGGGGCTGTCCTGTGATGCGGCTGCCCAGCTGTGCCCGACGATCTCAGCCTTCTCCTCGGTGAAGTAGACGGCCTCGGCTTGGGGGCTGCCCTCCTCCTCTGCCATGCTTTGCAGGGAAGCCGCTTTCTTGGGAATCCTCGCCCCCTCGGATGTGCTCCAGAAACATGATTATTTGTCCTGAATGAGGCTTCCTGCAAAAGGGTCCGCACATCGCTGGACTTTGTGGGCTGGGTGGCAGCGAAAACAGGAGACAGAGCAGCACCCAGTTCTTCTGTGGGTCCTGGGGACGCCCAGGGGACGCTTGGAGCACGGAGAGCCGGGTGGGACCAGGCTGTGTGGGAAGGGGGCCCCGAACCCTCTGAGGAAGGTGTGGGAATGCAGGACAGTCTCTCCTGGCCCCTGCCAGGATGTGGGGGAAGCTCGTGGGGTTTCTGGAAGCATGGGAAGGGGCGGCGGCGGTGCCCCCTGAGGCTCCTGCCCTGTGCCTGATCTCGGGTTTGCTGATGCAGAGCCACGGACATCCTGTGATCCCCCTTGAGGGTAGCCTGAAGAATAAGGCCAAGCTCAGCGTTAGCAACACGCTGTTCCAGACTGTTTTCATTTCAGGTGACCACTTGGTCCCAGGGGCAGAACAGGACATGTTTTTCATCTGGTTTATGAGTTAGGTCTTTTCTCTATCTGGGGAGGTCGGAGGTGGGTGGGAGCGGGGGATGGGGTGGGGGCGGGGCTGCTCATCTCAAGGAGGCCGCATTCGGAATGTTCTGTCCCTCCTCTGGCCGCCCTGAACACGCTGGGCCCACCCTGAGGTGGTTGGTGGCGGCCCCCGGCTGAAGGCGACCTGAGGGGCGGGATGAGCTCTGAGGGCTTGCTTTGCCTAAAACCATTCCTCGGGACTTCGGGGACCCCCGCCACACCCCACACGGGACCGCCTCCCTGTTCATTTCTGCTCTCCGTTCCTTCTCTGCCACTCACCGTCCCCACCCCCCAGCTTTCCTCCGGCAGCAGAAGACAATGAAGGGTAAAAAGGGTATGTGGCAGGCTGAAAAGTGGCCCCCGAAAGATGTCCACACCCCGATCTTTGGAACCTGTAAAGGTTTACCTTGGATGGCAGAAGAGGGGAGCTCTGCAGGTGTTAAGGATGTCTGGATGGGGAGATTGCCGTGGATTGTTGGGGTGGCCTGACATGTAGTCACATGTGTCCTTATAAGGGCGGGGGGCAGAGGGAGATGTGAACGCACTGGCTTTGGAGACTGAGGTGATACGGCCACCAGCCAAGGAAGGCGGGGCCACCGGTGGGGAAGGCGGGGCCACCAGAAGCTGGCCCAGGCCAGGACTGGATTCTCACCTAGAGCCTCTGGGAGAGGGGGGCCCTGCTGGCTCCTTAATTTGGCCTAGAGACACAGATTTTGGACTTGTGGCCCACGGAGCTGTGAGAACGTGCATTCCTGTTGTTCTAAAGCACCTGGTTTGTGGTGATTGGTTACAGCAGCCACGGGAAACTGGTGCAGGGTGTGAGACAGGCTGTTGGTCCCTGCGAGGAGAACCTGGTCGGCTAGGAGTGTGCAGTGCTCTCCCCTGTTCACCGTCCTCCCCCGGAAGGCCTGGCTTTGACCGCCAGTCCCACTGGCCTCCCCGCGCTGGGGGCTCGGCTCGCCGGCCTGCTGGGTGCGCAGTGGGTCCCCGGGACACTTTTTCATGCACAAGCCCCTTCCGTTATTTCCCGCTGGGCCTTCCAACAGTGTGGCTTCGCAAGTTCGTTTTGAAGTCACTTGGTGGCCCACAGCCAGGTTGAGGCGCTTAAGGTTTGCGAGGCAGGCAGCTCGTGTCTGTGCGCGCGCCGTAAGGCTTGTTTCTTTTGTCGTAGCGTTTGATTTGCCTTGTTTCTGCAGAAGTTGTACGCTGGCACGGTGTGTGGTCATTAGCGGGAGGGAGAGCTTTTCGGTCCGTTCAGAATGGGAGAAGTTACGGAAACACATTGTGGTTTAGCGGGCTGCCGCTGGCTGGGCAGTGGGAACGGGACCGGGAGGCTGGAAGAACTGGTCTGAGTGGGACCCCAGCTCTGTGACACCCTGGGGACGGGAATCCCAGCAGTAAGGGAGGTCACACCTGTGGAAGCCTTTGATGAGCGTCGATTCAGTCCTCCCTCCCCGTGCTTGGCCGTTGTGCTGAGTGCGGTTCACGCAGGATTTCAGCTGATTGTCACAGCAAAGGCTGTTATTATCCCCTTGGGAAACCAGCCTCCAAGAGGTCCACTCGTCTCTTACTTACTGACGGCCCACTGCATGCCAGGCGCGGGCGGCACACTGCCCTGGTTCTAAAGGAACTGACGTTCCAGGAGGCAGACACCGTGTGGGTAAAAACACGCACTGCATACAGCAGGTTGGGGCTGGGGGGGGTTGGTGATGAGGCAGGGAAAGGGGGGAAGCTGGTCAGGGCAGGGGTGACCTTTGAGCAGAAACCTGCCCTCGTGTGGGAGGGAGCCCTCGGGTATCTGGAGAAGAGGAAGCAAGTGCAAAAGTCCTGGGTGGTTTCAAGGCTGGAATCCGACAGAGAGAGCGTGGAGGGCGGCAGGTCAGGGAGGGGGCTGGCCTAACAGAGCAGGCCTTGTAGGCCGTGGGCAGCACGTGCGATGGTTTCTGAGTGGGGAGCCGTGGAATGAATGGCCTGATCTGACTCCGGTTTCCTAGGCTGGCGTGGGCTGGTAAGAGCAGATGAGGGGTGAGGGTGGGGCGAGGGCGGGGCTGGAGGCTGTCACAGCGCTTGCGACCCAATGGTGGCCTGGACCAGGGTGGCACCAGCGGGAGTGGGAGAAGTGGTCAGAGTCTGGGCATGATTTGAGAGCAGGAAGAGTCAACGGGATTTACCCTGGTTTGGTGGGGAAGTGCAAGAGAGTTCTAGTTGGGACCTAAGAAATAGGTATTTGGTCTTCAATCTGGCTCACAGCTGTCCGAACCCTTGAAATTTCCTAGGTGCTGAGTGTCATCAAGGTGTCTTGTGTTACGTTAATGAGGTGACTTATTAATGGCTTATTAATGAGGTGACCCCCCCACACCATCCTAAGGACTGGGGAAGGGTGCAACCTTGCCAGAGGAACCAACCACCTGACCTCCGGGGAGGGGGGAGGAGCTGGAGGTCAGTTCAGTAGCCAATGGCTACCAAATAATGTAATCAGTTGCCTCTGTAACGCAGCCTCCATTAGAACCCGAAACGATGGGTTCCAAGAGCTTCTGGGTTGGTGAACATGAAGATGTGGAGAGAGTGGCATGAGAGAGCGTGGGCACTCTGCACCCCTTCCCCGTCCGCCCCCCCCCCATTCATCTTTTCCTCTGGGTGACAATTCGTACCCTTTAGTATCCTTTGTAATAAACTGGTCATCAAGCAAATAAAATGGTTTCCTGAGGTCTGTGAGTTGGGCAGATAGTGTCAGACTTGTGTTGAATTGTAGGACTCCCCCTCCCCCCGCTCGCCCGCCAGCTAGCGTCAGAGAATTGGTTGGATGTGTGGGTACAGACTTGTAGAGGGCATGGCCACGTGGGACAACCTAGGGGCTGAGGGCCGTGGGGAAGAGACCTCTGTTCTGCCCGTGCCTGGGAGATTCTCGGTGGGGACGCAGGCCTTGAGGGTCTAGAATTCAGGGCAGTGGAATGGCTGGGGTTGGTGATGATGTCTGGAGTCACAGAGAGTGGCCGCCTAGGCCGAGCCTGGCCTTGGCTCCGGGCCTTCCGATTCTTCCATGGCCCACTGTCTGCCTCCCCGGGGCTGTAGCTCCTTGAAGAAGCTACGCCATTGGCTGGAGGGGCCTGCCCACTTGTCAGTGTAGGCGGGTAGATGCGTAGGCACATCCTCCCCACCGGCACCGCCCCCGGGCCCATCTCTCTCTTCTTCCCGCCCCCTCCTCTCCCCGCAAAGGACTCTTTGTTGCTTCTGCCCTCTCCTTGTTGAAGCTTTGGGGAAACCAACACTATTGACCTTCACTGTTTCTTGAAACCCTGTGCCTCACACTGCTTTTCTGGCTCGCTCGGCTGTTCCTTGTGAACAGCTTTTCCTCTGCCTGTCATTCATTCATTCATTCATTCATTCATTCATTCATTCATTCACTCATTCCACAAACGTTCATAGCACACAACAAACTGTGTGCCAGGTGCTGCGCGAGCCTGCAGGACCCAGGGAATAAAGCTGCCCGGTCTCCATTGTTAGAGGTCACAAATAGGTTTGTAATTAAAATGGTGAAAAGGTCAGGTGCTGCAGAGGGACTAATTGGGGCTTTTCCCAATTAGTCATCTCAGGGCACCAGGACCTGTGGCTCCACCTGGGCACGTCCAGGCCCAAAAGAGAGCTTGCTGTTTGAACTCTGGCCAAGAACCTCCCTGTGTGCTCCCCTACCAGGGGCCCAGGGCAGAGATCCAGGGGCCAGCCTTCACTCCTCACTGTCGCCCACCCGCCAGGACCTGTCCTCAGCAGTCCACTTGCTCTCCCAGTCGGCACTGTGGCCTCCCAGCCAGGTTCCCCGGCACCCCCTGTGCCTTTCCAGCCTTCCACACCGCACACTCCTTCCTTTGTGAACGAACACAGGCCAGGGCCCAGGGCCAAACCACCCAGTGCCCCAGCTCTCAGTTGCTTAAAGGTAGGTGCCCCACACCTTCCAGCAGAAGGTGTGAGCCCTTTCCCCGGCCCCTGGAGCCCCTCTGCTGGGCATCCCGTTGTCTGCACACTCAGTCATCCTGGTCCCTGCCCTTCCCTGGTGATTCAGCCTCTTGCCGGGGGCTTCTTGCATACCCCGTGTCACCTCTTCCAGGCAGTTGTCCCTGCTTCTCACAAACCCCCTCCCCAGCCCACCCTCCGGGTCAAGGTTGCCAACACTGGCACTGTTGACATTCTGGGCCATCCTCTTCTCTGTGGGATGTTTAACACTGTCGCCTGCCTCTACCCACTAGGTGTCCCGATGGCCTCAAATGTCTCCAGATGTTGCCAGGGTCCCTGAGGGGCATGGTTGCCCTGGTTGGTCTGAGTGAGGCAGCCCTTTGTGTCCCCTGCATGTGTCCTGTGTTCCCTCTGGTGTCACTGCTTCCCCTGGGCCTTCCCCTTGGCCCGAGTGTTCCAAGAGAGCCGGAGCAGCCCCCGCCTTGCTCCCCTGTCCCCCCGACCCTGGCCTGTGCCCGGCACCGTGTGCCATGAGGAAGGGCAGAGTTTCTGCTTCACCCTTCCGTGTGTGCACCCAGCGCTGCCGGCACAGACCTGCAGCCAGCGTTTACTGGGTTCTCAGCAGCTGGCCTCTTCCCCAGTTTTCTGCCGTGGCATCGGAGGAGGGGGCGTCTCCATCTGTGACATTTGCATCTGCGTACTGAGACTCTGCAAAGGAAGGGATGGTGGGGGGAGTGAAACACAGTGCGCCCAGCTATTCACGGCATCTCGGTAGAGATAAGATAGACGAAGCCTTGCGCCATTCCAGCTCTGGGAACTCCCTCCAGAGTCAGAACGCAGCGAGCCAGAGGCAGGTGATGATGAGGTAGCCTTGAGCCCTCTCGCTGTTTACGAAAGAAAATGGTTTGCAGGCTTTGGTGTCTTAACTATTATCGAAGGCAGACTGCTTTGTCACGGACGTCAAAGCTGATTGAGCCTATCAGCATGTTTGGACCCGTGCTAAACTCTCGCCCTTGGGAGAGCTACAGGGGCGTTACTATTGATCCGGCTGGGACGGCAGGTGGGAATGGGGATCCCCGGCCAGCCTGGCCCAGCTTTCTGCTCCTCCTGGAGTGCCTGCTGTCTCACACCCAAGCCTGCTTGCGGGGTTTCTCCTGCCTGAGACCCACCACCCATCCTTCCAGGGTCCACATGCAGCGCCCCTCCCGCCCCCCCCCCCAGAGCCCCCCACGACCGGCTGTCCCACACTGTGTCCCAGCCTCAGACTTCTCTCTCTGAGGGTGGGATCTACAGCCTGTGTCTAGGGCAGCCCGCATCTGCAGGATGGCCAGCCTGCCTGTTGGCCAGGCCTCTCCTGGGTTTGGCCCTGAACTTACTGCTTCCCCAGAGCCTGTCGGTCCTGGGTTGGGCACCCTGTCTGCAGAGGGTGAGCGTGGGAGGAGGCAGCTCTTCCTCTCCAGGAAGTAGGGGCACTGGCCATCTAGCCAGTGGTGGGGGGTCCCTCCGCAGAGGGGTGTTTTGTTGGCTCAATACCTGAGCTGGCGGCCGGGGACTTTGGAGGGAGCCAGAAAGGCAGGACAGTAGGTGGCGCTGTGGGCAAGGCGAGCGCAGAGCAGGCAGGTGGGCCTGCCGCCTTCAGTGTGCCTTTGCCTTGCTCCCTCATTTTCTGGTTTCAGAGCCCCAGCCAGCAATCCGTTGGCTAATTTCAGGCGCCCCAGAGGACCCCCATAGGTGCCAGGGAGCTGACCCTGAAGACGCCGCTGGGCTGAAGCAAGGGCACCAGCCTGGCCCTTGGGAGGGCCCCTGGGAGGGAGGCCCGGGTCCCATCCCCTGTAGTTCCCACCCCACTCTGGGCCTTGGTTTCTCCATCTGTGAGGTGAGGACCCTCAGCTGAGGTCCTATCGAGCTCTGAGACACTGTGACCCACCCACTTTACCAAGTGCTGCCCTGGAATGTCCCTTTGCTGGGTCCAGGGGAAGCAGACGTCCCTGCCCGCCTGGAAACCTGCTCTTGGGCCACTGAGGTAAGGTCGTTTATCGGGAGTGCGATCTAAAAGTCAGGGCTTGACTGATAATAAAGCTTGCCGGTAGAGACAAATCTGGAAGAGAGGAGACAAGAGAGGGGTTGTGAATCTCCCGGGCTTGTGAGCTGCATGGGGCCTGCTGAGGTATGGCTGGGCTTTCTAGACAAGTGGCAGGGGCGAAGGGTGGGGGCAAGAGTCGAGAAGACCCAAGAGAAGGGGGTGTGTATGGAGAGAAGGTGGACAGATGGGCCTGGGGCCCCGGAGGCAGGACCCTGAACACTGGCTTGCCACCCCGATTGTCTGCTACAGGCTGGCAGTGAGTGTGTGTGTGTGTGAGTGTGTGTGTGTGTGAGTGTGTAAGTGTGTGGCCGTGCACGTGAGAGTGTGTGAGTGTACATGAACATGCGTGTGTGTGTGTGTGTGTGTGTGTGTGTGTGTGTGCATCTCATCCAGACAGGCTGGGGAATTGGGACAGGGCGTGAACCCAGACTGTCTGAGACCCTCGCCCCCACCTGGCTTTGAGAGCTGGCTCCCAGGGCATGGCCATGTACCCACTGGGCTCTGAGGCTGTGTTTCCGGATCTGAAAACATCTGCCTCTGCCAGGGTGCGTCTTGCCTTTGTGGGAATGCTGAGCTGGGCCTGCTGGTATAGCCCGTGGCACAGGAAGGGCTTTTCACTGCGCAGAGCTGGCTGGCTGGCTGGACGTGACTGAGACCTTGGCTCCTAGAGCCAAGAGAGCACAGAACTGGTTGGCCAGCCACTTGTCTCTTATGACTGGTATCACCTGGGACACCATAGCCCTCCCCCAGCCCTGGCGCTCTCCCTGTCCCTGCCTGAGCTGTGCTCAGAGCTGGATTCTGCAGAACTAATGACATGTCCGGTCTTGGCTCCATGGCTGGGGAGGTCAGCTCCTTGTCACCAGGGACCCGTGCTTTGCCCCTCTGACATCTCAATGTCGGCTCAAGTGCAAGATGCCCCATGACGTGTGTGTGTGTGTGTGTGTGTGTGTGTGTGTGTGTGTTCTTTTCTGAGCCAGGGAGTAGATGGGTATTTTTAGCTGGATGAAGTCCTGGCCACCCCTGCGGCCCCATCCCTGTCTGAACGGAGAGCTGCACTCGTCACTCTGTGGGGCTGCGGGCAGTGGCCTGGCGGGGGAGCGTCGTGACATTGGCCATGTCTAACTTTAGATTCCCTGTGTCTGAGCAACGTGGTGATGAAGTGCATATGGCGCCTCGAACTGGGTCAGCTCACAGTCTTTGCCAGGATCCCTTGGAGCGACATAGTTAAGAGCAGAAGTGGGAAAAGCGGAAGGAGGCTGTCTCCTACGTGAAGCCCGGGCGAAACACTGGTGGACCCAGCTTTCTGCAATGACCTCATCTTTGCTCTCAGCTTCCTGATATTCTGGAGATGCCATTTGAGTTTTCTTACAAATTCCGTGCCGGGTGGGGGGTGGGGGTCCAAGCACCTTTTTCCATTAATGATTTGTTTTTCGTTCTGGACTTTGTGGCTTTGTGAGGGCGTGAGGCACTGTTAGTACGTGTGGGATTGAAATGTGCACGTTGGAAAGGGCTCCTGGCTGAGTGGCTTGGGGAAGGGGACATCCTGGGATCCTTCCCTCATGGAGGGGTCCGGGGCAGAATTTTATTACCCTAGCCTTTCCTGGGTATTCTGTGCCAGCCTGCCCTGAGCCCTGAGCCCGAGCAGACAGGGCTGAGCATCCCCTCTGTGGCTCTCCCGCCCAGCTGCTCTGCTCGCCCACGTGCCCTGTGCATTCATGTTTCGCCTCCTCCCTCAGACTGAGTGCTCCTGGAAGTGGAGGACGGTGTCTTGGAGCTCAGGACAGGGGCTAGCCCAGCGCTAGAAGGGGTGGATGGACACGTGTCCTTCCTTCATCGAGGGTGAGCTCTGAGTAGCCCGGGGAGTGGTGGGCCAGGCAAGGTCATGCCTTCCTTTCTCCATCTGTGAGGAGGGTGGCAGGTCCTGACCCCACTAATGCCCCCCTGAGTGCCCTGTCGGGAAGTAATGAGATGCAGCCATGAGTGTTTTAGCAGCCTGGGAGCTGGCCTGCTGGTGTTGTTGGCTTTGCCTCCTTCCCGGGTCTTCTTCTGAGGCCGAGATTCCATGGAAAATTTCCAGGGCTTGAGTTTTTTGTCTCGTTTTATTGCTAACTTGCTCTGTGACCGGAGCAAGTCACTTTGCTTCCCTAGACCTCAGTTGCCTCATCTTAGGTCTGGGGGAGCAGCCTTTGCCCGACTTCCTTGCCATCTGGCAGCAAGGCTGTCGGGGAGGGAATGGGTGCAAAAGGGTTTGGAGGCATGAAGTGTCCGGTGTCATATTTGGCTCAGAGGAGGGGCAGCCGTGGGGGCTGTCTGGTCACAGGCACGCCCAGAAGAGCTCTTGCATCAGTGGAAACTCCCAGGGCCTTTATCCTTCCAGCCACTTCCCAAGCTTTAGGCCAAGTGCTTTCACTTGTTCCAGAATCTCCTGCCCAGAAAGTTTCCAGGGCCTACAGATACCCCTTGGAGAGGGAGTTCTAGAGCTGGTGACCCCTTCCTTGTCCCCAGGAGTCAGGAATCAGCCAGGGAGAGACTTTGATTCAGAAGATGAGGGGGATGCACGTTGCTGGCCAGTGCTCTGGGGCCACGCCTCACCAAGCGGTACCCGCAGGCTCTGCTACGTTGTTGGGTGCCTCTGCCTTGCTGGGGAGTTCCGGTTCACCAAGTTGCCCGAGAGGCGGCCCCGCTCTTGCCACCTTTGTCTCCGATTCCTGCCCTCCTCCTTCCCTGTCTTGGCACAGGGAGACTCAAGAGGGCTAAGATGGGAGGTGGTCAGGCGCCGTGACCAAGGTGGGGCTTGGGTTCCAAAGCCCCTGGGTGATGCCCCGTTGCCTTCCAGGGAAGGCTCCCGTGCATGTGTGCCTGCTGGACATGGGATAACAGTTGTAGTTTGTTCAACAAGGGGACAGTATAGGCCTGGGGTGCTGGGCTCCTGAGGTTTTGGTGGTCCAGGGAGCCTGGACTGACTGGGAGACACTGAGGTGTGCACTGGGCAGGGGGCAGAGATCATGAAGAGAGGCTGGAACCAAAGCTGAGCAGCTGGTCTGGAAGTCCTGGGTGGAGAGGAGTGGAGAATCCAGGCCAGCTGTTGGAAAATGGGGAATTAGGAAGGGCCTGGGGGGGGGGGGTAGGCAAGGAGCAGAGGGTGGGAGGTGGAGCCTATGCAAATGTCCCAACGGTAGTTTCTGAAGTCAGGTGCCTCTTGTCCGGGGCTCTGACCCCGTACAAGGCTCTGCAGGTGTTTAGGTGGTCACCCCGCCTGCTAACACATCTTTGCTACTTTTCACTCTGTCCCAATGCCCCTGCTTGCAAATGCCACTTGGTGGGCCCGCTCGTGCTGGCTGGGTATGCAGAAGCCTCTGCTCTCACCCTCCTGGCCACTGGCCGGGAAATGGCACACACAGCAAGTGTGAGGTTCTCCAGCCTTCCAGGGCTGTGCTCACAGGCAGAGGATCATGGAGTGAGGACCGTGAGGATGCCAGCCCTTCGGCTTCATGACTGGGGGGTGGGGTGGGGTGTTATCCTTCAGGGTTATCCTGTGGCTTAGATGGGAATACAGCTTGGTGGGCGGGTGACACTCCGGGCACGTAATAGGCATCAGTCCCTTTGCCTTGAGTCCCCATCTGTCCGCCCATACGGCAGGCAGAGCTGTCATGGGCATTCCATGATTAAGAGGCATGAAGGGGATTTGTAAGCAATAAAGCAAAGTACGAGCAGAAGGAGTTAGGTGATTTATAATAAACATACATTTGGTCTTCATTCCTGTTCCTGGCACAGGCTTCCTAAAGCCTTTGAATTTCCTAAGCGATGAGAGCCGCAAAAAAAAAGTCTCTGCTATGTTAATGAGGTATCTTATGGGAAGTCCCTGGGTCACCTAAGGCTGGGTACCGGTGGAGCCAACCCTGCGTAGACAGTTGGAACTTCAGTCCCATCCCCGACCTCCCAGGAGGGGAGAGAGGCTGGAGATTGAGTTCAGTTACAGTGGACAATGCTTTGATCTCTCATGCCTGTGTAATGCAGCCTCCATAAAGACCCAAAAGGGTTTGGAGAGCTTCCCCAGGTTGGTGGACATGTGGAGTTTAGGGGAGAGTGGAGGCGTTGGGGAGCATAGACGTTCCACACCCTTGGGGTGGGTGGTTCAATCAATTAAACCTCCAACTCTTGATTTTGGCTCAGTTCACGATCTCACGGTTCATGGCATCGAGCCCTGGGTTGGGCTCCTCCCTGGCATGGAGCCTGCTTGGGATTCTCTCTCTCTGCCCACCGCCCCCCCCCCAATAAATAAATAAACGTTTAAAAAAAAGAATCTTCACACTCTTTCCCCACACCTCGCTCTCTGTATCTCTTCCCCCTGGCTGTTCCTGAGTTAACATCCTTCATAATAAACTGGTAACCTCGGAAGTGAATTTTTCTCTGTGAGCTGCCCTAGCAAATTAATCAAACTGGGGGAGGAGGAGGTGGTCACTGGACCCCCTAATTTATATGCATCGGTCAGAAGCATGGATGACCACCGGACTTGAACTCGGCATCAGACGTCAGGGGCAGTCTCGTGGGATGGTTATCCGAGTTAATGTTTGATGGTCGTGGGAAAAGCACACATATCGGAGGTTACTGTAACTTTTAGTTTTATTTGCTCATGAAGTTTTTTCTTTGATTATTTTTAAGAGTTGATGTATTTATTGAGGGGGGGGAGGGGGGATCTTAAGCAGGTTCTGAGCTGTGCGGCTCAATCTCACAAAACATGAGATCAGGACCTGAGCCAAAATCGAGCTGGACGCTTAACCGACTGAACCACCCAGGCGTCCCTATTTGCTCATGAAGTTTTCATTGCCTTTTTGACCATGCCTCTATTTCAGGCCCAGACTTGCCCCTTCTTCCTGAGGGGGGGGGGGTCTGCTCTTCTCCCTCCAAAAGCCTGGGACTTCTCGAGTATCCTGGTGGCGAGCACGGTGGGTCACAGAGCCCCAGTGGTGGTCACATCTCCGTGGGAGGGGTGAGGGGAGGGGAGAGGGTTTGCCCAGTGCAGCTGAAGTGCTGAGACCCGTCCCCTGGCCCCCTGCCTGCCATACCCACAGGAACTCATATGGATCCCGGTGAGGCCCAGAAGCCCCTGCTGTCCAGGAAAGCCTGTACCCTCCTGCCTGTGCCCACCCCTTCCCACCCGGCCTGGGCTGGATGCCATCAGCAGGGTGTGACTCGTTACCAGCCACCGGTTCTCGAGGTCTGTGTGCCTGCACGAGGCTAGGGGCAGGGTGGGTTGGTCTCCCCGGAGGCGCCCCAGCAGTTCCAGGGTCAGATGTATGCTGAGGGCCCCGGGGAGCCCCCAGAGGACGTGCTGGCCCGGGAAAGGCAGCTTGAGCTGGGCCGTGGTTCACTGCCGAGGAAGGGCGCACATCCGAGTTCTTTCCCACCCCGTGGGACCACCTGTGCTGCCTCTACGACCCTGCCTACCTGCTGAGCAGAGCATGGAGCCCCCCCCCCCCCCACCTGTGCCCAGCGGCGAATGGCAGTGACCTGTAGAATCTGTCTCTGGTCACGTAGGTAGGAATCTTGGGCGTGGTCACAGAGGAGGAGGTGGGTAGGGGTGGGCACCTGCCCCGGTCAGCCAGCTGGTTGGATGTGTCGGCCCTGCTCTGTGTCTCCCCACCAGTCTTTGAGGGTAGGGACCAAGAGACGGTGGCCTACAGTGAAGGGGCAGAGCAGCCCTAGGTAGGCACAGTGCCGTCCGCGGAGGGCACCGCCCCAGATTCTCCAGAAGCCGCAGCTGAAGACCAGAGAGGCTGCTTGGTTTGCCGTGGTCGCACAGCTGTGGGAGCAGAACTGGGCCTGGCAGCTGGGGCTTCTGCTCCTGCGCATTACCCTGCTGCCCCCATCCCGTCCCCTGGAGGGCCTGCATGGTGCACACACGGCCCTCAGTGACAGCATGGCCTGGCCTGGATGAGGCAGAACGCTGGGGCCCTGCTGGCGGGAAGAGGCCCTCAGAATACCTGCTGGGATCTTGCCCTGCGGCCCCCCTGCCCCTGGAGCCTGGGGTGCTCGAGTGTATCCTGCACTGACTTCTGGGCAGCTCGTCTTCTGGGCTGCTATAGACGCTGCCCGTGTCAATATTATGACCACACGTGGATTTCCTGTGGGCAGGGCCACAAGCGCGTGGCCATGAAGGCCAGCCACCTGGAAGGGAAGGCTCTGCTGGGGTAGGGCTGACACAGGTGTCCTCGTGGCCCATCCTCGGTCTGCTCAGCCTCAGGAGCTCAGGGCAGTCATGTCCCCCTCCCCTGTCCCCCCACAAGTCCCCCTGGCCCATCTTGCCGGGCCAGGGAGGGGTGGGGCGTGCGTTTCTGAGCATATGAAGCTGTCTCGCTGATGATACCTCTTAGCTGAGGGACCTGGGCAAGATTTCTGGCTTCTCCGAGCCTTGGTTTTCTCATCTGTAAAATGGGTACAGTAGTCAGGGCCTCAAGGGTTGGACCAGAAGGTAGGTAGAACAGTACCTGAGCCAGCTCAGCGGCTCGCTCTTTCTTACTGTCCCCTTTGTGCCTGGCAGTTCTTCAAGGCCTGGCGGCCGGGAGCTTCTGTTGTGGAGCTGTCCTGCGGCTTTGTGGCTTTCGTCCTTCGGGACGGGCTCAGACAGGCCTGCAGGGGCCTTCCCACCCAGCTTGGGAGGCGATGGCCTGGTCCAAGTCATGACCGGCTACTGACCGCATGACCTCAGGCGAAGTCCTCAACCTAAGTTCCGTGCCTCGGTTTCTTCATCTGTGAAACAGGTTCACTGTAAGGTTCTGTCCCAGGGTTGTGGTAGATGAGTGAAGTAATCCATGTGCAGAACGCAGGGCGGTGCCAGGCGGAGTCAAAGCCAGATAAGTGTGAGCTGTCGTCTGGGTCCCGTCTGACCGCTGCCGGGGAAATGCTTGGTGACTGGCCGGCATGCTGGCCCTGCCAATCACGTGATGTGACCATGGGGCCTGGAGGAAGGGACAGGGAATTGTTTGTAGAGGACGGAAGAGATGGGAAAGCGTGCACACAAGCTCTGGCCTTTGCTGGTCACATCGCTCGTGGCCGCCGGGTCCCTGGCCTGTGCCCAGCTGGGCCCAGGCTCCAGGGCCCATGGAGATGGCCGGTGACAGGGCAGTTCCAGAGTGGGGAGGGCGAGTGTGCGGGAGCACGGGGCGGTGTGAGTGGAGGAGAGGTGGGAGGAGAGTGGGCCGCACCTCATCCGAGGCTCGGGAAGGTCGGGGGTGGTAGTGGGAGCTGAGGCTGGATGGGTGGTCTCGGGGGCCTTCCGGGGAGTTTGTACCTGCGCTGGGGGTGGCAGGGAGCCGATGGAGGCGGGGAGGCATGACGCCCACTGGATCTGTGGGCACGTCAGAGACCCCGGCCCAGTCCCTGCGTTGTTCCTGGCTGTGTGTGGCTTTGTGTCAGGGCCTGCTTGGTCACAAGGCGTTGATGCCTGCACCTGGGGGCTCTGCACCCTCGTCCTCCTCCTGGCCCTTCTCAGTCCTGCTTCAGGCAAGCATAGCGTGGTTGACAGGGCCGTGGGGCTGCATAGACCTGCCTCTGCTCCTCAGTTTCCTTGGTGAGGAAACATATGCATCAGGGGTAGGGCCCAGGGCCTGGTGGTCCACAGGTGGGGGTGGCGGGGTTAGGGGACCGTCACTAGGGGCTTGCCCTTCCCAGGCGTGGCCAGGCCATGTGCCCAGGGGTGTGATGTTGGAGCGTTTCCCTGCTGAACCCAGGGCCTGCTCGCTGGGCTCTGTCGGATACCTGCTGGTCACCGTTTGGACTGGCAGTGGTGGTGTGGGGGGTGTTGCACAAGAGACTCGTCCCGGTCCTGGCCATCTGGGAGCCTTGCAGCCTGGGCCAGCTGTGTCTTTGCTGTGATTGGCCACGAGGCCGGGTCTTGGCAGGTCTGGCGAGATATCAGGTGAGCTAGAGCGGCCAGTAGGGCTCCAAGGCTCTGACGATCCAGGAGGGCCACCCGGGCCCCAGGAGCGCGTGGGTGACGGAATCTCGTTGTGCGGTTCCAGTCCAGCCATGTACTGACCACCTGGCAGCTGGGACAGGCTCATCCACTCTGAGCCTCAGTTTCCCCATGTAGAAACTGGGGGAGGTAGGCTATAATACAGTCTTTTTTTTTTTAATGTTTATTTTTGAGAGAGAGAGAGAGAGAGAGAGAGAGACAGTGGGGAAGGGCAGAGAGAGAGGGAGACACAGAATCTGAAGCAGGCTCCAGGCTCCAAGCTGTCAACACAGAACCCAATGCAGGGCTCGAACTCACGAACCATGAGATCATGACCTGATCTGAAGTCTGATGCTTAACCGACTGAGCCACCCAGGTGCCCCTATAGTACAGTCTTTTCTGCTTCTATGTATTTGAGGCTGTTCTCTGGCTCTATCCTGTGCCCCGGGTTTCCTGGGGATCCTAGCCATGACTCGCCGACAGGCCTGAATGTTCACCCCACTCCAGAGCCCCAAATACCCCATCCAAACTGCCTCCCCACCCACCATGATGGCCCGTCCACCCTTCATGCCTGTGACACTGGCTTTTGGACGCTTCTGAGGACCCACTGTTGTGTGAAGGCCCAGAGGCCTATGGCAAGGAGTCTAGCCCTGAACTGCAATCTAGCTAAATGTTCTCCATCCCTCACTCACACCAGGCTCCTAGCCAGTGGACCCCCTTTCCCAACAACTTCCTGCCGCGGAGTGCCGCTGAGGGACGAGCGTGGCCTTAGATAGGCTGCCTGGGCTCCAGTCCTGGTCCTGCCGGCCCTGAGCAAATCACTTAGCCTCCACGGGCCCTGGGATGCTGGTGCCTTTACCAAGGGCTACCTCCCCCAGGTCCCCGCCTCGAGGGAACACCTGCCAGTCCTGGACCTCTGCCTCTGCCCAGGTTGGGGAGTGTGGCCCGTCGTGGCACCCAGCTCCCGCAGCACCGCTCTCTGCTCCACTCTGCCCACCGCCCCCCACTGCCCACCCTGCAGTCCTGCTGAGGTTTGCTTCGCACCCTTCATCCCTCAAACGCTCTCAGGGCACTTGCTCCACACAGCTCTGGGAGCTGGCAGGTGTTAGAGACAAAGAGGAAGCCAATTCTAGAGCCCGATGAACCACGGTCTGCTATGTTCTGCTAGAGCATCCCTGTCACAGTTCCAGAACGAGACTCCCGGAAATGACTTTCCCGTGGCCATGGCCTTCAGGGCTCCTGGGCCAGCCCCCGGCTCTCTTCCTCCGGGTCTTTCCATGTGCATCACCAGCCTTGGTCCAAGCGCCATTTTTTATTTCTCATTTCTGGTCGGTCTGCTGTGTGCATTTTCGTGAGCACCCCACGTCCTTTGCAGAATGAAGCATGGGGTAGGGACAAAGGCCAGCAGAGCCCAGTGCGGGGCTGTTGGGCTTGGGGCTCAGTCTGAGGCGTGGGCTCCACGCAGGGGAAGCCATGGGAGGAGCGAGCCCCCTGCATGGGTGCGTCCCCACGAGGGGAGGGCTGGGCAAACCGACAGGCTCCACAGAGGCGGGGGTCAGAGGGGTCGGTGAGCGCCAAAGGCTCTGGGGGCAGCCAGGGGTCCAGCGAGACGGAGGAGGGATGCGAGGTCCGAGGTGTCGAGCTCTGGTAGGGCCCTGGGGACCTGCGGGGGCTGTGGGCTTCTCCAGACCTTTTCAGCATCCTGCTTCCTGCTGAAGACACAGTCTTGGTTTCTGTTTCCCTGTGAGAGGTGGCAGCCCATGGGCCGTGGTGACAGCATAGTCTACAGAGGCTCTCTCTTCCCCCATTAACACCACCAGGGGCTTTCCCTGCAAACGAAGGGCACCTCGGCTCTCTTCTTCAGCTCGGGAGGCCTCTGGAAGGAAGGAGGAGGCTTTGGACAGCACGCAGGAATCCGCCGGAAGGCAGGCTCTGTCCCGGAACAGTCCCGGCCGTGGCTGGTACCCCCAACCAGACCCTTCCCTCGGGCCTTTCCTTTATTACTATTATTATTATTTTAATGTTTATTTATTTTTGAGAGAAAGAAAAACAGAGTGTGAGCGAGGGAGGGGTAGAGAGAGAGAGAGGGAGACACAGAATCCGAAGCAGGCTCCGGGCTCTGAGCCGTCAGCACAGAGCCCGACGCGGGGCTCGAACCCGCGAACTGTGAGATCATGACCTGAGCCAAAGTCGGATGCTTAACCGGCTGAGCCACCCCGGTGCCCCTATTAGTATTATTTTTTAAAGTTTATTTATTTATTTTGAGAGAGACAGAGACAGCACAAGTGGAGAAGGGCAGAGAGAGAAGGAGACAGAGAATCCCAAGCAGGCTCCACACTGCCGGCACAAGAGCCCGACGCGGGGCGCAAACCCCCGAAGCTGCGCGATTATCACCTGAGCCGAGACCAAGAGTCGGATGTGTAACTGACTGAGCCACCCAGGCTCCCCTCTGGGGGCTCTCCTGTCTGGGCAATGGGGGTCGCAGGGCTGGGGGTCCAACGGCCCGATGACTGTGTCGTTAACTTGAAACACACCTGGCCCTGTTATGGGGGAGGCTCCTTACCTGCCTGTCACCCCGCTGTCATTTCCCTGCCCCACTGCCTGGGCAGGTGGTGTGATGTGAGGCCCATGTGTCCTGTCTTCTCCCCGACAAGGAATGCGTCAGCTGCTCGTGGCTGAGCCCTAGTTCCCATTGAAGTGGCCGGTGCTTAGAGGCCTCATATGTGAAATGAGTAAGCCAGACGGTGTAGAGAGGGCGCTACAGACACGTTTTCAGAGAGCCTAACGCACAACAGACTGCTCCAGCTGTGGAGGACACACATCAATGGAGGGCAGCTCAGGGCCTGACTGGGCCCCGGGGTCGTCATGACAGGCATGGGCGGTCAGCATGGACAGGCCGCCATCCTCGGGGCCGATGAGGCCAAATCAGCCTTCAGAGAAGCCGGGAGTGCTCTCTGAATGGCACCCCAGTACGGGTCCTGCAGAGGCCAGAGGAAAGGGGGAGATTCAAACACTCGGCTGTAAACAAATGTCTCCTCTGCCGGACCTTAGAGACGGGGCCCCTGCCCTCTTTTGTGATGCATGCCTAGAAGACTGGTTCTGGAAAAGTTCTTCCTCACTTCTCAGAAGAGGAAAGTGTCCTGAGTGGAGGGCACTTGTCCAAGGGTGTCCCATGAGCCAGTGACAAATGGGTGCCTGGGCCTTTGTCAGTGCTGGGCTGTCCTGGCGCTGGAGGAGGTGGTCCCTCGCCGGGCTGCTGAACAGGCTCCCTCTGGGGGCAGAAGCCACGTGTGCTGCAGCTCTGTCCTCCAGCACGTGCCTGGCCCGTCCGCCCCTGCACTTCCCAGTGCCGCCTTCTCTTCCTAGATGTCACCTTTCTTCTTGGAGAGATGGTGGGGGGTACACCCGGGGTGGATCCTAGCTCTGCCACTTACCGGCTGGCCTCAGTTTCCTCCTCTGTGATATGGGCATAATGAGCCTATCTGCTTCTTGGGTCTCTGAGAATTCAGTGATTTGGTCCCTGGGCGGGGTTTGGAAGGGTGCCCGTTCGCACTCTTGCAGATGCGTGCTGTGGTCACATCCCCAGATGGCACAGAGGCTGTGCACAGTCTATCAGTGTCGGGTGAATAAATGCATAGACATATGCCTCCCGCCCCCTCCCCCCTCCCCCCTCCCCCCAGCCCAGCCGCTTTCACTTCCGTGCTGTCGGTTCTTGTAAAAATATCTGCTGACCCTGCACTGGTTGATGATGATACAGTCTTGCAGTGAAAGGGCTCCATTTGCTGGGGCCCAGCTGGAGGCGAGCTTCCCGCACCCCTGCTGGCAGAGCTCCCCACCTGCCAGAACTTGCTTCCCCACAGCGCCGCGTTTATGCCTCTGGAGCCCATGACAGCTAGCTCAAAGGCAGGATGGGGCAGGATGTAAATGCCTAGGATGTTTACATCTGTCGGTGCCTTCGTCGACCGCCAAGCCCTTCACGTGTTTTCTGGAGGAGGGAGGCCTGATCCGGCACCCGTAGCAGGTGGCAGGGGTGGAGGGGTCCGGGGCCCTAGTGCTGGCCCCTCACACTAAAAGCTGAGCACCTGCACGAGCTGTGACTCCGAGAGAAACAGACAAGAGGAGAGAAGAGAGGAGGCGTTGCAGGCGCCTGGCGTTGCCGTAGCTGGCAGGGTTCTGCTGCGAGGCCCCTTGGCTTGGCCTCTCAGTTTGAAGGTTTCATGCCCCCTCCCCCAGGAGCCTCTGACCATCCAGGCTGGCATAGCCCCCGCCCCCTGGCAGGGTATGTGCTGCGTGGAAGGGACAGCGGGAGGAAGAACCAATTCTCCCCAGTGTAGCCCATCCCCTGCTGCAGCAAGGATATGACATCTTTCAAGGCAGGCAAAAGCAATAAAGGGGAACGGATAGGTAGCCACAGAAGAAGGATCTAGATTTTGCTAGACTTTCCAAATAGACGTGCAGGGTTGGGATGGTTTGTGGGGCCTCACCTTGCTGAGCTGTTGGCCGTGAAGGATGCTGCGGAGGGCCCACGTGATGAGCTGAGCGGGGGGTTAGCGGCAGGGGCATCCATGGGCTTAAAAGACGCATGATTAGAGGGGCTCCAGAGGGTGAGGGAGGCGGGAGCATGATTGCATTTGAGGCGTCCCTCTGAAACAAAACCCAGGTGGCAGCTGGGAATGGCGGTCTCCCGGGCACATTAGCCTTCTCTCTCTCTCTCTCTCTCTCTCTCTCTCTCTCTGATCCTCACGGCCTCCAGGGATAATTACAGGATAATTATGGGCGAGAACATGCAAAGAGCAAGCGCTGCCTGCATTCCAGAAGCTAAGCGCTGTGAGCCCAGCTGGAGACCTGGGGGGCCTCTCCCCAACTGCCAGGTGGCTGACAGAAGGGCCGGTCTCCCTCGTGGGGGCTGTTGGAGCCCTGGCCCCCTGTTCTCTGGCTGCAGATCTGAGCCATGGCCCGTGTGGAGGGTGGCTTCTTGGGTCCCCGAGAGCCTGGTGCTGGGGCCCCCGTGAGGGGCTCTTACAGCCTTTCTCATCCCCAGCCCACCAGGTGCCTTCACACCTGCATGGAAACCTACACGCTGGTTACTTTGAAGAATGGGTTGAGCTTGGGGTTTCTGGAAGTGGTGAGTGGGGGCGTCGGACCCTGACTGTGCCTCCCGGGTGAGGACCCTTCAGCCTTGCCCCTGGCGCGTAGTGGGACAGATATTACTCCAGCCTGTGCCGGGCTGGAGCAGTGTGTTCAGAAAACACTGTTCCCTGAGCACGGATTTGACACCTTCCGCGGTCAGACTGAGACAGCCCCCCCCCCCCCCCCCCCGGGGAGCTTGGAAAGTCAGGTGTGAGATCCAGTGGCCTAATTTTAGACCTTGGGTCTCCATGTCAAAACAGCAGCAGGATAATTAAAAGAAGAAAGAAGGAAAGAAAGAAAGAAAGAAAGAAAGAAAGAAAGAAAGAAAGAAAGAAAGAAAGAAAGAAAGAAAGAAAGAAAGAAAGAAAGAAAGGAAAGAAAGAAAGGAAAGAAAAGAAAAGAATGGCAGGCTGGCCTTGACCCCTTGTTAATTATGAAGCAAGCGCATTTCCACCAGGGACAGGAGGCCTCACCCAGGAGGGCTGCCGTCCATTCCCGCCCGTGGGGCCTCTGGGGTACCCAGACCCCTTTAAAAAACAATCATGCATATGTTCTTTCTGAAGTCCCTCCTCTCTAGCACAGACGGGCTAATGGAACTGTGTCATCATGATGCGGGTCCTGGAGCTAGGATGCGGGCCCCTCTGCACACGGCCCCAGACGCTACACGTTCTCAGGACCACGTGCCTGTTCCAGTGTTTCTGACCCCTGTCCGCCCCTGCTTCTCGCCGCCTGCAGTGCACCTGTCCCGTCTCCCTCCCGATCTGCCGCTTTCCTGCTGTTTTGGGCAGCCACGCAGTCAGGCTTGTTAGAATCATGTGTGAAGCAAAAGCACGCCAACCTGAGGCAGGAGTAAGCGTTCCCCACCAGCCCCAGGTTTGGACGGGTGAGGGCCCTGGGAGTGGGCACCTGTGCAAAGCTGCATACCTTGGTTGACCTTGAAGATCAGCCATCTGGGGTGGCCACCTGGGGTCCCTGCCTTACCTGAATAGCCATCTGCCCCTCACCCCTGGGGACAGGGTCAGTTTGTTGTCTGTAGTATCCCCGCAGTTATTGTGTTTAAAATTGTAAGTGTAAGTGACACATGCACATGGTAACAATTCAAACGGTGTCAAGGGTCATAGGATAAAAATGTCTCCCTTGAACTCTGTTCCCTGGCCCTCCCTTCTGGGAGGTTCTCTGTGCGGAGAAACTCTCTTTCCTACAAGGGTGGCCACCTTCTTTTCCTTCATAAAAGCGGAGCTTGCTGATCTTAGAACCGTAACAGGAACTGGGGCGCCTGGGTGGCTCAGTCGGTTAAGCGTCTGACTTCGGCCCAGGTTGTGATCTCACGGTTCGTGAGTTC
This sequence comes from Felis catus, assembly GCF_018350175.1. Lineage (NCBI taxonomy): Eukaryota > Metazoa > Chordata > Mammalia > Carnivora > Felidae > Felis > Felis catus. The sequence goes on from NC_058381.1 coordinate 11,845,268, forward strand.
GAGCCCCACGTCGGGCTCGGAGCCTGGAGCCTGTTTCAGATTCTGTGTCTCCCTCTCTCTCTCTGCTCCTCCTTGTACTCTCTCTTTCTCAAAATAAACGTTAAGCATTTTTTAAAAAAAAAAAAAAAAAGAAGAGTAATGGGAACTAATGTTGTGTTTCCTCAGCACTAAGCCCCGTTCTACCGAACTCTTCAAGGAGCTCTTGGTGCACTTGGAGATTTTCACTTTCCTGTCCATAGATCTACGATATTCTTTTCCGTTGCTACGCAGGATGCTGTCGTATGGGTGTCCTGTAGTTTATTCGTCTCCCCCATGGACTTTCACCACCGTAAACGGTGCTGTGGTTACACATCCTTATCCTGCTCATTTGCTCACACGGGCAAGTACATCTCGGATCTGCATTCAGTGGAACGGGGTCCAAGAACCAGTGTGGCCGTGACTGTGACGGAGATTGGCAGGGAGGCGAGTGTGTGAAGGCCCAAGCCCCCGGGGCTCAGAGCAGACCTCCCCGGTGGCTGGTGCGCCTGACCTCTGACCCCTGAGTGCCACAGGAGACCCTAACCGCTGTCCAGCCGTGCGTCTGCGCGTCCAGCGGGGGCTCGTGTTTAAGCTCAGTCTGCATGGCAGCACAGGGAAGCTGTACGAGGTCGTCCCCAGAGGGACCGGGCCAGACAGACGTTGTGCTGTTCTGTCTCGTCCTCCCTGCGGGTGACAGAGAACCGAAGACGTCCCCGTCCTTGGAGGTCACGAGAAATGTTCCGGCGGGGTGGGTGATTAGCACAGAACACAGTATCTTGAACCCAGGCTGTACCCTGCGAGAAGAGAGAGTCCTCGTGCTCAGTGCTCTGTCCCCTCAGCTGTCAGGCACTTTTCAGGGACAGTCACACTGCTGTGTGAAGGGGATTGGGTTTCCTCAGGACACTGCTTTTTTATGTTCCTCGCTGCGATTGGGTGGAGTTAGCACACCTCCCTGAGCTCACACTGGCTCCCCGCTTCACAGCCTCCGGGAGGGTGCGTGGGCATGGTCTGGGGGCACAGGGACTGGGGGGCCACGCGGGCTCAGTGTGGCCGTGTGGCGGTGATGGGGACACGGCTCCCTCCCATATGCTGGGCAGGAAAGCTGACCATCCGCCCACCCAGCAGAACAGAACTGCTTTTGCCCAAAGAATGGCTGAAATGTCTCTGCTGCTGTTGTCACCAGTAGGCCGTGGGTCCGGGAGGTGACCACCTCAGAGGAGCTGACTGGAGGCACGTGGGAACCCTGGGCTGACATTACAACTTATCCAGGAATCTGAAAGTATTGAGAATAAGACGTTATTTAAAAATGCCATGGCTGTTTGTCACTGCAGGGGGTCCGTCCCACTCCTGGTCAGTAAGCCTTCTGGACAAATGTCACTGAATTTGGGCGTGTGTTTGGCCTGTGTCACCTCTGCATTCCACTGCCTGCCATGGACTCTGGGACAAGTTTGGACACGGGCCATGGGGCCTCTGGGTCCCTCGAGGGCAGGGGCGAGATGATCCCCAGCCCTGCTCAACGCTTCTAGGAATCCTGCTCCCGCCCCCCTCACCCCCCAACCCCAGCCCGCGGGGCTCCCCGTCCAAGGTGCCGGTGGCCCTTGCGGACGGCCTGGTGTGTGCAGTTCGACCAACTCCTGAGTCTTCCGTCTGTGGACTGTGGGTCCTGACCTCCCGCAGAGGGTTCTTGTGAGGATGGGGGAGGTCGATGACGCCCTCACCGCCTGTCTCTCTCTGGGTTTCTTGGGTTCGGCTCATGTGTTGGTGCTTCTGGTTCCGTAACACTCTCCGGAGTTCAGGTGTCCTTCTTTCTTTTAGGGCCTTTGTCTGCCGCCTTCACCCCCCACAGCCAGTTTCCCTTGCCACCGCATTTGCAATTCTCTCCCTCCAGCTCAGTCACTGATTTGCATGATTTAGACTTGTCCCTCCCTAGTACCCCTGGCTTCTGTCGTGAAGACACCTCACCTTGCTAGATACCAAGTCCGAGATCCAGAACAAAACCTTTGCGCCTGCTCTGTCCCCACCCCTCTTCCAAAGCCCAGGCACTGGGGGGACCGGGTGACCCTGGCACTCTCACTGCCCCGGATTTGGCTGTGAGGGCTTCAGGCAGTGCGGACACCCCGGCAGGAAAGCAGTGCGGTCAGAGCAGGACAGAGAGCGCCATTCCATGTTTTCCTGCCCGGAGGAACCTTCTTTCTGTGTTCTTTTTTTAAATTTTTTTTTTTCCAACGTTTATTTATTTTTGGGACAGAGAGAGACAGAGCATGAACGGGGGAGGGGCAGAGAGAGAGGGAGACACAGAATCGGAAACAGGCTCCAGGCTCCGAGCCATCAGCCCAGAGCCCGACGCGGGGCTCGAACTCACGGACCGCGAGATCGTGACCTGGCTGAAGTCGGACGCTTAACCGACTGCGCCACCCAGGCGCCCCTCTTTCTGTGTTCTGTGTGGGTCTCGTTTTTATCTTTCAGGCCACGGGGTGAGGGTCGCCCTGCCAGGGAGGCTTCCTCGACACCCCCAGCCCACGCTATTCTTTCTGCCAGCACCCATTCTCCGGAGATCGCCTTCTCTGGCATGTTTGCTCCACCCCGAAGGCCTTCTGAGGGCCACGCCTGGCACGAGCAGGTACCCCGGAGTCGCCCAGAGGACAGACCCGCAGGCGGGAAGGCCGAGGCTGGCCCTCGCTTGCAGCTGAGTCTGGGCTGGTTCGTAAATACTCGCGCTGTCATCAGCAGGCGTGAACCAGCATTCGGAGCTCCTGCCTGGCAGAACTGTTTGCTGTTGAATCAATTCTCTCGCGTCTCTGCCGTCGCCGCTTGTATTAACAGCGAGCTGCTAATAGGGAACATTAGGTGCCACCCGATGGGGGAGCCGAGCTTTGCTGTTAAGGACGCTTGGAGCCACAGAGCGGCGCTCAGCTCGGGGGGGGGGGGGGGCCGAGAAAGGCCCAGGCTTCCCGAGCCTCGTCACCGGATCGCCCAGCTTCATCCTGCAGCTCGCTCAGACTCGTGCGGAGGCCCAGTCCGCTCCCCACCTCCTCTCTGTCCTTTAAAAGGGGGGGGGGGAGGGGGAGAAACTGAGCCCAGTGGACAGAGGCCTGGGTCGGCATGCAGCAAATGAAATGATCCCAATTCAGCTTTGATGGCAACTGTGAGGGTAAAGAGACGGCCTTCGCCGGCATGTAAGCTTGGCAATTACCGGGAAGTAACTGGGCGTCCGTGGACTGCTCCAGATTGTGAGCACCATCAGGCCACCAAGGGCCACGCTGTCTGATCAGAGGCCAGTTCAGCCTTCCCCCCTGAATGGAAGCCACTCCTCCCTCTTATGCCCAGACCCCCCTCCCCACCCCCCAGTGGTAACAATTGTAGCTGTTCACCACCCCCCCCCCACCCCAGGATGAACAGTGGCTTCCTCTGGGGCTGGTTGGCTTTGGAGCATCTCTGTGCTGTGTCCATGAGCAAGGGGCTTGGTGGGCTGGACAGCGTGTGTGTGTGTGTGTGTGTGTGTGTGAGAGAGAGAGAGAGAGAGAGAGAGAGAGAGAGAGAGAGAGAGAGACAAGGCTGCTGCATGCTGCTGTTCACAGCCCTGCAGATGCCATATCTCTGTCTTTTTCTCTCTGTGCCCTTAGCAGACTTAGCAAACATTAGAAGTGCTCTGGGTTGCTTAAATCCTATTACGCCCAGCGCCCCCTGGCCTGGCCAGGGGAGGTTGTCACCAGCTTGAAACCTGCTCCTGCAAATGTCCTGGGGAAGGCCTTGCTGTGCCTGGGAGGGAGCCCAGGCCGTTTGAATGCGCACCCGCTGGGTTCAGGACTGCAGAGCCGGCACCAGGGCCGGAGGGAGAGTGTGGGCTGGGCTGGCCAGGCCAGGGTGGTGGCGATGGTGTCCAGCACATTCTTGCCCCTACCTTGGCTGCGGCACACGCTCTTCTCCCCTGATGCTGCCATTTCCTTTCTTCCCCCGTGACTGGGCCACCGCAAATGCAGAAGTGGCACTCAGCTTGGGCACTCAGCACGTCGGGGATTCAGCCAGTGTCCGAGTGCAGGGCACCCGGGAGGTTTGGGGAGGAACAAGGCATGGCCCCCCCTTTCCTAGGGTTCAGAGGATGCTTGAGGAGGTAAGGTGGGTATAGATTTCAGGGCCCAGAAGTTGCTATGCTGTGAGCAAGGCACAGGCAGGTGGCCCGAGGGCTTGGAGGGGACAGAGCAGCCGGGCCACAGGCACAGACCCCCTTCGTTGGGGAGATTTCGGTAGGAAAAGGCAGGCAGGAGAGAGATAGGGTTCTCAGGCAGGGGCAACTTTTTTAATTGACAGATTTTAAACGTATACAGCAGTGGAGAGGACAAACCTCCCAACACTCACCTAGATTCCAGAACATCTTGCCACATTTGCTGAAGTCATGAGTGCAGTGACACGTGTCCCCTCATCCTTTCATTGTAGCGTCTCTGAAACTGGGGACATTTCCTACCTCAGCACAACTTCATTATCACAAGAGAGAACATTCTGAGCAAAAGTTGGGAAGCAGGCAGGAGTAGGGTTTGTTCTCGAATGGAATGGATGAATGAGTCATCGGATGTACCCAGCCCCTAGGCCTTGCTGTCGAGAGTCTGGTGGAGGAGCTGAGGCCAAGACCCAGGACGCGGGACAAATGGTGTTGCTCCCCAGGCCAGTGGGGATGGCTCCTGGGGACTGGACCCGCCAGGGATGAGGTCACCAGAGGAGGGTCTAAAGCTTGGCCGGCTGCACAGGTGTGATGTTGGCAGGCAGAGGTCAGGGACAGCTCTTCTCGGTGGCAGGAATGGTATGAGAGAGTCATGGAATCCAGGTGGCATGGATGTGCTGGGGACACGTGCAGGTGCATGGCCTCTTGGGGTGAGCTGGGACGCCAGGACCGTGTAGAGCTTCATGGTGGTTGCATCTGACCTTTTGAGGGTCCCCCCGGGGGTGGGTGAGGTGTCTCAAAATACTTTACATGGAGCTGTAGCCTCATGGCTTGCACCCATGGCTGAGGTCCCACTCGGCGCACTCAACGTGCCCGGGAGAGTCGGGCTTTCCAGGGGGTACGGCCTGGCTCAGGACCGGAGGACGTGCAGGTCAGACGGCCCACTGTGGAAGCTGAGGACACTGAGTGGCCCTTTGGAGTGGAAAATGCCCCGTGGGGTTAATGAGGGCCCGGGGCCAAGGTGGGCTCACTCAGGAACAGCACAGGTGTGGTCACCTGTCATTGCCTGGATGCAGCCTTCCAAAGCACGTACATTTCTAGCTCCCTTGTCGCAAACACCGGAGGTGGCAGTGTGGTGGCTCAAGCTGCCCGTGTTTCTGCCCCAGTCTCAGGTGGGGGTGAAGTTCCTGTCTGGTGGGAGAATGCTCTTGGCGCCCACGCCTGCTGGCCAGCAGTGAAGGAGGCAGCCCCGTTCTGCTGTCGTTGACGGACCTGCGGGATGTTGGAGCTGGTGGGGATGTTAGCCTAACCCCCTGTCCTTTACACACAAGGAAACTGAGGTTGTGATGTGTCCCGGCAAATCGGGGGGACCCAGCCCGAAGGAGAGCTGTCCTGGGAGCTTACTGATTGGAAACGTAGGTTCTGGATTCAAGGCTGGGCTTTACTACTGCTCAGCTGTGTGGCTTTGGCTGAGTCACTCACCCTCTCTGTGCCTCTGTTCCTTTATGTGTCAGATCAGATGAAGTGCTTTTCTCACAGATCGTGGTGAGGACTCTGGGGGACAGTCCCTGGATGGTATGCTGCACAAAGCAGGGCTCTGCTTCTCCTGAACCCTGTCCAGTGCTCTCTCCAGCCTCTAGGCCATTCCCAGAAGAGACGTTAAGACTTCTCCTAGCAAGGCTGAGTAGCTGAGTTCCTTAAAGCTGGATCTCTCAGCTCTCCCCAGCACCCTGGTGGCAAAGCTTCATGTTGTTACAAGCAACTGACAGTCACTAGGGTCGCCTTAAATCACGTGCATGGTTAAGCTCAGAGGTCGAAAGAAGGCATGAGCTTGATTTGGCCTCTGCCACAGGGACCGGCCTTGAAGTATTTGTCAGGGAGGTGCCGCTGCTGTGTTCTGAGCGGAGGGGCCCTGGGCCGGAGGTGGCGAGCACCGTCTTCCGCGACTGCTTCAAAGGACCGCCACCTCTAGAGGCGGAGCATCTCGGGGGTTGTCCCTTCACGACGGTGCCGTGGGCCTGGTAGAGAGCCACCACGCTGTGTTCGGGAACGGCCAGGGCGATGCCATGGAACTTTCTGGCGGTGAAAGCGGTTTCGGGGTTGAGTCAATAACCGAGTGGGAGTGTGAGGTCCCTCCGAATGCTGGGGCAGCATAGCCCTTCTCGGCAATCCCCGGGGACGCGGTGAAAATGCAGACTGACTCGGCGGGTCCGGGTGGGGCCCAAGAGTCTGCATTTCTCAGACGCTCCCGAGGGATGCCCGCACTGTTGGTCTGCGTTTGAGGAACTGGATTGGAGGCGGCGAGGCCGGCCTCCGAGGGAAGGCAGCTGGAGAGGAGCACAGGCTCGTGTCTGAACCCCTTCTAGCCGCAGGAGGCTCCAGAGAGGGCAGCATCTCTGAGGAAAGGAAGCGGAGACCCCTACCCCACCCCCCCGCCATCGCTACCCAGTGTGGCCTGGTGGCCTTGGGTCCTGTCCCCCTTCCCCCGACGGCTGCACACAGGCCCGGCCTTGGCTCAGCCTTGGTTCACACTCAGTCCTTGCCCCCTCACCACCTGCTGAGGGTCGGACAAACGGACGTGGACCAGCCACAGAAACCTGAGAGGCCACGCCCTCGTCTTTCTTCCTTCGTGAAAGACAAGCCCAGCAGAACGCAAAGCCCCTGCACTCGACCTGTTTGTGTCCTTGGTACGGCGCGGCCCGTTCTCAGAAACAGGCCCTGCCCAGCTCTGGGTGCCCTGGGAGGTGGGTAGGTCGTGGCAGGTGGGGTGGCAGGGTGAGGCCCGGAGAGGTAATGTGGGGGCCACGGTGAGGTGAGCGCGCTCAGCCGGGGTCACCCGAGCAGGCCAGCGTTCTGCGGGCTGTGTCATGTCGGTCCACGGAGACGGGGCCCCTTTTCCTGGATTAACTTCTAGGGAGCTCAATTAGGCAAACCACTTTCCTCAGGGCTTGCCTTAAAGGATAACAAGATTAGCTGCACCTTTTGGCTCAGACACTAATATTCTAATATTCACTAATGGGGCTTCGCTGGCCCTGAAGCACCTTCTGGAAGGCAGCGCTGGGCAGGTGGGGGCCTGGGTGCTGGGCCCCCGTGGCCACGGCCCATCGGTTGGGCTTAGAGCCAGGGTGGGCGGCCCATTCCTCTCCGGGCAAGGGGCTCAGAAGAAATCCTTCTGGGGTTGCAGACCAAGCTGGCGGCCCTGGGTACAGTCCTGGCCCCATCGCTGCACTCTGGGGCAGGTCACTTCCCCTCTCTGAACCTCACGGTCCTTGCCTGGAAAATGGGCACATAAACAGTTCTCGCTGGAGGCCTTGAGAATATGTGCTGGATTCTGCTTTTTCTGGGGCCGACTTTTCGAGACCGGTGAGTGGCCTTCTGCTGGACGCCACTCTGTCCCGCTTGCTGGGACTGGGGACCAGGCTCCTGGGGATGAGAGCCCGCCCACCCCCCCGCCCCCTCCACCCCTCCGCTGCTGCTGAGGCCTGGCGATCACAGGCGCACCCCGCAAGTAGGCAGACAGCTCGTCGTCACTGGCCCGCTAAGTGGGTGACGGGCAGCTGGCCACGAGGAGGGGTGCCCAGCGGCCACAACCCTGGGGAGCTTCCGAGGGCTCCTCCCGGATGGTGGGCAGCTTGGGCTGTGGGGAGGCGTGGAACTAGGGGTGGGAAGTGGGTCTGAGGCTGAGGGGCTCAGGCCTGTGTCCCCTCCGCCCACCCTATAAGCCCCCCCATGGCTCCCTGCCCACCCTCCTTGCAGGCCGCTCGCCTGCATCCTCCGTGCCCTCCCCGCCTGTGGGCTGGGTCCTCCACCGGACTCCTCCTCCTCACTCACCCCTTTCTTTTCTGTCTTGCCTTCAGGTCTCAGCTCAGATTCTTTTCCACGATGGGGTCTCTGTCCCCTCCGCCCCCCCAGGCCTTCGCCCCTCGCTATCTTGTGCCTCTGCTCTGCTGCTGCCCCCGACGTGCTCCCGGGCCTTGGGCTGTGGAGTGTGGGTGCTCTCGTGAGCGGTGGCTGTGTTCCCTGTCGCCCCTGTGCCTGGCCGCCCCCCTAGGGACTGGCATGCCGGTGGAGGGGACACAGTTGCTCCTCAGTAGCCGCAGCAGGCCACAGGGCGAACGAAAACAAAAGCACGTGCACAGCCAACCCTGTCTGCGGCAGCTTTGTTTACCATAGCAGAGTCCCGTGACAGCTGAGTGTCCCTCGGCCGGGGAGCGGATAAACCAAACGTGGCCGTCCACCCATGCCACGGATCCCTTCCCTCACAGCCTCGGGAAGGAGCAAACCAGTGAGGCGCAGGCACCGGGTCGGTGGAAAGGTCCCCACCTTAAAAAAAAATTAAAAAAAAAAAAAAAAAAGAAAGAAAGGGGAAAAAAAAAGAAAAAAAAAGAGGGCACCTGGGTGGCTCAGTCGTTTGAACATCTGACTTCGGCTCAGGCCATGACCTCATGGTTCCTGGGTTCGAGCTCCGGGTTGGGCTCTGGGCTAACAGCTCAGAGCCTGGAGCCTGCTTCTGATTCTATCTCCCTCTCTCTCTGCCCCCCAGCCCCGCCCTGCTCATGCTCTCTCTCAAAAATAAATAAACATTATAAAAAAAAAAAGAAAAGGGCGCCCAGGTGGTGCAGTTGGTTAAGCGTCTGACTCATGATTTCGGCTCAGGTCATGATCTCACGGTTCGTGAGTTCAAGCTGTGCTATCAGCATGGGGCCTGCTTGAAATGCTCTCTCTCCTTCTCTCTGCCTCTCCCCTGCTTGTGCATCTCTCCCTCTCTCTCTCTCTCTCTCTCTCTCTCTCTCTCTCTCTGTCAAATAAAGAAAACTTTTTAAAAATTTTTAAAAAAGAAAAGAAAACTTCCCTCCGAGGAGGTTGAGGGGGTGGGGGTTAGAGGCTACATGGTTCCACATGTAGGACGAGGGGGCAGAAAACAGGTCAGGGGTTGTGGGGGCAGGAGTGGGGGAAGGGCCTGACTGCGAAGGGCACAGGGAACTTTCCGGGGTAATGGAAATGTCCTCTGTCTTCATTTGGCTGTGGTTGCATGACTGTATGTGTTTGTTGGAACTCAGAACTCTGCATTAACAAGGGTACATTTCTTTCTTTTTTTTTTTTTTTAAACGTTTTTTCATTTTTGAGAGACAGAGAGAGACAGAGCACGAATGGGGGAGGGGCAGAGAGAGAGGGAGTCACAGAATCCGAAGCAGGCTCCAGGCTCCGAGCCATCAGCACAGAGCCCGACGCGGGGCCCGAACTCACAAACCGTGAGATCGTAACCTGAGCCGAAGTCGGTTGCCTAACCGACTGAGCCACCGAGGTGCCCTAAAAAGGGTACATTTCTATTGCATGTGAGTTTTAGTTTTAAGTCTATAAATCTGACCTAAAAAAAACTCTCTTCTGATTAAAACTAATATTATTTCAAAAAAAAAAAAACAAAAACAAAGAAAAAAGGCTGGCTGACCGTAACTGTTAATATTATTATAGTGATGTTGATGTTGATGTTGATGTTGTATCTCCACACCTGGCCCCACCTAAGATTCCCAGGAAAGGCCCCAGCTGCGATTGAAACCCTGCGTATCCAGACAACCACTCTGGCCTCCAACCAAATACTTTCAAATTTCCTTTCTGAGTCAGGCTGAAGTCCATGTAAATATTGACCAAAGAAGGCAGACTAGATTTTACACTGTGTTTGGTTAGTAGTTGGAGAGCCACTCCTGGGCTATTTTTCCAGCAGCTTTGTACAGGTGGGCCTTGCTTTATTTGAAATAAATTAAAAAAAAATTTTTTAATGTTTATTTATTATTGAGAGACAGAGACAGAGCACGAACAGGGGAGGGGCAGAGAGAGAGGGAGTCACAGAATCTGAAGCAGGCTCCAGGCTCTGAGCTGTCAGCACAGAGCCCGATGCGGGGCTCGAACTCATGAACTGCGAGATCAGGACCTTAGCCGAAGTCAGATGTTTAACCTACTGAGCCCCCCAGGCGCCGCGATTTGAAATAAGTTTTTAAAAAGATCCTAAATCAAGCATTTAAGTGTGGTAGGAAAGTGCATCTATTTAGATGGATCTCATAGTGGATCTTTTGATAAGGTAATTACCTCTTCCTACCCCTTTAGTGTATATATTAAGTAAAATTTAAAAATAGATTTTTGGTCTGCTTAAGCGAGGGCTGTGTTTTTGAGATATATAAGTCCACCTTTGCCCTGGCCCTGGGCTCCCCAGGACACATGGTGGCCGTCTTTTTATGAGAAGCCACATGGTGTGTCCAGTGAGTGACAAGAGTTCCAGGGGCTGTCTCATGGTGAACTGGGTGTCCTCTCTGCTTCCTGTCAAGGTGGGCACAGGTGGCATTCCTTTAGTGTCCTCCCTCTGCCATGGTGCAGGGATGGATAGGGAGAGCAGATCAGAGGGGGTGGGCTACCCTATGGGTTCCTGCAGCCAAGCTGTCCCCTCCTGAGAGCAGACTGGATGCCAGGATGAGGTCCCACCCAAGTCACAGCTGTGTGACCATCTTCCAAGTCAACAAATGTGGCCCAAGCCCCCTGGAAGGCAGGGTGGCGGGAGGGGCCCAGCACTCAGCCCCGTCCATGTCCCAAATGCAGCAGGCTCCGTGGGAGTGGGTGGAGTGCCTTGTTCAAGGTCCCACTGCAGAGTCCGGATTTGAACCCAGGTTGTCCATCCTCCCCACCCTCCCTGGGCCAGGGCTGCAGCCCTTCAGAAGGCTGTCAGCTTCTCAGAGGAGCAGAGCCTCAGGGCTTTCCTTTCCTCCCTCCCACTTCCCCCTTTCCCCAGACAAATATCAGGGCGGGAGAGGTGGCCACGAGGCAGAACGTGGTGAGTTGTACAGTGATCCTGTTGGGGGCCAGTGCAGGGAGAGAGCTCCGGAATCTGCTGGTACCTGGGGCGGCTTGCGTCTCCCGAGTGGGGTTGGATATGGGGAAGGGCAGGTGTTTTGGGTGGACGTGCCCTTCCCTGGCCAGGTGACTTCTGCATTTGGCCCTCGTCACCCTGAGGGCATGGGGTCCGGGGACCTGCAGGGATGGGGTCTGCCCTCTTGGGGCTCTCAGCAGCAGGACTAGGGGAGGCAGAGGATCCAAGGCCCGGGAACAGGAAAAGTAGCCAAATAGAGTGTCGCTGTCCAACCCCGGGCTGTTCCAAGTTCTTGTCATGGGAGCTAGGCAGGCAGCAAGGGTTCTCACCTCAGAGCTGGCCCGCAGGGACTCCCTCTCTCCTTCCTTCTTTTTTAAAACGTTTTTTCTAAATATCTTTTTTCTCTCTCTTTTTAAAAATTGTGTTAAGCTGGCGGGGCGCCTGGGCGGCTCAGTCGGTTAAGTGTCTGACTTTGGCCCCGTATCGGGCTCTGTGCTGACAGCTCAGAGCCTGGAACCTGCTTCAGATTCTGTGTCTCCCTCTCTGTGCCCCTCCCCCATGTGCACTCTGTCTCTCTCAAAAATAAACATGAAAAAAATTGCGTTAAGGTGCACGTGACGGGAAGGTTACCATCTTCGCCGCTTTTTGGGTGTACAGTTCATGGTGTTAAAAACATTCGCCCTTTGCTTTCTGTCCCTGAATTTGACGATTCTAGATATCTAGACGAATCTAGAGATAAGTGGAATCGTATGGCGTTTGTCCTGTTGGGTCTGGTTTATTCACTTAGCATCACGTCCTCAAGCATGTTCATCCACGTTGTAGCGCATTGCAGCATTTTCTTCCTTAAGGATGATTAATATCCCATCGTATAGAGATACCACATTTTGCTTCTCCGCTCATCAGTCAGTGGCCCCTTGAGTTGCTTCCACATGTTAGCTGTTGTGAATAACATTGTAACTCTTTAAGATCCTGCTTCAAATTCTTTTTTTTTAATTTTTTAAATCTTTATTTATTTGAGAGAGAGAGAGAGAGAGAGAGAGAGAGAGAGAGAGAGAGAGAGCGCACCAGTGGGGGAGGAACAGAGAGAGAGGGAGACACAGAATCCAAAGCAGGCTCCAGGCTCCGAGCTGGCAGCACAGAGCCCAACTCGGGGCTCGAACCCACGAACCGTGAGATCCTGACCCGAGCCGAAGTCGGACGTTTAACCGACTGAGCTACCCAGGCGCTGCACATCCTGCTTCAAATTCCTTTGGGTGTCTGATCATATGGTAATCCTGTTTTTAATTTTTATAAAATCTTTTCAAGTGTTATTTATTTTGAGATAGAGAGAGCGTGAGTGAGGGGGGGGCAGGGAGAGGGAGACAGAGAATCCCAAGTAGGTTCTGTACTCAGTGCCGAGCCTGACGTGGGGCTTGAGCTCATGAACTGTGAGCTTGTGACCTGAGCTGAAGTCAGGCACTTAACCGACCGAGCCACCCAGGCGCCCCTGTTTTTAATTTTTAAAGGAACTTGGACAGATACAGGAAAAGTAGCCCAATACAGTGTTGCTGTCCAGTCCCGGGCAGCCCCAGATTCTCTCTGTGAGCATCCCTGGGCTTGGAGGCGGGTCTTACCTGCCCCCTGACCTGCAAGGGCCTGGTTTTAGCATTGCCGAAGGGCGGATTGCCCGTGGGTTTGGGGGTGCTGGCCTTGTGCTTCTCCCTCAGGTACAGAGAGCATCAACACCTTCTCAGAGGAAGAGCTGATTCTGCCACAGGCGGCCAACGCAGGGGGCGAGCTGCGAAGTCTCCCCGGGGCATGGGGTCCCCAGGTGTTACAGGCCTTGTGAGGGGAATGGGGCCCCATGCCATTAGGGCCCTGTCCAAACTCATGGGAGCTCACCCTTACCCCTCCTCCCAGCCTCAAGCGGGGGCACCCCTGGAGTGCGAGCTCTTTTTTTTTTAATGTTTATTTATTTTTGAGAGAGAGAGAGAGAGAGAGAATGAGCGGGGGAGGGGCACAGAGAGAGGGAGACAGAATCCGAAGCAGGCTTCAAGCTCCCAGCTGTCAGCACAGAGCCCAACGCAGGGCTCGAACTCATGAACTGAAGTCCGACGCTTCACCGATGGAACCACGCAGGCTCCCCTGGAGTGCGAGTTCTTGACAGAGAGTGACAAGTGTCCCGGGCCCCCCGTGGGACCAGGAGTGCTGGCTGTCTCCCAGGTAACTCTGGGGACTTTGGACTTGGCTTAAGTATTTAGGGGAAGCCAAGGACAGAGGCTTGGAGTCCACGTCGGGGAGGGGGTGCCGTGAAGGTGACTCCTGGGTTTGTGGCCCTCGGGGACCAGGCATCCAGGTGTACACCCCTCATAGGGCTGCTGTGTGGAGTCACCGGCAGGGGACAGGAAAGCAAGTGTCCACCACCTTCATGAGCGCTCGTCCCACACAGGGGAGACTGTGTCCTAGGCGCCGCGGTCATGTGGGGAGAGAGGACTCCAGGACCCGCAGCCACTCGCTAAGCCAGACCCGTGCCAAGGTCTCACGGACCTGGAGGGAACGGTGGGGTGGCCCTCCCACCAGGGACCTCACCCTTAGCGTCCCGTTTAGCGACTTTTTTTCTTTCGTGAATCACGCTTCCTGTCGTAACCTAAGAAATCACTGCCTTAACTAGAAGTCATAAAGATTTTCTAGTATGTTTCCCTCCACAACTTTTATAGCCCTGGGTTTTTCGTTTAGCTTTATAACCCATTTTGAGGTCATTTTTGTACCTGAGGTCTGAGTTCCGGTTGGAAGTTCACTCTCGCCTGTGACTTCCAGGCCCGCTTGTTGAAACATTCTTCTCTCCCCACCCAATTGCCTTTTGCACTTTGCCACAGATCAGTTGACCTTAGATGAGTGGGTTTATTTCTAGACGCTCTGTTCTGTGCCGGTGATCTATTCGTCTGTCTTTTTTTTTTTTTTAATTTTTTTTAACGTTTATTTATTTTTGAGACAGAGAGAGACAGAGCATGAACGGGGGAGGGACAGAGAGAGAGAGGGAGACACAGAATCGGAAGCAGGCTCCAGGCTCTGAGCCATCAGCCCAGAGCCCGACGCGGGGCTCGAACTCACAGACTGCGAGATCGTGACCTGAGCTGAAGTCGGACGCTTAACCGACCGCGCCACCCAGGCGCCCCTATACTTTTTTTCTTGAGTGAGCATTGGTAATTTGTGTTTTTCAAGGAATATATGCATTTTTTTCCAAGCTGTCAAACTTATTGGTATAAAGCTGTTCACATGTTCCTTTATTTCCCTTTTAACATCCGCAGACTCTGTCGTGATGTCACCTCTTTGTCATTCTATTGATAATTTGTGTCTTCTTTTTTCTCCATCAGTCTGGATTGAGGTTTTATTGGTCTTCACAGGAAACCTGCTTGGTTTCACTGACTTTTCTCTAATGTTTTTCTAATTTCTATTTCATTGATTTCCACTCCAAAATTACACTGACATGGTTTCTATTTTCTCTCCTTTGTCTAGTTTCTTAAGGTGGTTGAGACTAATGATTTCAGACTTTGTTCTCTTTCTTTAAAAAAATTTTTTTTAAGTGTATTGATTTATTTTGAGAGAGAGAGAGAGAGCATGTATAGGGGAGGCGCAGAGAGAGAGGGAGAGAGAGAGAAAGAGAGAGAGAATCCCAAGCAGGATCCGCACTGTCAGCACAGAGCCCGATGCAGGGCTTGAACTCATGAACCATGAGATCATGACTTGAGCCAAAATCAAGAATTGGATGCTTAACCAACTGAGTCACCCAGGTGCCCCTCTTCTCTTTCTGATAGAGATGTTCAGTGCTATAAATTTGACCCAAGTGCAGCGTTAGGGCTGTCCCACAGGGTTTGTTGTGGTCGGTTTTTATTTTTTTATTTTCATTCAGTTCAAAAATCTTTCCAATTTCCCTCTTGGTTTCTTGTTTTTCCCATGTGGTTTTTTGGAAATGTGTTACTTAGTTTCTAAACGTTTGGGAATTTTTTTAGAGATCTTTATGTAATTAATTTCTAGTTAATTCCATTGTGGTCCTAGAACATACTGTTATGTCCTCTTGGTTCATTCTGAGGAAATCTTCTTTATCCTGGTATGAATGTTTGCCCTGAAACTTACTTTGTCTGATGTTAATATAATATGCTGGCTTTCTTTTAAAAAATGATCTATTTGCTTATTTTAAAAATTCCAGTATAATTAACACGTTGTGACAGGCACCGAGTAATGGACAGAATTGTACACCTGAAAATAACATAACACTCCAGGTTTCTTTCGACCAGTGTGAGCCTGGTGTCTCTCGTACCATGGTTTTACTTCTTAACCTTATAAGTAAAGTATATTTCTTGTAGCCAGCATATAGTTAGATCTTCCTCCCCTCCCCCCCAGTCCAATGATCTGTCTTTAATTGTGATGTTTAGGCCACTAACACTTAATGTGATTATTGATGTGGTTGAGTTTAAATCAGTGTCCTTCATTCCTTCATGTCTGGTGTCTGGAAATCTATTGTGTATTTATCTGTTTTTTGGTTGTTTCATGTGAGAGGCTAAACTCCACCCATCTTGGCTGGAAGTAGAGAGGACAACTGTAATATCTTAATATTATGTAATACTCATCCCAGGTTCAGTTTTCTCGGATTGTCTTAAAAGTATCTCTTTACAATTGGTGTGTTAGAATCGGGATCCGAATAAGAACTACCTTGCATTTGGTTGCATTCTTAAATCCCTTATAATCTAGAGTGGTATCCCGTCCCTTCTTTCTATGTCATTTATTTAATGAAGAAACGGAGTCATTTGTCCAGCAGACTTTTCTGGGTTTGGGTGATTATATCTTTGTGATGCTTTTTAACATGTTCTTCTGCTTTAACATGTTCTTTCCTATCAATGGATAGATCTAGAGGATCCTTTATAGAATGTGCTGCATGTTCATTTGAAATACATGAAGTAGGGGCGCCTGGGTGGCGCAGTCGGTTAAGCGTCCGACTTCAGCCAGGTCACGATCTCGCGGTCCGTGAGTTCGAGCCCCGCGTCGGGCTCTGGGCTGATGGCTCGGAGCCTGGAGCCTGTTTCCGATTCTGTGTCTCCCTCTCTCTCTGCCCCTCCCTCGTTCATGCTCTGTCTCTCTCTGTCCCAAAAATAAATAAACGTTGAAAAAAAAAAAAAAGAAATACATGAAGTTGCCAGTATTGGACTATTTGCCCTACGAATGGCCCTGCTGTTGAGCCTCACACTTCCTGTTGCGTCCTGTCTGGGAGCCCCTCTTCGAGTGACAGAGATGGGCCAGCGGATTCCAGAGGTCATCCTGGCCCTCCACTGTCAAGACCCCCCATGTTTCCCGATGGTTTTCGTCGTATTGCGTGTCACCTGGGTCCTTATCTCATTTAGGAGTTGCCAAATGGTGGTGTTTTCATCCTCTCACTCTTCTTGCATTTATTAGCTGTGATTCTTCTGTACATAGAAACTTTTCCTCATCAGTGCTTTGGTTACCCTGAAATGAAGTGCACTTAGCAACGGCAGGATGAATGCTTAATTTTTCCCCTTTTAAAAACCAAGTTTCAGAATACTGTGTCAGTGTCCTAGTAAGCTCCAAAGAGATTGATGATTTCCGTGTGTGTGTGTATGTGTGTGTGTGTGTGTGTGTGTGTGTGTGTGTGTGCATATATTTGACATATTTCAACTTGAAGTTTTCGTCAGTGTTCTGACATTTCTGCATGCATCTTTGTCAGTTTCTATTCCCACATTCAACATCTTGTACGTTTCCTATTATAGACTTGGAATTGGCCTTTGAACCAAGAAGCTCTGGTGACTTTTAGTGGAAAATGATATTTAGAGACCACAATCTGGATGTTACAGGTGCTCGTTGCGAATGGAGAGGCGTGTCTTGTGGATCAAGCTAGGAAACACGAAGTTCTTAGAAAGAAAGAAATCATAAGTTCATACTGGTATTCCCACTCTGAAAGTTTTTGCTTAACTTTAGAGATTTTATTTTTGTATCTCTTCTCTTACAGGGGAAGTCTGGCTCCTAAGTATGTTAACATAATTTATATACAGTCAAAATAACAATACCTCTATTATTGCTAACAGTATGTTTACTGGGTGCAGTTTAGAGTTTCTTTCTGGGGCTTTTTGTCCTTAGGCTATTTTATTGCATGAGGGGGGATTGGTCAAAATACTATGTTTTCTCTAAATTTTTTTTTAAGTTTATTTATTTATGAGAGATATAGAGACAGCATGAGTCATGGAGGGGCAGAGAGTGAGGGAGACACAGAAACTGAAGGAGCCTCCAGGCTCTGAGCTGTCAGCACAGAGCCCAGTGCGGGGCTTGAACTCGCAAACCATGAGATCATGACCTGAGCTGAAGGCAGACGCTTAACCAACTGAGCCAACCAGGCACCCCCAAAATACTGTTTTAAATCGCTTGAAAACAATTTCATATATAGTTAGGTCCCTTTATTTTGTTTTTTGAGTTTTAGTGATTGCTTTGTTTTTATAAAACATTAAATGGTCTCACGCTCAGGCAGGAGACCTTCTGTGTGCCACGGGCCCCTCAGGTGTGACGGTCGTGCTGCTGGGTTGAAATTTTGCAGGCTGCCTGGGGGTGGGCGGCCGGTGTCAGGTTAATAAAAAGCTCTGTGCCCCGGCTTCCAGAGTATGGCTCGGGGACCCTCTCTCAGGCAGTCAAGTCCAGAAGCGAATTCACTGCAAGGGGGAAAGTCCCGGATGTACCTCGGAATTGATTTATTCACTCGAGAAGCCGGTAGGCAGTGTCCAGTGAGCAGGTAATGACTGCATGAGGTTGTGGGCAGCACTGAAAGGGCGTGTAGCTATGGAAGCCATTGGATGCGACCCTGTGCCACTGGTTCTGTGTCGTGGAAGGGTGGCTGGCCCAGACTTAGGGTTCCAAGGACTGAGAGGGTGCTCTGGTCAGATGGGGGTGGGGCTCACAAAGGAGCCAGGGCTGTGTGCACCTAAAGGACCAGGGGGAGCTGGGTGTCAGGGAAGGGCAGATGTGGGCAGCCCAGGGCTCCCTGGGGCTGGGCAGCCTTGCCTTCCTCCAGGGCCTTTGGACCCTCCCCTCTTCATGGGCCCTCCCTCTCCCCCGCCCCCCCTCCATCAGCTTCCAGTCAGTGGCTTCCTGTCCCTCCTGGCCCTTCCAAGCCCTTGCTCATTTCTACTTAAGTTTGTTTATTTATTTTGAGAGAGAAGGAGAGAGAACGAGAACAAGTTGGGGAAGGGCAGAGAGAAGGAGAATCCCAAGCCGGCTCCACACCATCATCGCTGAGTGACGCAGGGCTCGAACTCATGAACCGTGAGATCATGGCCTGAGCCGAGATCAAGAGTCCGACGCTTAACCGACTGTGCCACCCAGGTGCCCCGCCCTTGCTCAGTTTTAGATGGAACCGCCTGCGTGGGCCCCACGGAGTCCGTCTATAGGACGGGCAGAAGCAGGTCAGAGAGAAGGTCAGAGAAGCTGCTCACCAGTCATGTTGGCTTGAAGGCCTCTGAGCTTTCGTACATTCACGCATTCATCATTCACGAACCCCAGTGGTCACTGGGGTCCTTTCTGTGCCGGACACAACACTAGGTACAGATAAGAGGTGGGATGCCATTCGGACGGTTAAGCCAGGCCCAAACTTCCTCAGTGAGCACGTGCCAGGAGTTCAGAGGTATGAGAAGGTCCTGGTTGTGGCTGGGATGATCTGGGACATTTGGCTCAACTGACTGAGCCATCAGCCTTTCTTCATCTGCATGGTGGTGGCCTGTCAGGCCGACAGCCAGGCCTTCTTTAGGTCTTTCAACTCCCCACCCGCCCACATCAGAATGAAAACAAACAGCATTGCTAACATCTGAAAGTTTGCCACGCTCCAGACGTGTGCTCCAAGCGTTCTGTGTGCATTAACTCACTTCATCCTCACAGCAAGGCTGTGCGATAGCGTATTATGTGATCGTGTACAGCTCCACCGTGCAGGTCAGGAAGCTGAGGCAGAGAGAGGGAACGTGATCTGCCCTCGCTCGTGTTTGAACCCAGAACCCGATGCTTTTCGCCAGCGTCCTGTCCCGTTGGCCGCCATGATGAACGCTTAACGGTTGGTCATCTAGTGAAAAAGCCTCTATCTCACCTCAAATGGTGTATTTCAAAAATCCGCCCTCAGGGGCCCTCACTGCAAGGACATGTAGGGAATTTGAGAGGCAGGTATGTGTCCAGAAAAGGTCCTCATCAAGTCGGAGAGATGGCTCTCAAGGCCCCAGCGTGGACTCTGAGAGTCTCCTCCCATGGCCCTTGCTTTTGTCTGTGGACTCCCAGAGGAAGGGGGGGCAGGTGCTGGTGCTTTCAATGATTGAGGCATCCTTGGCTTTTTTTTTTTTTTTAATTTTTTTTTCAACGTTTATTTATTTTTGGGACAGAGAAAGACAGAGCATGAACGGGGGAGGGGCAGAGAGAGAGGGAGACACAGAATCGGAAACAGGCTCCAGGCTCTGAGCCATCAGCCCAGAGCCTGACGCGGGGCTCGAACTCACGGAGCGCGAGATCGTGACCTGGCTGAAGTTGGACGCTTAACCGACTGCGCCACCCAGGCGCCCCTCATCCTTGGCTTTAATTATCATTATGAAATTACACATTTTACACGAAAACAGGCACCATTTGTTATGAATGACTTTGTATGGCTTTGACGTGAGGGTCGATCCCACAACCCTGGGATCATAACCTGAGTCGAAATCAACAGTCGGACGCTCAACCAACTGAGCCACCAGGTGCTCCTGAAGGATGCTTCTCATAGCCTTCCAGAGCTGGAGACTTGCCCTGGTCTGTCTGAAAACACATCCCAGGGGCGCCTGGGTGGCTCAGTCGGTTAAGCGGCCGACTTCGGCTCAGGTCACGATCTCGCGGCCCGTGAGTTCGAGCCCCGCGTCGGGCTCTGTGCTGACCGCTCGGAGCCTGGAGCCTGTTTCGGATTCTGTGTCTCCCTCTCTCTCTGCCCCTCCTCCGTTCATGCTCTGTCTCTCTCTGTCTCAAAAAAAAAAAAAAGAAATAAACGTAAAAAAAAAAAATTGAAAACACATCCCAGATGTCCCTCTCTCTATCCCTTGTGGCCACAGCCCTTCTTCTCAGCTGTTGTCACCCACACCCACTGTGTTCCCAGTGAGATACTCACACAGTCACAGGATGCTTGGCAGGTCCTGGCACCCCCTGGTTCTAGCAGGTGCCACTGGCCTGCCAGCATCCCCGAGTAAGGATCTCCTGAGGACGCATTCTTATCTGGCCCCGGTCTGAGCAATCATGCAGATCTTCTATAATCTCACAACTCTCCGTGGTAGGCACTCTTCATATTTCAAGCGGAGGGAGTGGCTCAAGGGCACGCGGTCTGTAAAGAGCCCATGGCTCTCAGGCCTGCTGAGCTTGGCAACGACCTTGATCGTTTACACACACAGGACTTCCAGGCCGAGCGTCACTGACGTTTCTAGTTCCACGCTCGCGCCTCTGCTCCCTGGGCCTTAAACCCAGCAGGCTTTGGGTCTGAGCGGGAGGGACACGTTGCCGTGCGATGGGGGGGCTCCTGGCTGGAACCCATCCCGTTGTCTCGGGGACTTGCTGAAAGCAGAGTTCTCCTTCCCTGTGGACGCCGATGAGGGTTATCTTTGCAGCTAAGAGGGCCGTCATCCTCAGGGGCACGCGGCGGGCCGGGCCTACGCGCTGCAGGCCTGACGTCTGAAGTCACCGTGGTGTGCCTGCTGGAGGCCGTGTGAGGAGTCCTGGCGCGTGGGCAACACACACAGGCACGGCCCTGGCGTGCGCCTCGTGTAACTCTGCTCACACACACGCGCAGGCTGCCAGCGGCCGGCAGCTCACCTGCACGCAGCCCGCCGCGACCCGGACCGCCGCGCCCGCCCCATCTGCCCGGAAGTAGGCCGCGCAGCCTCTCGAAGGGTTGCTGTGTGCGGCCTCCTTGTCCAGATTTTTCGCCTCGGACCGGATGCCAGGCTTTTAACGGGAAAACTCTGCATGGTGAACTGTTGTTGGGTCACATGTTTTTAAAGTTCTGTGAGTTTGACCCAAACGCTTCTTGGGCTTCCAGTTGCAACCTCTGTCTGAGCCACCGGACGCTACTGCAAGGGATACCAAGAACGAAGCCCCGGAAAGTGGCAGAAAGAAGCGTACACCCTATTGGGAGGTACGGGTGCTCACTTCTGGGGACAGACTTTGGAGCTGCCTCCTTTCAGGCCAGACCCAGCATCGTCATCAGCACCAGTGGGTGGGTGGGTGGGGAGGGGGCGCAGGAGTATAAAAGATGCCAACTTGCTCCGGGGGCCAGAGACATGAGGGAGAGACAGTCTCTTCCACCCGGACGAGGCTGTAGGGCTGGCATGCTTTCGTCCATACGCGCTCTGGCCCGCCCACCATACTGGGAGGTGGAGAAGGGATTTGCTACCTTATTTTTTGTACTTCACAGCTGAGTCGGTTAAGGTAGAGCCGTGATTTGCCTGCAGACGCACAGCCGGCTGGGGGCGGTCAGGAATTGTGACTTGTGCCCCTGGATTTCCATCCCCTTCCATTCTTGCTCCACCCGCCCACGTCCTGTTTCTTCTGCTCCGGCACAGAGCCCGCGGGACACATTTGCAAAAAAACAGAAAATGAATCAACACTTTGGAAGGCTTCCCCGTTACAGAGCTGAGCCTGGTGACCCTTGCTCAGGGGTGTGGGAGAGGCAGGGTTGCCAAATGTGGCAAACACAAGCACAGAGCCCCAGTTCAGTTTGGGTTTTAGGTAAACAGCAAAGGCAACATTTGGGACAACCTATGCTACAGATTATTTGCTGTTTATCTGAAATTCAGATTTACCTGGGGGGCCCTGTGTTTATCTGGCAACTTCAGGAGGAGGGAACGTGGGCATAGGGTAGGGGAGGGCTGGGAACGCCCATCTCCATTTGGGGGATTCTGGAAATCTAGAAGACAAGCAACGCCGGGCACGGTGACAGCAGAGCGTTTGGTCATTTCTGCCTCCTGTGCCTACGCCCACCCGTCCAGCCCGCGGGACAGTGACCTGCGTCATTCTACAGCTCGGCCCCTGGCGTCCAGCCCCCTGCAGTCGAGCTGTGCTGACTGCTTCCGGCCCCTTAATTGGATGAAGTGTGCAGCTGGGCGCCCGAGGAAGGGAAGGTGGGGCTGCCAGGCAGGGAGGCAAATTAACCTTGGCTTCAGCAAGGCCACTGGCTGCTGATTTATTGATTGCCTTGAAATAACAGCCCAATCTAACACAGGCTGACCGAAAGGCAGATAGTAGTTATTCATAGGACTCCTCGTTTCGTCTTTCCCACATTGCCTGGTCCCGGGGTCTGCCACCTTTGGTTATTAGATTGCTCAGAAAGCACATTTATTACCCCACTGTTCCCCAGGTGAAGGGGCGGGTGTGGAGGGCCACCTGGGAGATCAGAGGTGGCCACGTGGTCCCCAAAGGGCCTTCGGAGGAAAGACGTTCCATCATCCCCAGAAGAGCCAAGGCCTGGCAGAGGGTCCAGCCTGGGAGTCCAGAAGCCTGAGTACTCGTCTAGGCCCTTCCCAGCCCTCGGTTTGCAGGGCTGAAGAATGGACCCTCTTCCTGGTCACCCAGGAGTGTGCTATGGTTATAGAAGTGAGGAGTGTGGGCTCTGGGCCGGGGTCCGGTGTGCATCCTGGACACATCCAGTGAGCCCCACAGAAACAGGGGAGCGTCCCCTCCTTTATTATTATTTTTTAAAATGTTTATTTATTTTTGAGAGAGAGAGAGAGAGAGAAGAGAACGCATGCATAGGGAAGGGGCAGAGAGAGAGGGAGACACAGAATCAAAGCAGCCTCCAGGCTCCGAGCGGTCAGCACAGAGCCCGACGCGGGGCTCGAACTCATGGACCGCGAGATCATGACCTGAGCTGAAAGTGGACCCTTAACCCACTGAGCCACCCAGGCAGCCCAAAAGGCCCCTCCTTTAGAGGCTGAACTCAGGACCCCGTGGTGTCACACATAGAAGAGCCTGCCAGGGTATGTGACACTGACAGCCATTCTCGTCTGACCCTAGAGCTCAGATTCAACAAGGATTGGATTTTTTAAAAGCAGCTTTATGGAGGTATAGTATACATACTCTAAAATGCACTAATTTCAGGTATACAGTTTGAGTCTTGACCAAGGGGCGTGCCTGTGTAACCACCACTCTGATCAAGGTATAGAACATTTCCTTCCACACACGCCCTCTCCTCCAGTCCAGCGCCCCACGTGGCCGCAGCGCCCAGCCCCCAGCCTCCAGCCCCCAGCCCCCAGCCCTCATCCCAAGCCCCAGCCCCCAGCCCCCAGCCCTCATCCCAAGCCCCAGCCCCCAGCCCCAGCAACCACCGCTCTGACTTCTGTCACTGTAGTGGGTTCCGCCTGGTCTAGAACCTCGTGTAAATGGAATTAGGCAGAAGGCACTCTTTTGCATCTGGCTCCTTTTGCTCAGCATATGGTCGATGACAAGTGTCCCTTTGCACGGTAGGATGTGCCAGTGGCCCACGCTGTGTCTGTGCAATCCGTACGGTGCGTGGCGGGTTTCTGGGAGGCAGAGCCATCCCCAGGAGCACAGAATGCCACCTGCTGCCACTTCCATCCTCCTTCTGCAGCTGGGCAAACAGCTCCAGAGAGAGAAACGCCTCCCCGAGCGTGGAGAACACGCTGGGCAGTTCTGAGTCTAGCATGCAGTGTTCCCGATTCCCCGTCTAGCGCTTTCCAGACTGGGCTTGCTGGGAGTGTCACAAGCCCCTCAGCTAGAAGTACGCGACCCCTTATGTAATTTCTAACAGATTTCCATGTCCTTTTGAAAGCATAATCCCATCGACCGGGAGGAAAAAAATCAATGGCCTTTAAAGCGGTAAACTTAAAAATCACATACAAGGAACAGATGTGCCAAAGATCGCGGATTTGAACCACAGCTGGCTAGCTGGCAGGGTGGAGAGAGGGGCCTTCCCTGGATAGAAGGAGCCCAAGGGGTCATTCTGTTGCTCCTCTTTCTGACTCTGTGACCCCACCAGTGGGAGGCCGTGGCTTCCTCACAGGTAAATGGGCCGTATATCACCCACCGCAGGCTCGTTTTGGGGGTTAAGCGAGCTCAAGCAAAAGCACTCAAAATTGTGAGATGCTTGAATTCATGGTTATTATGATTTTTATCATTAGCCTCTTGGCATCCCCAGGGTTCTGGGATGGTCACCAGCCCTCCTCCTCCCACCAGAGCTCCCTCTGCCCGGGTGTCCTGCCCACCCTTGTGGCTTGAGTCTGGAATTCCTGTTTGATGCCAGGCTGCTTCCTCTGGCCAAGGACACCTCCGTCCACTTTTCTGCCGGGCAGTCACGCCAAAAGGGCTTCTCTTTACCCCTTGGTCTGTGCCCCTTGGTTGGCTGCTTTGGAGGGTGACCGTGTCTTCCAGGGGGACCTTCAGCAGGAACCCTGTGCAGGCCACACAACCTGTCTTGAAGTCTGACCACCCCAGACAGCCTCTGGATTTAGTGCAAATCTGCCTGGCTGGATTTCGTTCTATGGGATCAGGCACACAGATGGAAACTCTACTCCATGTGCTATCCTGGGAGATGCTGAACTTCCTGAGGGCCAGCCTGGCGGTTTACTGAGTCTTTGAGCCACGGCTGTACTTGGTGCAGTGCTGAGCACACATCAGTTGGTTGAGTTGGGTTGAATCCTACAAGGTGAAGTGCTTTGTCAACATAAAAGTCTTTTGTGCATAAAAGAACATTATAGGGGCGCCTGTGTGGCTCGGTTAAGTGTCCGACTTCGGCTCAGGCGATGATCTCGCGGTTTGTGAGTTTGAGCCCCGCATCGGGCTGTGTGCTGACGGCTCAGAGCCTGGAACCTGCTTCGGATTCTGTGTCTCCTCCCCTCTCCGCCCCTCCCATGCTCATGCTCTGTCTCTCTCTGTCTCTCAATAATAAACGTTAAAAAAATTTTTTTAACTAAAACAAAAGGACATTATAAAGCAAGTGAAGACTACAGAATGGAAGAAAATATTTGTGAATCATGTATCTGATAAAGGGCTGGTATCCAGAATATATAAAGAGCTCGTGCAGCTCATCAACAAAAAGATAATCAACCCAATAGAAAGAATGACAAAGGACTTGCACAGGCTTTTCTCCAAAGAAGACACACAAACGGCCCGTGGGTGTTCAATGTTATCATTATTCGGGGGGATTTCAAATGGTGTGACTTTCACACCCACTAGAATGGCTACAGTTTTTTTTAAAATTTTTTTTAATGTTTTTTATTTATTTTTGAGACAGAGAGAGACAGAGCATGAACGGGGTAGGGGCAGAGAGAGAGGGAGACACAGAATCGGAAGCAGGCTCCAGGCTCTGAGCCATCAGCCCAGAGCCCGACGCGGGGCTTGAACTCACGGACCGCGAGATCGTGACCTGAGCCGAAGTCGGACGCTTAACCGACTGAGCCACCCAGGCGTCCCGGCTACAGTTTTTTAAAATAGAAAATAGCAAGTGTTGGTGAGAACGTGGAGAAATCGGAACCCTTACACACTGCTGGTGGAAATGCGACATGGTGCAGCTGCTGAGGAAAGCATTCTGGAAGCTCCTTAGCGAGTCAAAAAGAGATTCACCCTATGACCCAGGGATTCCACTCCCAGAGACGCACCCGAGAGAAGTGAAAACGCACGTCCACACAAACTGCTACCTGGATATTCACAGCAGTGTTATCCATAGTGGCCGGAGGGCAGAAACAACCCAAATGTCCATCCCCTGCTGAGTGGATGAACCAAATGTGGTCTGTCCACACAAGGGGATATCATTCGGTCACAAAGTCACATGCCACAACGTGGATGGGCCTCAAAAACATCATGCTAAGTGAAGTGAGCCAGACACAAAAGGTCGCAAGGTTCTGTTTATGTGAAACTTCCAGAAGAGGTAAATCCACAGATACAGAAAGTAGATACGTGGTTGCCAGGGGCTAGAGAAGGGGGTGCAGAGTGACAGCTAATGGGTGCAGGGTTTCGGTGTGGGGTGATGGACGTGTTGTGGAATTTGACCCCGGCGATGGTTGTACAGCTGAAAAACGCTTTGAGTCTTATCTCAGAAAATGTTTTTAAAAATCTCGAAATGGCCATGAGAAGTATGAAGTCTGACCCCGCGCCCCCTGTGGCCACCTGCAGGCCACTGGGTGGTGCACTCGCAGCCCCTTGGACGCTCAACCCTTCCTTTCCGAATGAGGCCCCAGCTTCCCGTGGGGTCAGCAGAGGCCGCCTGCCTGGAGCCGGACAAAGGGTTTGTTTATCTTCTGGGAGAACTGAATAGTGATGGCAACAGCGGATCTGCCATCGAGGGGAAGGCCCAGGAACCACCTCACTTACCTCCTTCCCGTAAACTCCAGCCTACACCCTCTCCCTCTAGCCCTCTACCACCCAGGAAATCTGAGGACAGGAGCCGCCTCCTCTAGGGAGAGAGTCAGAGAGTCAGTGGCCTTGATCTGCTAGTCACTGTCTCACTGATTAGTTGCCGGGAAAGACAGATCCGTTTGGGAAGTGGAACTGGGCAGCAGACAGAGTCATTGCTGAGGCCGTGATGGAGATAATGGCCCCAGCAGCCCCCAGGATCTGGTCCTCCTGTAGGATCCCAGGACCACAGAGGGCCCCCTGGACCTTCAAGACCCTCCATATGTCACACACACACACACACACACACACACACACACACACACATTCAGGGCCAGGTGGGTGACCAGCTCGCATAACCAGAGACCAACCACCTTGACTCCCAGCCACTTCCCCTGCAGCATCCCCTGCTGTGTATTTGCCTTTTTGCACTGCCCTCGCGCCCCCTCCCCCCCCCCCCCCACCAGGCGGCAGGTGCAATGGAAGTCCAATGGCAGCATGTGTGCGGAAGGAGGCTGGGGTCCTGGAGACAAGCAGAGCCGTCTGTTCGTTGCACTCCGCTGTTAGCTGCTGAAAGTTGAGAGTCTAGATAGGATCCGTTTGAAAAACTACAATAAGGATTCTGTGGCTAAAATTAAAGACTTGCAAGTCTGTGCCTCAGGGGGCGCTGGGGAAGCAGAGGTGAGGGTGCGGGTTGCCCCAGGGGTGAGAGCGCCCTGCAGACGAGGCGTAGGCGCTGGGTCTGTGATTCCCCCTCGGCCTCCCTTCGTTCGCCAGCTCCTGTGTGTGTCTCTGTCCGGCTGCTCCTTCTCTGTTTCCGTGTCATGTGCCGAGACTGTCGGGAATGTGTGTGGCGGACGCTGGGTTTGGAGCAAGGCCCAGAGGCTGGTCAGAGCCCTGCTCTGGCTGGCGTGCGTCTTCCGATCCAGGTCTCTTTTTGCTGCTCGATGTGTTTGTTGTGTGCTTCCAGAAGGCCCTTGTGGTCCGTCCAGACGGGCTGAGATCCACACGCAGCCGCTGTATGCAGTTCTCCCTCCTTGGAATGGGGGCTCCAGAGCTTTAGAGCACAGAGAGACCTGCTCCCCGCTTCCCCCTCGGCCCCGGGATTCTCCCCAGTGAACATCTTGTGTTGCCTTATTCTCTCCTCTGCACCGTTTAGGTGGCGAGATGGGAACAGAGAACCCGCAAGCTGAGCAAGGTCTTCCGATCCCCCTACCTGGCCTGCTACTCCCTGGGTGCTGCCATTTTGCTCCTGAACGTCCTGCGCTCGCACTGGTAAGCACTTCCCGGGCCGACCGACCAGATAAAGTCCATTTGCATTGGAGGCTTCCAGGGCACCTGAGGGGGCAGCCCCTGCAGGCAGTGTTACGTGGGTCCATCCAGATACGGGGAGCATTGCGTCCGAACGCAGTCACCCCCTCCCTCTCTGGGCCATCAGACTCCCATCCGCAGAGGAGTCCTCGTGGCCCCAGGAAGGCGACAGCGCCACATGCCTGGGGTGCAGGCACGGAGGAGCACCGCGGACAAGGCCAGGTGGTCCCCAGTCTCAATGTGTAGACCAAGCTGCTGCAGGAGTCCCCTCCAGGAAGTGTCAGGGCAGAAGGCAGGTGACACTTGGGGACTGGGCCTCACGCAGGCTTTTTACAGCAAGCTGTTCAGCTCATGTCTGGACCTGACGTGTTACCTTCCTGCCAGGGGAACTGATTCCAGATGATAAAGCGCTGCCCTCGGGCCTGGTGGCGGGAGCTGGTGCTGATGCTCAGACAGGAGGCGCGGTGCCCTGCAGGCCACCCCTGAGCCCGGGGTCCTACCTCCACTGCTCTGTGAGAACCCCTGTGGGCGCCACACTGGCTCGTGGACTGAACATGGCCCGTGCGGTGCTGTAAGAAATGAGCGATGATGGCACAGGAGAATTGCAAGGTCCGACTTGTCATGACAGATCAGAAGCCCTGGTGGCCCCGGCCCCCACGTGGGAGCGATCACTGGGGAGCCAAGTGGCGGCCGCTCGCCACGTTCCCCACGCCCTGCCTTCCCCTGTGGGCCCTGGGGAGCGGAGGGGAGGCGTGGGCGTGATGCCCCATTTGACTCGTGGCCTTTGCTTCTTTGCCTTTCCGGCTGCCTGTCGTCTCCTTACTTCCTCCACTCCAGGCCAGGCCAGGATGGCTACCCCAAGGGTCCTGGTCTTCAGAGAGGGCGTGGCCCCTGCCCTGGATTAAATGACACTGGAGACACTTCTCCAGAGAGGCCTTATTCCCCGCACAGAGGGGCAAGGGGCTTGGCTCGAGGCCCTGCCTAGGGTGCCTCCAGGCCTGCATGGCCCGTGTGCTGACCAGCTTCCAGGCCCTCTGACCCCAGGGAGCGTTTTCACATTTGTAGTCTCCGAGCAGAGAAGGGTTCCATTGTATAGACGAAGAAAGTGAGGCTTGGCAGGAAGCAATGGTTTGTTCGAGGTTTTCCAGCTCACGGAGCCTGATGTGGGCGGGAGACCAGGCTGCTTCGCTCTGGACAGCAGGTTAGGGAGAAGAGACCCCATGCACTTAGGAGGTCACACTGCCAGTGCGACCTTGGGCTGGGCTCATGGGTGTAGGAGGGGTCAAGGGAGGGGGGTTGGACCTATTTGCCTACCCTTGCTGAGTGGGGTGTCGCCCCTTAAAATGGAAGG
Source organism: Felis catus (assembly GCF_018350175.1). Taxonomy (NCBI): domain Eukaryota; kingdom Metazoa; phylum Chordata; class Mammalia; order Carnivora; family Felidae; genus Felis; species Felis catus. The sequence continues at coordinate 11,874,332 of NC_058381.1, forward strand.
GGGCCCTGGGCTGCCCTCAGCTGGGCAGGAGTCAGTAGCCCGTTTGAGCCCAAGCTGAGAGACCAGGCCCCCTCTGGCAGATGGGGGGCTTGCTTCTCTGTGAGCCCTGCCCCAGGGCTGCTCTCTGGATTCCAGGCACACACTCCCAGGGCCGGGAGGAGGGCCGGTCACTGTGGTGAGGCTGGGGAAGGGTAGAGGGCTGGAGAGAACTTGCCCTTGTCCTGGCTCCCTGGTCTCAGTGCATGCTGGGTCCCCACCGGGGCCTGCACGTGGCCCGGGGAGGGCTTGGGCCCCACGGCCCTCAGCCCAGAGGCAGCAGACCAGGTGTCTCCAGAAGCATCCGTCAGTGCCCTGAATTGCTACCATCCCCGAGCACCAGGCTCGGGCAGCCGTGCTGGGCTCCTACCATGGCTCCCCACGCTTCACCACAACCCTTTGGGGGTGGGTATGGGAGCCCACGCGTCAGCTGGGGGCCAAGGCTGGGGAGCGGTTGAGCCAGGAGGCAAACCCAGCTGACTCGGATGTGCTGGCCCCTCTCAGGGAGCCTGTCTGTGTCTCAGTGCCGACTTCCCATTTTCCCGCCCACCTTGGTAACGGAGCCTCTGTCTCACCCCTTGCTCAAGCCGGTAACTTGGGAGGCATCCTTAATTGTTTGTTGTTATTTCCCTGCTCGGTCCAGCAGCACACCTAGGATCCCCCTGGGGGTCTATCCTGGATCTACCCTGGGATCTGGACTTGGGATCTATACCCCGGGTCCACCTCTGAGATCTACCCTTCTCCCTTCTTGTCTCTGGATTACGCGGCATGGAGGCCCTCGGGGATCCTGTGGGAACGGGCGTCAACTTGTGTCAGCCCTGCCTAGCACCCCCATCCCGCTCCCCTGTGCGGTAAAGAATGACACCCGGGTTCCTCACCTGGCCCCGGCCGTGTCTGGGTCACCTCCCCCTTTCCCCTGGCAGGGCCCCTTCCCTGACTCTTCCTGCTGCCTCATTTCTGTCAGGTCTGGCCTCTCCTCCTGCCTTAGCTCCTGGCATCCATAGCACCTCCCAGCTGCACCCTGTGTGTGGAAGCCCCAGTGCGACGACCCGCTCCAGCCACTTGTTGGTCTCCGGGGCTCAGAGGGCTCAGAGGGCTCAGAGGGGCTCAGTGAGCACCCAGGCTCAATGCAGAGTGGACCGAGCCTGCCCTGGGAGGCCGGCTGAACCCTGACCCCGGAGAGAGAGGCCACAGGACGGCTCAGAGGCTCCAGTGCAGCCTGAACACTGAGGAGTGCACCAGACACGTAAACGAGTTGCTCGCTCCTTGGCCCTGTCCTTCTCTCCCCTGGGCCTCACTCACTCTGCTGCGGTCACAGTGCCAGGGTTACAGCGAGGTCTGGCTTTCCCTCCCACCGCGCTCACCCATGGGGACGTGACTGCCTGGGGTGCTGGGGGCGGGGAGAGAGGGTCTGGCCCAGACAGCCCACTCTTGGCCCTGACCGGCATGTGGCCACAGGGCTCCTATGAAATGGGGGGCCTGCCTCCGTCACCTGCACATGCACCCCCGGTGATCCTTCGGTGTCCCTGGCCTGGCTGGGCACGGGCTGAGGTGGGGTGGCCCGTGGGGTTAGGTCGGGGAAGATTGTGGGGTCAGGGCACACCTGTGATGTGGTAGGAAAGAGGGAGCCAGGGGGGGTTCAGAGCCCGGGCAGTGAATTCACGTACCGGGTCGGGTTTTCAGTTTGCAAGGGGCTACTTTGCCCTCCTGCGCTAACCTCTCTCACTGTGCAGCTGAGACGGACGTCCCTTTGGGTTCCCACTTGGAGGGGTGCTGAAGCAGGGAGAGGGAGGGAGAGGGGAAGGGATGTGGGCAAGGGAGGGGGAGGGGAAGGGGTGGGGGGAAGAGAGGGGAAGGGGCGGGGGGCGGGGAGGGAGGGGAAGGGGTGTGGAGGAAGGTGCCCTCCCAGCAGAGAAGCTGTGCAGGCGGCAACAGCCAATTCGTGTCTGCTCCGGTTAGGAGACCCGCACTCCCCGTTGGCTGCTGGGCATGTTCGGGCCTCCTGTGCTGCCACCAGCCTTCCTCTCCTGAGGGGTTCCTCCCTCAATTACTCGGAAAACTCAGCCGGCAGGGAGGCCCGAACAGGCTCCTTCCTTGTTCCGCAGCCCCGATCGTGGCGCAGTCCAGCCTTGTTAGCCACTCTCCAGCTTAACTGATTTTTCCCTTTGTTTTCTTCCCTGGGGAGCCTTTGCCCAGAGGGCCTGCAGACACTCTCAGCCTTCGGAATGAATGAATGAGTGAATGGATGAATGAATGAATCCCATACCCTCTCTGTTCTGCCTCCCAACTAGTTGTTGAACTAGTTCAGGGGTTGGCAAACGGTGCCCCAAAGGCCCAAGCCCACTAGCCACCTGCCTTTTTACGTCTCACGAGCTCCTCTAGGTGCAGGTGGAATCAGACGGTATTTCCTCTTTTGCGTCTGGCTTATTTCACTTAGCGCAACATCCTCAAGGTTCGTCCCTGTTGGAACACGTGTCAGAATCTGCTTCACAATGCTAAGTGAAATGAGCTAGACACAAGGACGAACGGTGCCTGATTCCGCTCATATGTGGGATCTCAAAGCATCCAACTCATCGAACCAGAGAGTAGATGTGTGGGAGCCAGGCCCTGGGAGTGGGGGAAGTAGGGGGACATGTTGGTCAAAGGGGACAAACTTGGGGTTAGAAGATGAGTAAGTCCTGGAGATCTAATGCCCAGCATGAGGACTATATGCTTAATACCGTCTCACATACTTGAAAGTTGCTAACAGGGGGGCGCCTGGGTGGCGCAGTCGGTAAAGCGTCCGACTTCAGCCAGGTCACGATCTCGCGGTCCATGAGTTCGAGCCCCGCGTCGGGCTCTGGGCTGACGGCTCAGAGCCTGGAGCCTGTTTCCGATGCTGTGTCTCCCTCTCTCTCTGCCCCTCCCCCGTTCATGCTCTGTCTCTCTCTGTCCCAAAAATAAATAAACGTTGAAAAAAAAAATTAAAAAAAAAAAAAAGAAAGTTGCTAACAGAGTAGGTCTTAGAAATCCTCACTGCGCGCGCGCACACACACGACCACTATGTGAGGGGACGGAGGAGTAACCCACCTTATTTTGCTAATCGTTTTATAACACGCGTACATGAAGTCATCGCGCTGTGTGCCTCAACCTCACGCAAGGGGATATGTCAATTCTATCTCAGTAAAACCAGTAAAGAAGTAAAAGGATTCTCAGTTTTTTTTTAAAGACTACCCTTCCTTCTTGAGGCTGAATGATATTCTCTTATAAGCAGATACCATGTTTTGTGTACCCATCTATCCGGGCACGGGCTCTTGGGCCACTGTCACCTGTCGGCTCCCGGATTCACGCCACTGTGGACGTGGGCCAGCCCTGCCCTTGATTCTTCCATACCTCGAAGAGCATACGGTGGTTCTGCGGTTGGCTTTTCTGGGGGACTGCCATACCGTTTCTCGCTGTTTGAGCTTCCCACCAGCCTTGTTCGAGGTTTCTAGTTTCTCCCCACCCTCGCCAGTGCCTGCTATTATTATTTCTTGATAATGGCCGTCCCTTTTTTTTTTTTTTAATGTTTATTTATTTTTGAGAGAGAAGGAGCACAAGTGGGAGAGGGACAGAGAGAGAAGACGACACAGAATCCGAAGCAGGCTCCGGGCTCTGAGCTGTCAGCACAGAGCCCAATGCGGGGCTCGAACCCACGGACCGCGAGATCATGACCTGAGCCGAAGTCGGTCGCCCAACCAACTGAGCCACCCAGGCGCCCCACAGAGCTTCATTTTAAATGGTTCTATAAGTGTCTACATGGTATCCCAGGTTTTGCCTCTCGGCCTACAAAGCTGAAAATATTTATTTTCTGGCCTTTTGTGAAAAAGTTTGTCAGCCCCTGGACTAGTGGGTGACTAAGGTCCCTTCTAACTCAGATCCATAACTGTGTGCTTTTCCGTGTCAGGTGTCAGCAAAGTTTTTCCGTAAGGGCCGGATTATAAGTATTTTTGACTCCGAGGGCCATGCGGTCTCTGTTGTAACTACTGGAGACAGCCCGTCAGCATGTAAAGAGTTGAGTGTGACTGCGTTCCAATAAAACTTTATTTACAAGCACAGCCAGCGGGGCCAGATTTGGCCGCAGGCTGTGGTTTGCCAGCCCCTGCTCTCCATGAAAGGAAAGTCCCATTGCCACCTTTGGACATCCAGCTCCACCTGGAGGATGACGTCCGGGACCCTGGGAGACGGTGGGAGTCAGAGCAGCCTGGGGGAGGGGCAGGTGCCCTGGGTGGGCCTCAGCTCTGCTCTCGATGGGCTGGCCTTGAGCAGGTCACTGAGGCCATCTTGGTCTCCTGTCTGAAACGGAGCAGGAGTCCTTGATCCTCTCCGAGGAGGGGTGACCCGTCCCTCACTGACCAGCTCCTCACCGAGTGTGTGGCCAAGCAGGGGATCCCGGGCTGGGGCAGTGACGGTCAGACCTTCACGCTTCATTCTAGGGAGCCAGTGGGAAGTGGGTAACAGAGGATCTGTGATGCCTGGATCAGGCAACTTCTCCGGCAAGAGCTAGAAGGCCCCAGGTCCCTGGTCTCCTGACAGGGGTGCCTCCTTCCTGCAGGCCCCCAGCCCAGCACTGCGGGTTCCCAGGAGACCAAGCAGACAGGGCCACCTTCAGACGTGTATACACCAGCAAAGACCTCTCTGGCTTATTCTTGCATCCGGGGCCTGGGAGAGCTGGGAGGAAGTCCCGCCACGTCCAGCTCTTATAGATGATAGCTCCTCAGCTCTCCCTTCTCCCTGGCTTCTCGGTACTGGTGTTGGTGTGGCCCGGGGTCTGTCTTCCGGGCCATGACTTTTCTCTTGGTTGGACTGGCCACCCCAGAAAGTTTCTGGGAGGAGAGAGAGGATGCTCACAGGCAGGACTGTTTTCTGTTCACCTTCCCCACCAGCAGGCTCTTTCCTTCCCCTCCGGCCCTTCTCCCACTGCCCTTCCCTCTGCCAGCTTGGTGATCGGGTGGGTGGGGCTTCCAGAAAGGCTGGTGAGAATCCTGGCAAGACCAGCTCCTGCCCGTAGCCGACAGCGCCCCCACATTATCCCGAGCACCCCTTTCCACACATGGCTTCATTTGATTCTTCCAGATGTGTTCTCTTTTTCTTTTGTCGTAAAATACACATAGCACGACACCTGCCACTTAGCCATTTTAGACTGTATACAGCTCAGTGACGTTTAGTACACTCGTAATGTTGCACAACCACTTTTGGCTGATTCCAGAACTTTTTCACCCCGAAAGAAAACCCTGTACCCATGAAACACACGCCCCCTCCCCCCCCCCCACCTCACCCCAGGGCACTGGAAAATCTGAATTTGCTTTCCGTCCCTATGGATTTGCCTGTTCTGGACATTTCCAATGTGTCTGTTCTTATCTGTGTGGAAGCCACAGCTTCCGTGGGCGGGGCGGGGCGGGGGTGGGGGGAGAGCAGAGAGCACATACAGCACGTGCACGCAACTGAATGGAGCTCAGATCACGTGGCTGTCAAAGCCCTGGGCAGGGGTGGCAAGAGACCACTGAGCAGCGGGTCTGCTGGGTGGTCAGGGCCCCGTGGCCGCTGATGGGGGGCGGGGGGGCGGGGGGGGGGGAGGGCCAGGCATCCTCGTCAGCCGGTCTGCCCCAGCCGGGCAACCAGAGTGGTCTGGGGGCTTCGGACACGATGAGTAGACTCCTTATCTGGAGGCCATTAGCGCTGACCTGTTTGTGAAGGAGAGGGAGGCCTGACGGGCTGGGGGGCCTCTGTCGAAGCCCCCTCCCTGCCGGCTGCATCCCCTGCACAGCCAGTCTCAGTGGGAGCCTGGTGGCCTGAAGCCAGGGTGGCAATGTGTGGACAGCCAGGCGGGGCCCGGGCTCCCCGGGGCTGGCACTACAATTGCCTACCTTCCGCCAGGATCGCGGCCTCACGGCAGATGTGCAGGTGCACAGGGCATCAGGGGCCTCAGGTATATTGATCAGTCACTCAATGGAGCTGTATTCCAGGACCCTTCAGAATTGCCGAGGTCTGGTGAAAACAGGGACATGAAAGTATGGGGACAGCCGAGCAGGTGACTTCCACTCACAGCGTGGGGCGCACCTCCAGCAGAAACGGGGCCGGGGCCGGGGCCAGGGCACCTTCTCCCCCTCCGTGTGCTAGTTGCCCCGGGGGCAGGTGCACGGCGTGCACGGACTGGCCAGATTGGTGGGTGTCAGCACGTGTGGCTCTCTGTCCCTGTTGTCATCTGTGTGCCAGTCATTCCTGAATCCAGGGCCCTGCTGGAACCTCTCACAGGATGTGGACAGGGCAGGCCCGATGGGCAAGTGGCCACTCAAAGGCGCCAGCAAATGGGGCGGATGGGGACAGTTCACTGCAGAGGAGGGCTGTCAGAGGGTCCAGTGAGGGCAGGGCTGGAAAATGGGGTGGGGCCTCCCTGGGGCTCCCGGGCTGCAGGAGGACTCAGATCCCTGTTGCTGTAGGGCCGCGGTGCTCGGCTCCTAGTGTCCCCACTGCTGCCGGGAATGCGGTCCTCCCCACGGCACAGTGCTTTGACTTCTTCCAGGCCAGCAGAAAACGTCTCTTGGACTTCTCTCTGCCCTCCAGGCCCTCTGTGAAAGGTTCCCCAGTACATCCCCACTTGACCAGGGTAATCTCCTTTCCAATGAACTGTAATTACATCTGAAAATGCCCTCACTTAGCCCCATCAGGAAGTGATGCCTTGGTGTTCAGAGGGCAGTCCACACCCAGCGGGAGGAATTCTGTGGGCCGGTACTGGGGAGCCCCTTAGAGGCCTGCCCACCCCGTGGTGGAAAGGAGTTCTAGGCGGCGGGAACAGGAGGGGCAGGTGGGGTCAGCTTTAACTCTGCAGGCTGGGGAAGGGCCTTGGTTAGATGTGGGATATGGAGTGGAGGTTTCTCCAGGAGGAGGAGGCTGGGGCAGGAGGCAGGTGGAGACGGAGGCCAGAGCTGGGGAGGAGCCAGAGGTCCACGCAGACTCAGAGTCCTGTGATTGGGCAAGTGACTGACGTGGGAATGAGGGGGTCCCCTCAGACACCTTTCATCTCGAATGCCTAGAGTTCTGTGTATCCTGCCGGGGCCCAGGGGAGCTGTGGGTGGGGCCTGTGTCGGGACCTTTGGAAGCAGAGGCCTGAAGCCCCTCAGTGCAGGTGGGAGAGCTGGAGAACTGGCTGCTGACCAGGAGGGGGGCCGGGGAGTCTGGGTTAGGCTACTCTGAGGCACACGGAGCCTGGCTGTTGGATTTCGAGGACACTGCATCTCAACAGGGTAGGTCCAGATATTGGGGTCAAGGCCCAGGTAGTGGGGGCCGAGGACCTCCAGCTGGCAAAAGCAAAAATAAGGCAAAAATAGGGCCCTGCCCCCAGCACCACCGCCCGCCCACCCCTCTGCCCCCTGAGGCCCACTAAGAGGCTGGTTGTCGCCTGGGCTCCTCCCCTGCCCCACCCCACCAACCGCTCTGTTTCCTGATTTGTAAGATAAGACAGACCCTCTCTTGGCTGTGATGGGTTTTGGAGACACTCTGAAAAGGTGCTGTGTTCATCAAATGTGCGGGATCAGTACAGCATCATAGCCCTAAATCCTAGACACCTGATGACTTTTCAAGGGGTTACGTAGGAGAACATTTTTGTTTTGTTTTGCTTTAGCACTTGTAGGTTTATTTTATTTTTTAAAAGATTTTTTTTTAATGTTTATTTATTTTTGAGACAGAGAGAGACAGAGCATGAGCAGGGGAGGGTCAGAGAGAGGGAGACACAGAATCCGAAGAAGGCTCCAGGCTCTGAGCTGTCGGCACAGAGCTCGATGCGGGGCTCGAACCATGAACCCCGTGAGATCATGACCTGAGCCAAAGTCGGATGCTTAACTGAATGAGCCACCCAGGCGCCCCTTGTAGGTTTATTTTAATGTGGATTAGGAAAAAGATAAGTCCGCGCACCAGACGTTCATGAATCGTTTTGCTCAACGTGGCTGGACCCTGAGGAGTGCGCTAACCTAAGCCTGAAAGGTAGACTGTGAAGTGAATCGCCGTTCAGGTTCGCCTGGAGAACACGTGAGGGCGTCCTTGAAGGGCTGAAGTTTGTCAGCGCTGGTCAGTTGCAGACAGACATGGCCACCAGCCGGTCTCTTGGCCGAGCCGGGTGCCTGGGGTGTGGTGGGGACACAACGGGCTGCGACACCCTCTCTCCGCCTCCACTCTGGGTTCCGGGATTTCAGGGGAGCAGAGCACAGACATCCTCAAGTCACACGGGTGACCGAAAGCTCAATCCAGGTTTTAAAAATAGAACCCGAGACAAATGAATGAGTCTCTCCACTCCCACCCCCGGTGCAGAATATTTCCAAAGGAAATTGCCTCCTGTTATTTCATTCTATTATGAAGCGTGGCTCATAGAGCCACTCATCCCTCCATTAATTTTCCATAGGGCATGGACTGTGCCTTCCTGGCTTAATGGAGGATCTAGAACACGACGGATCACCTGACTGGGGCCGGGCCCTGCCCTTCCAGGAAACCTGACGCCTGTGGTCCCAGAGAGCCCGTGGGCCGGGCAGTGCACAGGGCATCTGCATAGAACCCTCGGGAAGGGCCTTGCCCGCTTTCTCTGCTGACCCCAGAGAGAATGGCCTGCAGAGCTTTGCGGGGAGTGGGTGCTTGGAAGGAGGAGCTTGGAAGGTGCTTTCCGCTGGCCCCTTCTCTTCCCATCTTCCCACTGGAGAAGGCATGGAAAAGGAGCCACACGTGGACAGAGGCCCGGGTCCAGTCTTGGGCAGCTGCCCAGCCGCTTCAGGGCCTTCTGCCCATCACTGGCCCTAGATCTTCCCTTTGTTAGGAATCTCCATCTGCTTCCAAGCAGATGGCTTCTCCTGCAGGGTCATCCCCCTGGGAAGCTGCGTCAGGCCAGCACGTCAGCGAGAAGTTTCCATTTTCATAGCTGCCTTTGCGGCATGCGCTCAGAGCCAGGCGACTCACGGGCTTCTTGGAGGATGTGAGTGAATTCTGGTGGAGGAACCGGAGCCAGCCCGGCGCGGAGCCTGAAACCGAGGCCGGATTCTCTGGGACCCCGTATCGGTCCCCTCTGGGCGGTGGCTGGGCTCCCTCGGCCCCCTGGGCCCCCAGTTCGTGCCCTCCTGCTGCAGTAGCTGACGGTGTCCCCTGCTCTGCTCCTCCCCGCCAGTGACTTCCCACTCACCAGAGCACATTCCAGACGACCCCAGGGTGCAGGCTCTTCCGCAGGCTCTTCCGCAGGCTGCTTTCATACCGAGCTCCTGTGCTGGGCTCTGCCCCCAGCCTCTGCCTGGGCTGTTCCTCTTTCTGGAATTCTCTCTCCGCCCTTCTCCTGATGAATTTCTTCATCGGATCCCAGCTCGAGCCTTGCCGTGGCCTCTCCTAGGCCCGTCAGGTGTGCCCGCCCCTCCCGTGTCTCCTGGTGCTTCATCGCACGGTGTCACCCTGCGTTCACACCTCTGTCCTTCCCACTGTGCGCAAGCCCCATAGGAGAGCCCGGCGTGTCTCACGCTCACCAGAGCGTGCACAGACATCGGTCGCAGCTCCACACAGGGCGATGAGGGGTTACCGTCACCGTCTACAGAGGCAAAAGCCAAGGTTCGGGGCACCCAAGTCTGAAAATCGGTGCCGCTCTTTGCCAGGGGCTCTTTTATTGGGCTGCCATAAGGTGCCCCCCCCCCCAGAGCACTCGAGGCAGATGGGTACGCTGGGCTGGCCAGGGGGTGCCCGCTCTGCCTCATTTCCCTTGGTTTGGGGGCCAGGGGGCACCCCAGGCAGGGAGGAGCAGGTGCTAAACCTGCCAAGGGTCAGGCGGGGGGGTTCACTCGAGCCCACAAGAGCACAGAGGGCTGAGCATCACCCCCACCCACCCACGTACATACTCCGTCTCTGCTGGGTGTGCAGGTGAGCCCCACTCGGGGTGGGGCGGTCAGCCTTACCAGAGCCCGCGCCCTCCTACGCACAGGAGAGGTGGGGAGGGTGCGGAGGCTGGGCGGGAAGCTGCCTGTTCCATGGCCTCAGCTGCTGGGTCTGCGGGGCTGAAGGTGTGCCTGCGTCACGGGGCTGCCCAGAGGGTGAGGGCTGCTGGCTTCCCAGAAAGTCAGGTGAGGGCAGAGAGGGGTGGGGCATGAGTGTGGTGACCACGGACAACAACAGGGTGTGCGTGACCCTGAGCCAATCCCAGCGGCTTAGCCTGGACCTTCGGGGTGACCCTGAGCCTGGGCAGCAGGAAGGCTGAGGGAGGGCGGTGGTGGGTGGAGAGCCGGGGGTGTGGGCAGCGTGACCGGTGTATAGGTGTGCTTTGACATACGTGTGCCGCTGTTTGACAGGTCACCATGCGGGCCTCTGTGTGCAGCGGGAGGGGAGGTAGTGGGTGGCGGGTGCTGCTTTTCCTTCAGTTGATGTGAACCATAACCCGTCCTGTCTGGTGCGTGCCAGGTGCCTGGGAGATACTTGAGCGAAGCAGAAGCAGCCTCTGTTCTCTAAGAGCTGAAAGTAGTTGAGGAAGAGAGTTCGAAGGGGGTGGTTTTTTAGCTCAAATAAGGATGGTTTTATAATAATTTGAATTTCCCAGTGGAATGAATGAGTGAGGATGGTGAATTTGTTCTGCTTGAAAGAGACTTGCAAACAGAGGTACCTTGTGACGGATGGATAGGTACAGGATAGACTGATAGATGGATGCATGGGGTAGATGGATGGGTGAGTGGATGGATGGGTTGATGGAGGGATAGATTGATAGATTGAGGGATGGAAGGATGGGTGGAAGGATGAATGGATGGAGGATAGACTAATGGATGGGTAGGTGGATGGACAGATGGATGGATAGATAGAGGATAGTTGGCTGAATGGATGGATGGATGGATGGACAGATGGATGGAATGATGGATGGACAGAGGATAGACTGATGGATGGGTGATGGGTGGATGATGGAAGGATGGGTGGATGGATGGATGGAGGATAGACTAATGGGTGGGTAGGTGGATGGACAGATGGATGGATAGATAGAGGATAGTTGGATGAATGGATGGATGGATGGATGGACAGATGGATGGAATGATGGATGGACAGAGGATAGACTGATGGATGGGTGATGGGTGGATGATGGAAGGATGGGTGGATGGATGGATGGATGGATGGAGGATAGACTAATGGATGGGTAGGTGGATGGATGGAAGGGTGGATGGATAGAGGCTAGACAGGTGGATGGATGTGTGGGTGGGTAGGTAGATAGTGAGCTGCCCAGGTAAGAGGTACCTAGTAAAGAGTGAGTACAAGCAGTTGTCCTGCATGAGGCAGGAGAGCCCCATGTCTGTTCTGAGTGTTATGATCATGGGGGAGTGGGAAGTATATGTTAGTGGTCCACGCACGCACTTGCTCCCACACACATCCTTTCCTTTGAGTATGCCCCCCCCCCCAGTGCCAGCTCCCCACTAGTGAGGCAGACCCTGAACCTTGCTTCTATGCATTACCGTGAGCCCAGTCACTTTGCCCTGCCTGCACCATACCTTCCCATCTTCAGTAGCCAGTTGGAGAACCTGAACTTCCAAACCCACGAGCCCAGTCCCTTCCCCCCTGTTTTCATCACTTGCCATTTAACAAGGCCTCCAATGGCTTGGCCCCAAAAGGAGCTTGATGGGGGCATTTCAGAGGTGAAAGGAAGACATTAAGGGGCCTCTGAGGTGCCACCTGGGATGCAGCCAGCCCTGCCCAGGGACTGTGGAGGCCGCAAAGGGGGCAGAGTGTGCCCCAGGCTTCTGGGCACTGTGTCCACTCTAGGGGCGTGCGATGCCACCACCACACGCACGATCTGCCAAGTGCAAGGGCACGTGGGCACCGCCAGGGGCATGCATCTTTCCTGTTTTGAGCCACATTTGCCTCTGAAGTAGTGGTTCTAACTGGACAGGAATCAGAGTTTGCAAACTGGTGGTCTCTGGGCTGAATCGAGCCCGCTGTCACATGGGAGTCTAAAGCAGTTGTCATTGTTGCCTATTTCTAATAATCAGAGTATTTTACATACAAGTCATGATTTCTGGCTTCTTAAAAAATAAAAAAATTTAGGAGGGCCCAGGCTCCTCATTCTGGTCACTGGTGGCAGGAGGGGGATGGGGGCTGCAGGGGCAGGACGGTGCTCTCCAGGAGCACCACAAGCCACCTGCAGCCTACCTCACTCATTTGGGTCACCGGCCTGGCCCCAGCAGGCTCTGAGACCCCTGGACTGGCTATTCTGGGGGTCACCTGGGAGACAGAGGGGGGCAAGGCTGGGGGAGCCCCTCTCCCCGGCAGTGATCTCCTGACTCTCCCCCCAGCTTCACGCAGGCCATGCTGAGCCAGCCCAAGATGGAAAGCCTGGATAACCCCACGGCCTACCGCGTAGGCCTTGCGCTCCTGGGAATAGGCAGCACGTTTGTGCTTTCCAGCTTCTTTGCACTGGGCTTCACCGGGACCTTCCTAGGTAAGACCCCGAGGAGGGGGGGGGCACTAGCAGACGTACCCTGGGCTCAGTGGGGAGCAGGGGCTGGGTGGCCGACCTCCCTGCCCTCTGTGACATCTTCGTGGGGTGCACGGGAGGACCTCGCCACCTTCTTGCTCTGCCACTAACTCTGGGGCTCAGGGCACCTTCCCTCCACCAGGCCCCTGCCTGGTCAGCTTGGGAAGCCGGGCTCTCCTATCTCATCCAGCTGGTCGGCCGCCAGGCCAGGTGGGATTTCCGCTGGCTGCATTTGGGCCCCAAGCCAGGGCTGGTGCGGGTCTGGATTGGGTGTGGCATAAGGGGGTGCCGTTCCTGCTCTGCATTTCCCACTGCCTACGGCTCAGGTGCTTTTGGGCTGGGAGCCCAGTGCTGGCCTAGCTAGAGGTCCTCATGACCTCAGCAGCTTCTAGCAACTTGGAAGCCCAAGGAAGAGAGCAGCCGGGGAGGCTGGAAGAGCAAGGGCCGTCTTGGGGCCAGGGACGGAAAGGAGGAGGCGGCCCACAGAGGGGGCCCAGCAGGCAGCCGGCATGTGGGAGGTGCCCACCCCTCTGATGGGCTGATCTGGGGGGTCCCAGATCCTCGCCAATCTCAGCCCCCAGCCCACTTCATAGACCTGGCCTCAATTTCCTCGAGTGCCCAGGGATGTCCCCGGCACCCTCCTGGTTTGCCTGGGTCTCTCTATCCACAGTCGCCTGGGGCCCCGGGGTACTGCGGGCTGCAGCGGGGAGCCTGCAGCTCTGAAGGAGCTTGTGTTCACAGGCGGACGAGACCTCCGGGAGCGGCGTGTGCAGGAGGCCTGTGCCGAGGACCGGCCTGGGCCTGTTGGGCACCTGTGGCAGTGGGGCCCGCAGGTGGTTTAGCGCCTCGTGCTCAGGCCAGAGCTTTAGGGTGCCCGGTGCTAGGGGAGGGGCACGCAGGCAGGAACCTGGGAGGAGAAGGTGGGAGCTCCTGGGTCTGCCAGGTGGGGGTGGGGCACTGGGCCAGTGGGAAGGAGGCCTGGGAGCAAATAGCAAGTTCCGGGACAGGGTGGCAGGCAGGTTGGCCGGGGTGTGTGTGGGGGGCGGGGGGGGGTGGTGGCGGTCGGGCGGGAGAGGCAGTCAGGTGAGGGCTGGAGGTCAGGTGGGGGCCACATCACATGTGTCCCCTAAGGCCATGCAGGGGCCTGAGGCTTCACTCCTGGGCACGTGGAGGCCATAGGAGGGCTTGGAAAGATCTCATCCCAGCAATGAGGAGGTTGGACTGGCTGGATAGTGAGGTGGGGACAGGGAGGAGGTGGGGATCACGGTGTAGGCCTCACAGAGCCGGGGCCAAGGGCCACAGAGGGAGGGGGGCCGCCGTCCTGTCCAGCCCAGGTCCTGGAAGACCAGGAGTGAACAGCCCCGTGGCATGCGGGCCTGGCACAGGTGTGGGCACAGAGCTGGGAAGGAGCCGGTGGAGCCCCGGATGGCATGCGGGGCAGGACCTAGTCAAGGCCGTGTGAGGCGAATCGCCCAGAGGAGCCAGGCAGGGTGGGCGGGCAGTGGGAAGGAGCCTGACAATAGCAGTCACCGGCGGCACACCGCCACCCAGAAGAGACGGCCGGAAAGTGCCGCTGGGCTCTGGATGTAGGGCACAGCGGCCACTTCCCTCCTGTGAGTCAGCCCCAAAGCGGGTTTCTGTGCCATCCGCCTCCAGGCCCGCAGCCCCATTTCCTGCCTCCTGGGAAGAAAGCCTTCCGCAGCCCCCGGGCAGCTCCTGTGCCCCCGCACCCTTTGTCCCCAGACAGCAGACTCCTCTGCCTGCCCCTGCCCTGCTTCTGCCTCGGATGAACAGCACCGTGCCCGTGGCGGTGTGGGCTGCCTACCGGCCAGTGCCAGAGACCGTGTCCCTGGGCCTCTTGGAGCGGCCTCAACGTGAGGCCTCGTCACCGTGTCTCGGAGGGGTGGAGGATAGGCCTGTCCGGGGTCGGCCATCTGATGGTCGCGCTCTCCACCGCGACCGGCTGCTCTGGGCTGGCTGCAGGCCGTGGTGGGCAGCTGGGGTGGAGAGGCAGAGCAGGCCCCCCGGATCCCTGGGGTGGGAGGAGCTCACCCAGGCCCCTACTGGGTGAGAAGGGAGGATGTGGGGGCAGAAACACCGGGTAGGAGGCAGGGAAGGGCCTCTTGCAGGAGGTGACATCAGCTGAGGGAGAAGTGCCGAAGGAGGAAAGATGCTCACTAGACAGAGCAGGGAAAGGCATCCCAAGCAGAGGGAACAGCATGTGCAAAGGCACAGGGGAAAGGAGCAGATGGCGGTGTGGGAAGGCTCAGTGCCTTAGCGCTATCAGGACCCTGTGCCCTGTGAGGTGTCTGCATGCTGGTGACCCGAGCGGACCCACTGCTTGGGTTGTCCCTTGACCCAGTACGCTGTACAACCTGCTCCTTGGCTGGGCTGGGGCCTCCTGGAGGGCAGACCCGTGGTGCCCACCCTGGGGGCCTCCCTCAGTAACTGCGCAGCCAGGCTGTGACCCTCCGGTCCTGCCCCAACTTGTCCACAGGCGATTACTTCGGGATCCTCATGGAGGCAAGAGTGACCACATTCCCATTCAACATCCTGGACAACCCCATGTACTGGGGCAGCACGGCCAATTACCTGGGCTGGGCCATTATGTGAGTATCGGGCCTTCCTGCCCGCCCTCCCTGCCTCCTGAGGAAGACGGGCCAGCCTTCTGTCATCTGTGGAGCCGAGGTGTTCCTTGGGACTTTCTTCTCCATGGAAACAAACAACATCCTAGAACACGGGTTAGCGAACTTTCTCTTGAAGGGCCGGAGAGGCGGGGCTCCCAGGCCATAGGCAGAGCTCAGATGCTCAAAAGCAGCCGCGAGCCAGTAGGTAAATGAATGGCTGTGGTCGGGGACCAACACCGCTTCATTCTTGGACACTGTAATTTGAATTTCATAGAATTGTCATGTGTCGTGGGATAGTCTACTCTCTCTTTTTTTTACCCATTTAAAAATGTACAAATCATTCCTGGCCCACACACCACAGACTGCCAACCCTGTCCTGGAACATTAGGGCTGGCAGGTCCTGAGTGACCGCCAGGGCTCATGCTTCACCTTCACGCTGTCCAGAGGCCCCAGGCGGGGAGGCAGAGGGGGCGCTGTGCGCTCTGGGCCTCAAACCACGCCCCCGCCGGAGCACTTCCTGTTTGTCCGTTTTCTGCGTTAGGGCTTCTTCCATGGGCAGTTTTTCAGCAGAAAGCGTTCTGCTTTTATTGGACGCTCGAAACCACGTGCCTAGAATGTTGCAGGGGCTCCCAGAGACCAGAAAGGTTCCAGGACATCAAGGAACGAGTCTCAAATGGTGGCGTGTCGGGAGCGGGATATTTCCTCGCGACCCCTGCCTTCAGGTGCAGCCCAGATGGGAGCGCTGGGCCCTGAGCGCAAGGAGCTAGAGGGGGACCTGTGGGTCTCGCAGGGACCTGTCCCCCTGCCCCAGCCCAGCCCCTCTCACCTGACTCAGGCAGTGGGAAGGTTCCATGCCCCTAGATTCACTCAGGCCACAGAACGTCTCCCTAGGACCCACCCTGCAGCCTCTTGATTCCCCCCGGGGCCGGTGCACCCAACATTCCCTCCCTTTTCCCTTCCTTTCCTCTGAGAGCTCCTTAGAGATGCGCCATTGCCTGGGGCTGCCAGACGCTGACCCGGCAGGGCTGCTCCAGGCCTCCTGCAGCCCATCTGTCTCCCACCAGGGGCCCCACGGCTGGGGGAGCCCTGGTGGGCCCGGGGCAGCAGGATTCCTGGGGGCACTGGGCACCGGGGCCTCCTGCTGTCTCTGGGCCCCCACCTTCCCAACCCCCTAGCCCGAGTGGGACACCCCACTCCCCAAGGTGCACAGCCGGTTCCCTAGGGCCAGCCCTGCCATCACCTCAGGCTCGGGGCCAGGCATGTGGGTCAGTCTGGACCTCAGCCTCCCGTCTGCAGAAGGAGAGGATCCTTTCTACACAGGGCTGTTAGGGTGTCAAGGTCAAGAGTGTGAGAGCACGTGGAAAGTGGGGAAGTTTCGTGTGGGGGTAATGGAGAAGGGGTACCCGCTTGGCTCACGCTCCAGGGCCCGGTGTGGGGCTGTCCCGGGGGGTGCAGGCCCCTGCCCCCTGGCCCCATCCTCCTGGGCCTCCTCCCCAGCTCCTCGGGTGCCTGACTTATGGGTGGGGAGGCTCTGCTCACTCCAGAAAAACAAACCAGGGCCCGTGAGTAAAGCTCCCGGAGGGCAGATTTCATTTTAGCCCCAGAAGGGTCTCTGGGGTTGGCATCTCCACCCGGCAGTGGTGAGGGGCGGCAGACCCCTTGGCCCTGCAGGACGATTGGAATCGAGTCCACAGAATGGAGGGTGGGGCCTTTGCTGTCCCTGCTGGAGCACCCAGACAGAGACAGGGTGAGGCCCTGGGCGGAGGAGAGTGGGCAGGGCAGAGGGTCTCCGCACGGTGCACACAAGTCCCGGGGCCCCCAGCCTGGGACTTCTGTGAAGGAGGTAGAGCGGGGGTCACAGAGCCCACCTGGGGCCGTGTTCCCTGCTGGCTCCCTGGCTCTGTGTGGCCCCATGAACTAGTTTCCCTCTCTCCTCCCGGCCATCTGGATGCTGTAGCCCGGCCCCTGTGGAGCCTCTGGGATCAGAGGTAACTGGAAAAAGCGGGACCAGCTGGACAGCAGATGCACCCAGGCTCCTCCGTGTGGCGGTCACCGGCAGGGAGCCTGTGAAGGGTCCCCGGGACCCTCCACATGCAGCTGGGGGTTGGGGGGCCCTGGACCCGTTTCTAGAAAACACCCTGAGAACACTGTCACTGGAGGGCAGTCATAGCATTTGTCCCCCCCCCCCTCCCCCGCCGGAACATCGTCCTCTGCAGAAAAGGACATGCTTGGCCACTCGGGCAAGTCTGAGAGGCTGGACGTTCTTTTCATCCCTGCTGCGTCCTGAGCCGGGGGCCGGGGACATGAAAAAAGGGAGCGTGGGCTCCCCTTGGAGGACCGAGCCCTACCGGACAGGCGGTCAGCCGGCGGTTATCGGGTCAGGACCAGGACGGCGGGGGCCCTGGTCCGAGAGAGAAGGCCGGGCGCGGGAGCTGATAATGTGTTCTCCGCAGGCACGCCAGCCCCACCGGCCTGCTGCTGACTGTGGTTGTGGCCCTCATCTACATGGTCGCCATCCAGTACGAGGAGTGAGTAGGCCTGCCGTCACACACGAGGAGTGTGACCGGCCGAGCGGCCGACAGGAAGCTCAGAGCGGACCCAGTGGGGCCTGGGGGGCCGGGCAGGCGGTGACGCGGCAGCCCGGGCCTCCTGTCCACGCTGCCGTGGGGGGCATGGCCTGGGGCGGTGGCATCACCCCCGAGACCTGCTGATGGAGCCCCTCCCCCTCCCCACAGGCCCTTCACCGCTCAGATCTACCAGCAGAAAGCCTCCTCGTCCCGCAAGAGGAGCTGACCGGGCCCGCGGCCACTTCACTGAGGGTCTGCCGCCCCGGCCTGCCCCGAGTGCCAAGCCCTGCGGTGGGGAGCAGAGCGACTGGCCGCGGCTCCGTGTTTGCGCCTGATGAGGGCCGCTCAGTGCCTTGGAAACCTCTGCCTTGGGGGCCCTGGACACGCGGCCATTTGGCCACTGAGCCCCCAGCCCCGCTGCCCCCAGAACATCCTAAGTCAACAATAAAGGCACCCTGACGCCAGCATCCCCTTGGGCTCTCTGTCCGGCCAGGTGGGGATGGGGAAGGAGTTTGGGGCTCCTGGGAAGGGAGCATTCCCCTGAGGGCTCCAGGCCAGGCTGGTGTGGCCCTCCTTCTGCCTGAAGCCTCTCAACCCTGAGGCCAGCATCACCATCCGCACTCGGCAGGGCAAGGACTTGCCCAGATGTTTGAGCTTCCTGTGCCTCCCGTCTCACCCCCTGCCCCAGCACCCCGTCTTCCGCCCCTTTCCTTTGGGGAGCCAGCCCAGCCTCCAGGTGGAGGTGTCCTCACACCACCCAGCAGCCCCACACGCCAAGGAGCTCCCAGCCTCTGTGAGCTGCCGTCAGAGACTGAAACACATTATGCTGAAAATGTAAATGGTGACATGATGGTACACGGTGGGGGTGGGAGCCTGTCGTCAGCCAAGGAGATCGGGGCGGGGGGCCCTCTGAGGAGGGGACATTTGAGCTGAGACCCAAAGGAGCAGAGGGAGCAAACGGGAGGATTCCAGGCAACGAGAAGGGTGAATGCAAAGGCCCTGTGGTCAGAACAAGCAGCAGGCTGTGAAGGACCCAGCTAGTGAGGAGCATCAGCCAGGAGGTGCTGGGCCCCGTGGGGTCGGGCCAATGAGCGGGCCCAGTTGGCACCCCGTGGGGCATTTGCAGAAAGCTGGGCGGTGACCCTCATGCTCTCTGAACCCCAAGCCGCCAGGTCCAGCCCAGATGAGCTGGCCTTGGAGACATCATCCTTGTGCGGTGATCTGAGGGCTAACAGAAAAGCCCAAATGTGGTGACAGTGCAACCCCCTTTGGCCTATGAGGGGCCTGGCACTGGATGGAAATAGCATGCCCCTGAAGGATGACGTGGAACAGGCTGTGGGAGGGGACCAGTGAGGCTAACGTGCTCCCCCAGAGCTGCTAGCAACGCTTGAGCCTGCAGGGGGAGGGGAAGGGCCGGGCGGTCTGGACCTCGGACATTCGGCATGCACCTGCTCTGGGGCCCCGCCCCTCACTGGCTGTATCTCGAGACTACCACACAGGCTGGGGTCACCCCCGTCTGGCAGCATAGGCTTGGTGACCTGTCCCGGGGGCGCAGGTCTGTCCCACCCCAAGTTCACGCTCCCTCTCTCCCGCTGAGGTGGGAGGCGTCGAGGAGAGGTGGGGGATCCCGATGCCCTGGGGTCGGGGTTCCCGGATGGAACCGGAGGTCCCGGGCCCAGCACCCAAGTCTCCCTTCACCCCCCCCTGCCCCCGGGGTGAACTCCGCATCTCTGGTTAATGCTGACATTTCTCTCCTAATCCCTCGTGAGCCTCAAATCACCAGAGGAGCAGGCCATGTGATCACGTGGGGCCTGTTGGTCAAGCCTGGCTGTAGAGTCTAGTGGACAGGGCTGGCCGGCCCCTCCTCCTGGCCCCAGGCTTACCTGCAGGCCGCCAGCCCTCCAAGGACACAGGATCGGCCTTTCCCTCATTCGTGCTGGGAAACTGCCGTGAGCCCAGACTCCACCTGCCCACGGGCTCTTAAAGCCCCAGCCCCCCACTCTGTAAAGGGGCCACCATAGCCATGCCTGCCTCGTAAATGCACCTACCGCCCAAGCAGTACAGGCTGGGCCTCCCCTGTCACCCAGGGAGCTCCTGGAGCCCTTTTCTTTGGCTTCTGGAATCCAGAGTCTATCTCAGACCTTGAGGGCCCACAGGAGGCATCTAGTCTGATCTTACCCAATGCTTCAATCCCTGTTTCAGCTGTCATACCCCTAAGAGCAGGGAGCTTACTCCTCCACAGGTCCCTCTGCACACATAGCCTTTAAGGATATGCTGCCCCCACCCCCACCCCAATGTCAGGGCAGAACAGAGAAGCCCCAGGCGTCCTGACCCCTGGGTCCACACGGCTGTGGGAGGAGGGGCCCAGGGTGGGGCCAGAGCCATGCGCTGAGCTGGCTCCCCTGAAAGGGTCTGCTGTAAAGGGAGTAGGGCTCAGGCTGCCAGACAGCTGTGACCTGGGCTTGATGAAGGCAGGCTGTCCGAGGGGAACACCAGCTCTTTTTTGCCATTCTCCCGTTCAGGTGGCGGCTGTGGACCAGGGTGACATAGGACACCTTTGTGCAAGGGGCTGGCGGGGATGGGCTGCGGCTGGCACGACAGACAGCGTTCTCTCGGGAAACAGCCACTCACCTCCACCCCCGACGGGGGCCTGCCCGGCGCTCTCCTCGAATAGCTTTTCAAGGACGCCTACACCGCTCTTTGCCATCAGGCCCTGCCGTGTTGCAGATTTCTCGCCTTGGGGGCCAGCTGGCCACTGTCTAACGTGCCCTCCCCGTGTAGTCAAATATTTTTAAAAGTTCCCATTTCACTTTGAGCAGGAAAATTGCTGCCCTGCCAGTAAATGATATTTACAAGCAGGCTCAGCCTCACGGATGCTGTTTGTTGCTTTATGACCAAACACACAGAAAAGGAAATCATTTGTAACCATTGTTAACCTGGGCAACATAAAAACAAGGCTTGGGCTGGCGGGACGTGGGCGGTGGGAATCTGGGAAGCTGGGGTGGGGGGAGCAGGGGAGGTGTGCACACGTCCCCTCCTTCCCCCAGCGCGTTGCCCAGAATGTCCACGGGTGGATCAGACAGGCTGATGGCATGTCCCCACCCCGGGACCACTCGGGTTCAGTCAGCCTGTGGCAGGGCCTTGCCGTAAAGTCACCAAGGCCACCCCGAAGAACAGAAAAGCGTAATTCAATTAACGAAGAGCTTGGTGATGCGCGGGGGGCGTCATCCCTGTGTGCAGGGGTGGGTGCCTGCCTCAGAGTTGGCCTCATTCCTGTGAGGTGTGGGCATTAAGGGGGGGGTCCAGCTTCCAGTTCCTTTCGGCCAGCTCCTTTCTGAAGTTCCAGTGCTTCAAAAACCTCAGCATGTGTTACTTTTGTAACAAAGAGGTAGGCCTTTGCAAAAAAAAAAAAAGCCAGAAAAGAGGCAGCCCAAACTAGCAAGCCTCACCCCTGCTTGCTCCCTGGGGGAGTGAGGCCCCACGGGCCACGCACAATGGTGGGCAGGTGCATAGGCTTTGGGGGGCATCCATTTGGGGAATGGATGACGGATGTGCTCAGGGCTTAACTCGGCGCACGTAGGACAAGTCATAACCTGGCATCTGTGAGGTGGGGTGACGTGCCCAGAAAGTACCGGGGATTGTGGCTGAGAGCCCAGGCTGGGCCCAGTACCTGCCACTGGCGCTTACCAGCTGGAGGGGGCTGGGGGGCACGATGTCAGCACCAACCTTGACATCTGCCCTGGGATGGGGGGAGGGAGGCTCTATCCAGGCTGGGTTCCACCCACTGGATCTCCTTAGGGAGAGCTGGGTTCAAATCTTTGACCTTGCCGCCCTTGAGCCTCTGCTCATCACGGTGGCCTTCCCGGCCGCCTGGCACGGGCCATCAGGAAGGAGCTAGAAGCCATTGGATTTCAGAGCCCAGCTGCCCATACCGCGCCTTTGCGGGAGGCAGAGGGAGGGCCCCTCATCTGGGGGTGACGTGAGCCCCTCCCGTGACCACCCCTGCTGGCATCCTTGTCTGGTCCCTTTCTGTGGGGAAAAGCCCTGCCCCACTGTCCGCAGCGGCCCTGCGTGCAGGGCACCGGCTCAGTTCTTTCTCACCTCAGATGGGGAGGGCAGGGTCAAGAGGGGTGGGGGGACCCAGTCCAGCTGGCCTGTCACATAACTCCTGCATAAAGGACACCCAAGGGGTGAGCCCTTGGGTGCTCCTCTTGTGATACGTGCTTTCGAACCCCCTCATCAACAGGAGACACAAGGCCTGGGGACAAGTGTGGAGGGGGTGGGGCTATGGGGGGTGTACTCTGAGAAATGGGCCACGGATGTCCCACGGTGGGGGACAGAGCCACAGGAGGCGTGCCGTCGGTGGTTAAGAGCCAGGACCGCCAGTTCCCTGGGTTCAAGCCCCAGCCCCGCAGTCTCCGTTTCTCCGTCTGTAAAATACAGACAGTAATAGCTCCTGCTCCTTAAGGCTGCCAGAAGCAACCACGTAAAAGCGCATGGCACAAAGAAACCCTCTTCTGGCGTCGCCCTGGGGAGGGTGTGAGGTTCAGTTGGAACTCTTGTCACAGAGAGGCCGGATAAGGTGAACCCACTCCTGATTACTGATCAATCTGCCGCCTGCTGGGTTTGCCCCTGCGCCCCGCTCCTCCCAGCCCTGCAGTCTCATGGGTCATTTACTGTTGTTATTACTACCAAGTTCCTGCCCCCTAAACCGCTTGTACTTTCTCATCCACAATGGGAAGCAGAACCGCCATCTTCCAGAAGAGGAACCCGGGACGCAGAGAAGGCGAGAGGCTGCTCTGTGCCCAGGGCCTTCTCATGCACTCGCTCGCTCGCTCGCTCACTTACTCCGTGTCTGGGAGGCCCAGCTCCCCAGCTCTAAAATGGGAATGTTCGCCCAAGAGACTCTCAAGACACAAAATGCTACGCGGGAGGGAGGAAGGGACGTTGGCCGAGGCCTGACCAACGAAGGGCAAGTCTCTGGTCCTGTAGGTCCGCCCAGGAAAAGGATGCGGATGCGGACAGCCCCCGCCCGAAAATCCCTGCCCGGCTTCAGAGCATCCCCGGCTGGGCGAAAGGAGACCCTGAGGCCCGCAGTAGAGCGCGGGGCGGTGAACGGCTCATGTCGGATCCCGGCCTGGAACCTCGCGCCCCGCGTCTCCGCAGACCCCCACCCTGCCCCTCGTTCCCCGTTCCCCGCTCCAGCCGGGAGAGCGGCGCCTGCGGCCTGCCTGCTGCGCCCGCGGGGCCTCTGCTGCCCTCTGGCGGCCAGAGCGCGCAGCGCCGACCTCGGCGCCAACGCTGCCTCCGGGAAACAGGAGCGCGCTTGCAGACGGGAAGGGGGCTTCGGCGGGGGGCTGGTTCTCCGTACGGTGGAGAGAAGGTGGGTACGCAAGGGCCTGCGCAAGGGGCCTAGCCCTGCTTAGCGCCTGCGATCAAGCCGCTGCTATGACTGGACTGCTGTTGTTACTCTCCGGATAAACTGAGGCCCAAAGAAGAGTGAGTGTGAGCGTGCGGGTCTGTGTGGGTGCGCGTTTCGGGTGGGGTCCTTGCCCCAAGCCACGAAGGGTCAGAGGCACAGCCGGGACTACAGACCCGACGCCCTTGCGGCTGCTGGGCCCCGCGCGGTGGAAAAACGGGTCTGCGCGCCCTTAGCCCCAGCGGGACCTGGGACTCGGTTTCTCCCCGCGCGCAGCGGGCGGCAGCGGGCAGAGGCCCGCGGAGGTCGCGGGAGGGGCGGCGGGGGCTCGCGGGGCGTGACGCACAGAGGCTGGGAGGGCGCGGGGCGGGGCGGCCACGCAGGCTGCATATAAGGGCGGCCTCCAGGCGCGGAGAACCAGAGCGAGCGACTTTGTGCCAGAGCCGGAGCCCAGCTCGAGCCGTAGCCCAGCCCCAGGCGACACCCCAGCCCGAGCGGAGCACAGCCTCCCAGCCGCGCCGCGCCGCGCCCCCAGCCACCCTCCGTACTTCTCTCGGCCCCGCGTTCGCCCCCGCGGCCCCTCCGCCCAATGAAACTGGCCGCGATGATCAAGAAGATGTGCCCGAGCGACTCGGAGCTGAGTATCCCGGCCAAGAACTGCTACCGCATGGTCATCCTCGGCTCGTCCAAGGTGGGCAAGACGGCCATCGTGTCGCGCTTCCTCACGGGCCGCTTCGAGGACGCCTACACGCCCACCATCGAGGACTTCCACCGCAAGTTCTACTCCATCCGCGGCGAAGTCTACCAGCTCGACATCCTCGACACGTCCGGCAACCACCCGTTCCCCGCCATGCGGCGCCTCTCCATCCTCACTGGTGAGCGCGGGGCCGGTTCGGGCGGCGGTGGCGGGGAGGGAGCTGCGCCACCGGGAGGGCGGCGACCCCTGGTCCGAGGGCGCCCGGCGAGGGCCGGTCGCGACGCCGCGCGCCACGTGGAGAGGTCCGGGCGTCCCGCGCCGGGGCGGCCCCCCTGTCGGCCCAACTTCAGCTGTCCCCTCGGCCGCCGCCCTCACCGGCTCCTTTTCCGCCCTCCGTGTTCCCCGCAGGAGACGTGTTCATCTTGGTGTTCAGCCTGGACAACCGCGACTCTTTCGAGGAGGTGCAGAGGCTCAAGCAGCAGATCCTCGACACCAAGTCCTGTCTCAAGAACAAAACCAAGGAGAACGTGGACGTGCCGCTGGTCATCTGCGGCAACAAGGGTGATCGGGACTTCTACCGCGAGGTGGAGCAGCGCGAGATCGAGCAGCTGGTGGGCGACGACCCCCAGCGCTGCGCCTACTTCGAGATCTCGGCCAAGAAGAACAGCAGCCTGGACCAGATGTTCCGGGCGCTCTTCGCCATGGCCAAGCTGCCCAGCGAGATGAGCCCGGACCTGCACCGCAAGGTGTCGGTGCAGTACTGCGACGTGCTGCACAAGAAGGCGCTGCGGAACAAGAAGCTGTTGCGAGCCGGCAGCGGCGGCGGGGACCCGGGCGACGCCTTCGGCATCGTGGCGCCCTTCGCCCGCCGGCCCAGCGTGCACAGCGACCTCATGTACATCCGTGAGAAGGCCAGCGGCGGCAGCCAGGCCAAGGACAAGGAGCGCTGCGTCATCAGCTAGGAGCCCCCCGCCCCCAGCCCCCAGTCCCCCCCGCGTCGGTGACCGAACTTGAGGAGGACCGTTTTGTTTCAAAGTCACGTCCGGGCCAGCTCGTGCGCCCCGGGGCCGCGTGCGCGCGGACTAGCGTCTTCCCTCCCCGCGGCCCTGGGCCCGCGCACACTGGGGAGGCACTAACGAAGAAGGGACAGTCATCTGCTTTGGAAGGAAAGAGAACTGGACGAGACTGGGACTCCCCCCCCTCCCCCTCTTCCCCCGCAGGCGCCTGCCACTCCCGCGACAGGGGGTCGGTCACAGGCCGGCCGAGGGTGAATTTGTCTTGTTTCCGACAAAGACAAGAACGGGGGTGGGGGGAGTGAGTTAACCCCTGTTGGGCTTTGAGAAACCTGTCCTGCCCCCTGGGCAGACGGGACACCTGGGGCATTATCTTGTCTGTGATCCTGGGTTGCCATGACAGCTACTGATAGCCTCTGCCCTCCCAAAACTTAAGGAGGTGCGGGTCAGATCATAGCCAAGTGACTTGTTTACATGAGTGTGTGAAATTGCACAAAGGAAAACAAAACACACACCTTGCACTTTAAAAGTTCTGATGTCATCGTGGACATGAACAAAATCTTACCCAGCTGTTTGTACCGTGTGTGTATGACCGTCCTTAAAGTTATTGTTACTGTTTTTATAAAATAAAATAATTTAAAACAGTCATGCTTTCTTTGCTTTTGGAAATGGCTCAGGTACAGAAGGGTGAGAAGGGAGGGGTGGGGTTTTTACTTCTGTGGCATTAGCCTCCCCTTCCCCAGACCGGAGATGACCCTGGCCTTTTGAAAATATCGCGCCCCCCCCCCCCACCTCCATGGGAGAAATGGCTCCAAAAAAGCTCCAGATGATTGGGCCAAAGCCCATCTATGTGGGAATGGTTCCTTAGAAAGCCAGGACGATGAAGGGTTCAGGTCCTTGCTAGAGCTGCAGCCACAAAGGGCCTCTGGGATGTGTCCAGGCTGTTTTGTCCTAGACTCCCTACAGGTCCAGGGCAATGAAACGTCCTCAAACCTGCAACCCACAGTCGGCCTGAGGTGTCACCAGGGCCCTGCTTTCCCAAAGGAAATGGAGCCTTGAGAGACCAATCCAGTGTCGGCCGCTGTAAGAACCATGTCCCCTAACTCCTCTCCGGGGCCTGCCACGTGGCTATCTGGAGACAGTTCAAGATCCCCTGGCCACACGCGCCCCTCCAGCCCCTGGAAGCACATTGCTGCCAGCGCTTTCTCCACCTCCTGGTCTCCCCTCGGCAGTTGAGGGAACCCGTTCCCGACTCGGGACCCAGCTCTCCCTGCCACTTGTACCTGCAAGTTCGGGGCAAGGGACACCTGCCAAGCCCCAAATTCGTCGCCCCCGAATTACAGAGAACACCCTCTGCGTGGGGTTGCCATGAGGAGTAAGTGAGGTGTTTGCAGAGTACTTGGCACAAGTGCTGCCACCCAGTAATGCAAATCATCGGTGGTCTCGAGAGGTGCTCGGCCCTGGGAAGGGCATTCAGTACTATCCCAGGGAGCGGTTTCAGCCCTGCCCTGGTGAGGGCTGTTCCCTGCCACGACTGGACTCCCCTCCGGGCCCAGGGGCCAGTCCCAGGCGGGAGGGATGACCCACCAGGCCAGCTGCGTCCTCGGGGCCAGACGCAGCTCCGTAGGGAGGTAATTCTGTTTTTACGCTGGTTTTGGCGTGTACATGCCGAGGGGGAGGGGGTGCAGAGTGGAGGTTCTCACAGTTTGTTCTCTCTCCTCTAAGCAAAATGAACATCTTCCCTCTCAACTATCCAAGACAGGTGTCCTATAATGAACTTCTCAGTACAGAAACCAAGATGTCCTGAGAGCAGAGTACAAGTTCTTTTAATTATACTCTTGAAAAACGCCGTAAGTCAAAACCCTGGAATACAGGAAAGGCTCTGTCTCTGCCCCAGGGAGAGCCCTGGTCTGTTTCAGCCTTGCAGAAAGGCCCCGGGGGTCTGGTAGTTCCGTGTGCTTCGTATTTGGTCAGAGCCTTAAAACTGGCCCATACGCTGCTCTGAGATTTGGCGAAAATAACTGATTCAGTTAAATAACAGTCTCCGGGGGGAACTGGTCTAAGAGGTGACCACTACCCACCTCAGTTCAGAGCCTGTTCTTCTGCCCGAGGCCACTGAAACCGGATACCCCCCTTCACAGGTCCGCAGGTCAACACAAATGGGGCCCCTGCTAAAAACATCTTCAACCAATATTCCTGCCAAAGAGGTCAGTTGGCAGGCATCTGTTAAGCCCCTGACTTGGTCAGCACAGCTTACGTGCCCATTTCTAGTTCTCACCAATACGCAGTTACTTCTCCCCTCATCTTTGACAGTCAAGGGAAGAGCGCAGAAATAAGGGTCCCATCTGGCAGAAATGAGGGGTGTAATCAATATTTATGAACCAGAACTGGGCTGTAGACCTTCCGGGTGTAGGCTATCCCCGCGCCTTCAGAACGATCCAGAACCATACCCTCACACCTGGCTGAGGGGTGATCAGAGCTGTCACTCAGAGCTGCAATTCTCCGAGCAAAGAGCACGTCACCATCGCCTCTGTCTGCGGTGCAGCGAATGTTGGTGGCTGACTCTTCAGTGACCAGGCCAGAGGGGAAACTGAGTTTTTAAACCGGGACCGCAGGAATCTGAAACGCTGGAAGAGGCAAGGCCCGCTCACCTGGGAACCTGTGTGAGCCTGTGCAGAAACAACACTACCCTCCGGCCCCGTGGGCAGCACTGTGGGGTCTGAAGTGGGCTGGTCCTTCTTGAGCAAGAAACGACTGAAGGGGACGGAGACGAAGGGAGCAAGACCTACAAGTAACAAGAACACGTAGGTGGCAGAGAACCTGGAGACGGGGGCTGCCCAGGGCTCTGGGTTGACGCCCCCCAAAGACACAGTTACATTCCCCGGCTCAAACATAAAAGGGAACAAACTATTCTGGGGGGGCGGGAGGAGGGAGGAAACCACCTGTAGTCTTTCAAAACAGTATTCACTGCCTCACGGCTTTACCGTTTTAAACCCGTGCCGTCTGAGCGTAGCCCCCATTTGTCCAGTGAATTCTATGCAAATGTTTCATGACACTGCTGTGAACAGAACAATGTGTACCTGGTACACACTGAGCATACCCAGGGGTGGGAGAAGAGGGAGGGAGGAAGCAAAGAGGAGCCGCCTCCTTCCCCACTGCGCACTACAGATGTGCCCGCGGAGCCCGAATACACGGCAGATGGCCCCTCCCCGGAGGCAGGGGCAGAACCCTCTACCCACTCCCCAGCCTCCGGGAACAGTCTTCCTTCCACCAGCAGGCACTCGAGTTATTATGCATCTAGACATATGGATATATACTCTACAAGGAGGCCCCGACAAAGCCAAGCTCGCACGCTGGCTGCTCACACTAGTCAATGCCAAGTTCAGCTACGGCAGCAGCCACACCAGCCCCCGCCTCTCCGTTACAGAGTTCACAGCTGGAGTCCGAAAGAGCTACGCTCTGGAGGGGGGGTAGGGTGGCAGGGAACACGGTAAGGCCAAGTGCTCTCCCCCTTCTTTCTCGGGCATTCCTGGAAGCCAGCCTCATCTACTCCTTGGGGATCTCAAACATGCAGAGGCTCTTGTATTTCTGCAGAAGTTCGTTCTTGGTCCTGACTTGCTCTCGGAGGCTGTGCAGCTGCTGCTGCTGCTGCTCGGGACTCAGGTGGATGCCGGGCATGGTGCTGATGACCTTCCGCATCTCCTGGAACTTGGTTTTGAGGGCGTTCAGGTCCTGGTGGATGTCGGGGCTGTCCTTGTCCATACTGCAGGGAGCAGAGGGAGGTCGTTAGCATTCATGGCTCAGACTGCGGCAACGCCTGGCTTCCCTCCCCTGTACCCCACAGAACTCGCGGTCTTCCTACGTCATCTTTTAGAATGCCTTGTTTTCTATGTCCCCTCACTAGGCTGTGCACCCCCACAGGACAGGGACCAGGTGCTGGGCTCACAACCGGCCCAAATGTAAAAGGAAACAAACTATTTCGGGGCGGGGTGGGGGGGGGTGGGGGGGTGGGGGGGGGTGGGGGGGTGGGGGGGGTGGGGGGGTGGGGGGGGTGGGGGGGGAGGAGGGAGGAAGCCACCCTGCAGTCTTTCAGTCTTTCAAAACAATATTCATGGTCTCACAGCTTTCTTTTACCGTTTTGGTGACAGCTGCTCACTAAAGGCACCCCCACACCTAGCACTGCCATCGCAGCTCCTCTCGGCGCGCCCGCAAAATTAGACGCTGACACTGCATTAGCTCCGAGGGCAGGGGCTGTGTCTGCCTTGTTCAGAGCTGTATCCCCAGCCCCCGGGCGCTGTAGGCACTCATGTAACATTTGTTGCAAGAATGAATGCACACATCATTACCAACACCGGGGGAGAAATGGCAAGCAAAACTTGCTGAAATACGACATTTCTTCGAATTTGAGACATTTCCAGGCCAATCAGGAAACCTTATCAGCTAGCAAGAGCTAATTTTAGCTGATGTTTTGATGCTTGAACCTGTTAACATAAGCACCCATTTCCACGGAGCTATTCATACATTTTAAATTAGTTACAAGCTATTGGAAATTTTTCAGCAGGTACCAAGCTTCTCCTACCAGTCATGTAAATTCCTTGCCTTCGGGTCAAGCTCATTTTAAAGACAGGATCATTCGCTTCATCTTCCAGCTAGCTATTGTCAGCTGCCCAGAGATCCGGGCTCCCCTTGTCACTACTAAATTAACAACAGGAACAAAACCCTCACCTAAGATCAAAGAAACAGCCTGTCGGTTGCTCCTGTACATTTTTTAAAAGTGAGCGAGTGGATGAGCTTTTGCAAACAGACAGTTGGGACTGAAGCTAAAAGCCAACTCGGTAAGCTGTGCTGAAAGTCACCCTTTGAGGCATAGGAGGGAGAAAACTGTCAATGATCATTTATTTTTTTTAATAAGCGTCCATCCCTGATGGGAAATTTCAACCCAGATGGTGCTAATTCATGTTTATTATTCATCATGTCTCTGCTTACGCAGACAGAATATCCATCTTCCCTGGTGATCCACTGGGTACGCTCACACCCAGCAAATGAGAGGGCCCCGTTCACTATTTCCCAATAGCTCTAACTCAGAGGCAAGAGATAGAGAATCGCTCATTCTAGGGGCTGTTAACCAGCCAAACATTTCTTGTCATTTGATGCCCTCGCTTTAAATATACAGTTAACGCGAGTTCGAGCCCCGCGTCGGGATCTGGGCTGATGGCTCAGAGCCTGGAGCCTGCTTCCGATTCTGTGTCTCCCTCTCTCTCTGCCCCTCCCCCGCTCATGCTGTGTCTCTCTGTCTCAAAAATAAATAAAACGTTAAAAAAATTAAAAAAATATATACAGTTAATGGTACACCTTATCCCAGTTTCTAGGGAGGAGTAATTGGTATTCATGAGAATTGTAAATCATTTAGAAAGAAGCAAAGGGGGGGGGCATCTTTTATTTTAATCATTTTAGATCTCAGCTCAAATCTACCACTCTGCATGGAATCCATCTGGATCTCTGAAATCATTATACTTGGGTGGCATATGTGTTAACACATTGTTACGAATGTAAGTCCCAAGGGAGTTTTGAAATTAAAAAAAAAAAAAAAATACAGGTTTAAGAAAACTGATGGACATCATGAGTCTGAAAGGACCTGGTAAAAGCAAACAAATGAAAATACATAAAATGAGAATTTGCACAGAAGCAATGACAGTTCAGGTCTGGAAGCAAAACATAACCTGGCCCCCAAAGAAGATTTCATTCTGAAAGAAAAAGTGGGCCAGGCTTAGGATGCTCGCTTCTGAAAACCCCTGAATCTCAAGGGTTGCCTATATCCTTTACCCGGTAAACTTTCGGTAAAGGAGCCCCATAAAAGCTTGCCTGGAGGGAAGCTATGGGGAAAGGGGGGCACGGAGCCTACAGCAAAGGCCCCTGCTGCCAGCTTCTCAGCCTGCCCTAGTTGGTGAAGGTAAATAACCCAGAGCTCCTGGAGCGAGGAAAACACTCTATTCAGGAACTGGCTCGAACCAAGCGAGAACCTGCTAGGCCAGGATGACTGTGAAATACTCGCACCAAAAGAAAAGAGGCCCAAATATTGAGTGAATAAAGGCAGAAGGCTCCAAGTGGGCCTGCCTTTGTGTTCAATGTTAGTCATCAGCCAACTTTAGAAGGGGGGGTGGGGGTGGTGGGGAACAAAAAACAAAAAAAACAAGGAGACTAGGCCAGGCCGAGAAGCACGAAAATTGTGCAAGTAAGGGCCAGGTTAGGGAACTTTGGTCCTGCTTGCAGGAGTTTTGAAAAGGTGGACAAAAATACTACTGCTGTGGCTTGATGGACAGGCCACTTCTTCTCCATCTTTTGAGCACACCCTGGGCGATACTCGGCATCATGTGCACACAGACATTCTGTATGTGTGTCACCAGCCTCGGGGCAAACATCACAGGCTTTGGAAGGTGGCCTGAGAATGGTGCTGAGCGCAGCGCAGCTTCAGGTTTTAGTACGGGTGCTTTGGGACTTGAAGATGCCAGCTGGCATCAGCTGGGCAAGTGTGTCCACTGGTAACTTAGAAGCAAAGGGAACCCAGCCGGTCACTGAAGCCAACCTCCTCCCAAACTTGAGACCATGCGGTAGCATGACCCCTTCCCATTTCTTCCTCCTCAAAATGTCTGTGACCCCCCGGTGTCACGCCCCCACTGTCCTATGGCCGACCCACCCTGGGACCAGTCCTTCTCACCCTCTCCTCCCTTCACGCTGCTTCAGAGACTGGAGTCTTTCTAAACCAGTGGTGGTGCTGGTGGCGGGGGAGGGGGAGGCTGTTGTTTTTACTTAATAGGTGCTTGAGGGAAAACCAGTCAAGTGAAACAGACTCCAAGGCTTAGAAAAGGAAGGTCCCTCTAATCCATGTTCCGGAGATAACCTCTGTTAACATGGGATACGTACTGCTTCGGACCCGCTTCAAAACATACAGACTTTTTTGTTACTTGTTTGACAAAAATGTTACCATTCTTGCTTTTTTCACTTAAGTTGCACCTTGGATGTCTTTCCATGTTACCACATGTACAATTATGCAGCTAAATTATTTGGCTATTGATGGGAATTTGGATGTTTGTAACTTACCACTTGCAATCAGAATGGCGACGGACCTTCTGTACCTATATCCGTAAGTACTTGTGCACGTATTTTGATAAGATGGTTTCTCAGAAGTGAATTTCTAGGTTGAAGGTTGTGTGCATTACCATTTTTGACAGACTGCCAAAATGCCCTCCAAAAACACTGTACCGTGACCGTGGACACGACACTTGTCCCTCACACCCTCAGCGACGCTGTTACACAGCCAGCAGCCGTTGGTATTTTCCCTGCTTCAGTTCTGCCAGCGCCCAAGAGGGGCTCTGAACCTCCTACCCTTGCTTTTATCTGCCCACAGGATTACATGTGAAAAATGTTCCCTTTAGGAAGAGGCAACAAAAGGCTCTGCTGCTAAAAGAAACTTGAAAAAAACACTGCTCTACAGAATAGCCCAGAACGTGTTCATCCACTTCGACCTCTTCAGATGCCAACAACTCCCAGCATGCCCTCCTTCCTGAATTTCAGGACCCTTGTGCCAACGGTTCCTGCACATTTTCTCCCTGGAGTCTGGGGGCACCTGCAAATGTCCAAAGTGGACCCCCAGCCTCCTCGGTACGCCGCATTTCATATGGAGGGCGCTGAGCTGGAACGCTGTGCCCCACACGTGCGTCCACATGCCCCAATTCCATGTGCTTGATGTGCACCCAGCCTCCAGTCCTGCCCACTCCTCCTCCTTAACCCTGCCTCCTCCTCTCACTGGCACCAATTTCTAGACCCTTCCAGACCTGGGTCCTCTCCTCCTGAAACCCTCTGCCCCACCCACCTCTACAGAATCCAAGTCTGAGCTCAAAAATTCCAAGATAACACCTGCCGGGCAAGTCTGCACTTGAAGGGGGCCACTCAGGGCCAGCTACAAGCAGCCTGTGACCCTTCCAGGCCCAACTTCCCACTCGTCCCCAGACTCCGTATAAATGCTCCCCGCGGCACCTGTCCTGCTGCACCAGGTCACTGCTGACCTGTGTGCCTGCCTTCGCGGAGCCTGTGTTCCAGGCAGGTGCTCCCTAAATTATGCTGGATGAACAGAGATGAAGTGGCAGAGGAGGTAACAGGCCTGTAAGCTGGCCCAGAAATAATTCTTCCAAACAGGCTGTAAATATTCCCTGTCTGGGTGCTCCCCCTTTTCGCTGGGATTCGCCTGAAGGAGAAATGAAGGGCACAGAGGGCTCCGGTCACATGAGCACAGACAAACCCCATGGAGCCGGCGGGGTCCTTTCACAGCCTTCTCCACTGATGTGAGGGCTGCTTCCTGCTCAACTGGAGGACAGGCCTCAGCTGGCAGGGAGGGCCGGTCAGATGAAAATAGACCTTGCATCGGAAGCAGCAGCTCAGTAACATCCCGTATCCACGAAAGTGGTCTCGCCTGGGCTCTGAGGTCTTGCTGACCTGCCTCGACAGCAAAGGGACTTGTTTTCAGCGATATGGCCCCAGCTTGCGAGGTAAAGGACAACGCTCTGTTCTCGTCACTTAAACTACTTCTGCACTGTCACGGATGGTTCCCCTTTACCTACCCAGCAGCCTAGAACACTTTAAGGAACTAAAAAATTCAACTTGAAAAATTGTTTAAGTACCCACGTTGATAGAATACTTGTACTAGGTGAGCCACAGCCATCAAGGCAAGGTATTGACAACTGCAATTCAGAATTCCTAGGCTGGGACACTTGGTTCCAGACTTAGATTAGATCTGGCAAGTTTGAGGGGGAAAAGCAATGAACTTTCCCTGGTCCAACGAGCCTCATTTTATTCCTCCTTTGTTCAACAGGTACTTCTACAATGTGATTTCTATACATGACAGGAAAGGTCTCAAAGAGTTGGGAGTGCTAACATTTCTTACCGGCATAAAACTGACATTTCTCTTTCCCCTTTCCTCATTCTTTAAAATTAACACAAATGTGTAGTTTTAATTATTCATTCAACCACGGGGCAGACAGCAGGAGGGCTGCAAGTCTGTGGAGCCTCTCTCCAGCGCCAGGGAGGTGCATCCCAGCCAGGAAGACAAGAAGTAGGAGTGCTCCCCACCCCTCCCCCTCCCCGCACCTGCCCTCCAGTGTGGGAGGTGGCCTCTGAGCAGGTCCATAAGCATATGTGGCGTTTCCCTGGGCAGAGACAGAGCAGGAGGGCACGGCTGCAGAGGGCCTGGAGTGTGCACGGGGCTGGATGACTCCACGCACACAGAGGCACTAGGATCACAGCGACTCGCTCTGGGGCTCTGGGCTCTCTGCTGCGTGGTCCAGGCAAGCCTCTGAAGAAGGTCCGCACAGCGCCCTGAACGGAGTGATACCAGCTGGGAAGGATAGTATGGGAAGAGGAGGGAGCCCTAGAGACTGGTGAGCAGAGAGAAATTAAACTGATAACATGTACAGGATGAATTAGAGACAGGAGAGATAAAGGCAGTTTCTAATTAAGTTTCTAATTAAGAAGAAACTAAATAAGATCCATGGGGCGCCTGGGAGGCTCAGCTGGTTAAGTGTCCAGCTCACGGTCTCACAGTTGGTGAGTTCGAGCCCCGCGTCGGGCTCTTTGCTGGCGGCTCAGAGCCTGGAGCCTGCTTTGGATTCTGTGTCTCCCTCTCTGTCTACTCCTCCCCTGATCGTGCTGTCTCTCTCTCTCTCTCAAAAAATAAATAATAAACATTAAAATAAAATTTAAGAAGTGACTGTAAGATCCAAAAATGAGGTTGGAAGACCTGGACCATGAGTGTTATCAACAGACTTGGAGGTAAAGGGACAGATTCCAGCCTAAATGTTCCACTAACCAAATCTCAGCATTTCAGCATCTCCTCTGATCTCAGACCAGCTACAGGAAGCAGGCCAGGAAAGGTCAAGGTGCTATGGGCAAATGTTGCCAAGAAAGGAAAGAGGGAAGAGCAGCCTGGAGAGATCATTAAACGTGCCACGGAGATTTAAGAAGTAAAACAGTTTGGTGCTGGAGAACAGAATGTCCAGAAGCAGAACAGAAAACATATGGGGATTCAGTGCACGAAAAAGGCGGCGACTCAAGCAGAGAAAACAATGAATATTCAGTCAGAGAAGTGGGAAGATGAAAAAGCAGGGCCCCCTTCTTTCCATCAAAATAAATTCCAGAAGCTTCACAGAACTGAAAGTAAAAAATGAAACCCTAAAAGCCCTAGGAAAAGGGGATCGATATTTATCGTTTTATCAGAGTGGGAAGGCCTTTCTAGTAAGGACCAAAATTCAGAAGCCATAAAGGTAAGGCTTACGAAATCTGCCCACAGAAAATGACATGATTCCAAATGACAAAAACAAACAAACAAACAAAAACCAGGAACAAAGGCAAAAGAAGAGGAACAACTTGGGGAAAATATTTACAATACACTTGACAAAGGCATACCTTCCCCGCTGTACAAAGAGCGCATTAAAAGAGGCACGACCTGGGGCGCCTGGGTGGCGCAGTCGGTTAAGCGTCCGACTTCAGCCAGGTCACGATCTCGCGGTCCGTGAGTTCAAGCCCCGCGTCAGGCTCTGGGCTGATGGCTCGGAGCCTGGAGCCTGTTTCCGATTCTGTGTCTCCCTCTCTCTCTGCCCCTCCCCCGTTCATGCTCTGTTTCTCTCTGTCCCAAAAATAAATAAAAAATGTTGAAAAAAAAATTAAAAAAAAAATAAAAGAGGCACGACCTAATAGGAAGTGGGCAGTTTGCGGGGGGGGGGGGGGGATACAAATGACGTAATAAGTTGCATATGAAAAGATGCTTATGTGATAAAGCAAGACACAGATCAATACGACATATCCTCTCTGACCTATCAGATCAGCCCCAGTGAAAAAGCTGAATGGGGAGGGCAGGGATATGGGGGGAAAGACACAAATACACTGCTAGTAAAGCGCACACTGGCACATTCTTTCTGAATTTGCTAGTTGTGATCCAAATTTTAAATTCACATATCCCTGTGCTAGAAATTTACTCTAGAGACTCTCAAGGGTTTACAAGATGGCATTTACAAAGAGGGTCAGTGCAGCTCTGAGTGCAACAGCAAAAAGCCGGACACCACGGAGTGTCCTTGGGGAGGGAACTGTTGACAGAAAGGACGGCATGGTCATGAAATGGAGGGCGGTACAGTTTGGGGACCCGGGAGGGAGGTGGAGGAGGGGAGGGACAGGCCCAGCTGTCATTTTGTATCTGTGGGTTGCTCTTTGAATCTATCTACAGCTGAAAGTTTTAATTTTTTTACAACTGTAATCTTTATGTATTTTTTTTAAGTTTATTTGTTTTGAGAGAAAGAGAGTGTGCAAGTGCACACATGACTGGAGGAGGGGCAAAGAGAGGGAGGGAGAGAGAGAGAGAGAGAGAGAGAGCAAATCCCAAGCAGGCTCCATGGTGTCCTTGCAGAGCCTGATTCGGGGGCCTCACTTGCGAACCGTGAGATCATGACCTAAGCCGAAATCAAGAGCCGACTGAGCCACCTAGGTGCCACTACAACTGTAGCGGGTTTTGTTTTTTTTTTAAATGTTTTTGTTTTAACATTTATTTAGTTTCGAGAGAGAGAGAGAGACCGAATGGGAGAGGGGCAGAGAGAGAGGGAAGGAGACGCAGAATCCAAAGTAAGCTCCAGGCTCTGAGCTGTCAGCACAGAGCCCGACGTGGGACTTGAACTCATGAACCGCAAAATCATGACCTGAGCCGAAGTCAGATGCTTAACCGACTGAGCTACACAGGTGCCCCAACAACTGTTAATTTTAAAAAAATGCTCTCTGGATGGTAGATTTCTGGGCCATTTTGGGTTAATCGAAGGAGTCCAGTCTACAGGATTGTGATCTGGAGAAACGGCTAAGAGGATGTCGCCCTCTTCACTTAGCGATGGCTGTGAGTGAAAATGAAAAATGAAAAACGCCCGTTCCCTCCACTCCGGCAATTCCACCGCTGCGGGTTCGCCTCCTCATAAACGTTCTCAAATACAAGGGTGCGTCCCGGGGTGGCCGGCAACGGCAATAACCAGGAAAACCCGCGAGTGTCCGTGAACAGAACACTGGCTACGTAACTGGTGGTGCAGCCACCTTCCTGGGGAAGGCCTTCGTGTGTGAGAATGGAAAGGTGTCCAAAACGGACTAACAAGTGCAAAACAAACACAGTACGGTAGGATCTCAGTTTCCAGAAATTTTTTAAAAGACACGCATATACAGTTCCTGCCAGGATACTCACAATTAGTAGAAGTTACGACTGGTGAGGGAACTTCACTTCACACGATTCTGAGTCTGCAACTGTGACTTTTGTGTACTTGAGGGTACAGTACTCTGAATTCTTTATGAGAAGAGAAGGCCTAAGCTCACGGCAGCGTCTTGCTTCCTCACCTGGCCAAGGAGTAAACACGTAATAAAAGGGCCCCTGGGGAAGCTACAGGGGAGGAAGAGATCAAGGGCCTGCATGACCGAGCGGGTCCTGGCCCTCACCGCCTCCGGCCAGGCCTGCCAGGACGGCGTCCTCACTGGCTTCCAGGCAGAGAAGCCACCTCCATCTCGAGCACTAATCTGACTCCATGGCCGGAAGTCCTCGCTAGCTCCCCATTCCCCAGAGGACAGAACGACCGTGCAGGTGGGGCACATGTGGTCCTGGGCGCGCTGGCTCTTCCCGGCCCTCCAGTTCTCCCTCCCTTGGCCTCGCGCTTCTGCCCCAGTCCCGCCCCCAAGAGGCCGCTGCATCACGTCCTTGCCCCCGCTCTTCCTCCTCCCTTTCATAATTTAGGACTCCCCACTGGCATCCATCCCAACAAGCCTTCCGACTCCTCCAGGCTTCCCAAGGCCTCCTCTGCCTTCACCGACCCTACCACAGTCTGTCTCCTTTCCTCATTAGCCTAAAGACCCAAATACACGCCAATACGTATTGTAACATCACATCCTAGCTTTTTTTTCACGGCGAAGGCATCTTTCCTTCTCTCTGAGTCATTTTCCTCCGAGTGGATTTTTGCTCTTCTGTTTTGTCCTATCTTTTGCTAGGGCTTTTCTTCACATGCTTGGTGACCTTGGCTGCCCAGTCATAAAGTTAAGAGTAAAATACTATTTGGATTATGTGCACAGTGCACTGCTTTCACTATACTAAATGAAAGAAGAAAAAGGCATGATCCTATGATAAAGTGTTGATTTTGACTTGCATCAGATGGGGAGGGGGAAGCTGAATGCGAATAGAAAACATAAATATTTTATATTGCTAGTAAAAAGCAGGGTATGAATAAATAATGGAGAATATTAAAAAAAAAAAAAAAAGTAAAACACTAAAAGGCTCAGTACAAGCTCTTAGTAAGAGTGATACTTCTTGGGGCACCTGGGTGGCTCAGTCGGTAAAGCATCCGACATCAGCTCAGGTCATGATCTCGCAGTTCATGAGTTCGAGCCCCACGTCGGGTCCCCTGCTCATTCTCCCTATCTCTTTCAAAATAAATAAATAAGCTTAAAAAAAAAAGAGTGATACTTCTTTTAGTTTCTTAAAATGAACTAAGTTCTTTCTTGAGAAGCCCCCAATGTCTTTTCTTTGGGGCTGATCAGACACTCCAGAGGAGGGATCTCTGTCTCTTTGGCTGCCAGTCTCGAAGCCAGGTCAGGAAAGAAAGCTAGGGCTGGGTCTCAGAATTCAGTTTGTGAACTTTCTCTTAATCCCTCTTTTCAGGATTGGCTCCCTTTCTCCAACTCCTGCCATGTGCTTGGTGTTCCCCAGTCCAGAGATGCTCTGGCTTATCCTTAAAAATAAATCTTGGGAGAGAGTAACCCTTTGTCTGCCAAGATGGAAGAAGGGTAGTCACCTGTTTGCCTGGAGCGGGGAAGAGAACTATGGGATCTGACTCTTAAACAGACTTTAGGTAATCCTCCTGTTCATAGTTCTACTTCACCTCTGTTTCCAAGAGGGCCCTGGAACTGCCAACTCCTGAGATTCAGGGGGGAAGCCATGGTCAAAGGCAGCTGCTTATGGATGCTTCTTGGGGCTGATGGATGGATGTGCCATTGGCCGTCTATTTTGTGATAACTGCCTCCTCTCCTGTTCTTTTTGGTTTCATTAAACACTCTTCACTGTCCTTTCAGAGGGTACAGAGACAAACACATGTGATCAGCTCACCATCTTTCAAAGAACACTGCTCTTGAGTATACTTCACAACGATCTCATGATTTAAGTATGTTATCCCATTTCACAAGAGAAGAGACTCAGAGAAGCTAAGATCACCTAACTCGAATACTATAAAACTGTAATCTGAACCCACTGTTTGAAGTCCATTCTTTTTTTTTTCTTAATTTTTTAAATGTTTATTTATTTTTGAGAGAGAGAGACAGAGAGAGCAAGCAGAGGAGGGGCAGAGAGAGAGGGAGGCACAGAATCCGAAGCAGGCTCCAGGCTCTGAGCTGTCAGCACAGAGGCCAATGCGGGACCTGAACCCACGAACCAGGAGATCATGACCTGAGCCGAAGTTGGAGGATTAACCGACCATGCCACTCAGGCGCCCTGAGGTCCATTCTTATTATTCAGGTATTAGAGAGATGAACTAAGGCCTGGGAAGGTTACATATGTACAAAGATTACAAAGCAAGCAAACATCAGTGTGCGGATTTGAATCCCAGACTACCTGACTTCAAAGCCCATGTTCTTTCTAGTGTGTACCTTACTGCTCCGTGTTTAAGGCCAGCCCAACCCAACTGCTCTACTGGGGTGCGAGAATATACTCTTCACGGGCCCAGGAACTGTCTCTGCGACTGTATACATCTTGTGTTTTCATTTTTCTTAAAGCCAATATATTTGGGTGAGTTTGGATAAGCCATTTATAATCCAGAACTGCCCTGGGATTTGGGCGTCTGCATTTGTGTTTCTTTGCCATATGTCACTGCTGCCGGGAAGTGCCACTTGAGGACCGCAGGCTAATGAGAACAGAACAGAGTCTGCCTCACCCTATCAACAAGACGCTCACGCCCAGGGAAACCAAACGAAGGCAGGGTCTAACGTGAGAACTAAGGCTTTGCAGTTGTTCGAAAAGTGGTGGAAAAGCATGAAGTCATTCCACAGCAAGTGAATCTAGTCTGGCTAACCTCAAAAGAAGCTGGGCCGTTGACACACTGGACTTTCGTATCGTGGGGAGCAATTCCATTCCAGCAAAACATCCAAGAGCGCGTTCATGTTCACCTGAATGTTACTATACCAGTAAAACTCGGTTTTAATGTACCTTATTTTGGTGTTTTAATGGCTGAATAAGTTGTTAGTGTCCCTGACCCCTAGTGCCATGTGGATTTAGTAACACGACGGCAAAAATAATTTAGGCAAACATGGGGATCAAGAAGACTTTTGGTTGTACTGTTTTTTTTTTTCCCCCTTTACAGGGTCAGTTTGAAAACGGGCTGACCTGAAGCCTGGCCAACAGAACGATACATCACCGTCTTTGGCACTCTGTAAGAACACCGCACTCCAGGGCAACTTGTATCTGTGTTTCTTTTAACGATTCCTATCATCGACCCTCCAATCTCTTTGAATTATGGGTCATTCCCATTCATGTCTTTTTTTTTCCGTTCAGACTGGTGAGCAGCGTGGGGGTGGAAAGTGGGCCCTTTTTACGGCGTACACCCCACAGCACTTAGCAGCGTGCCACACAGGGAAGATGACCCACATCGGGTGACAAAACGGAGGCTCAGAGAAGCCTGACCTGCTCCAGATCGCTGGGATGCAAACTTGAGTAGTGACTGCAGAGCCTGTGCATTCAGTCCCTACACTGGCGTCATTGTTAGGAATAGCGCCTGGCCGTCACGAGGTCTGGCAGCTCTCGGGGCTCAACCGTTTGCTGAGCTCACGGTGCGACTAGGTGTGGCCTTGGGAAAGGCCTCTTCCCCCGGGTCTGTTTCCCCGTCGGTAAAATGGGAGTGTACCCGAGAGCACCTCGGCCACTGAAGCTCTGAAACAGGTGACGAGAAGCCGGGAGGGGGAGGGGCGTGTCGTGGCTGGTCCTCTCTTGGGCTCTTACCATTTGATGATGTTGTGAACCAAAGGTAAAAAGGAGTAATTCTCCTCCTCCTTCACGCCGGCAGGTGACTGAGGCCTCGGCGCCGGCGACTGCTGTGGCTGAGGCGCGGCGACCGGAGGCGGCGGCTGCGAAGGCGGCAGCGGCTTCGTCTCGGGCAGCGGCGGCTCGGCCGGCGGCGGTAACGCGTCCTCGGCCTGCCGCCCGGCGGCCACCCCGGCAGAGGCCATGGCGCTCGGGACGTCGCCGGTCAGCAGGACCCGGGCCGTCAGCTCCCCCAAAGCGTCGCGGATTCCAGACGTCACCACCAGGAGCCCGCGGGGCGGGGAGAGGGACTTGGAAGAGGATTGTGCGCGTGCGCACTAGGGCGTGGGCGGGGCGACAGCGCGGGCGGGACAATGGGGCGGGGGGTGGGGCTGCTGTTATGAGGCAACGGGCGTTTGACGGGTCTGGGTTGGCTTGGATTTGATTGTAAAACGGAGCAGCTAAATTATTAAGTAGTCAGAAATAGATTTATTTCAGAAATAACATCTTATTCCTATTCCCATGACGAGGAGAGTCCAAAAGTAGCTAAAAAAGGAAGACTGAGATACGTAAGGCTCCACGTGGCCAGCCCTCCAGAAAGCCTCCCAAAGAACCGTCTGGAACCACACGCAGAGTAAACAACTTACCCACTACCTGTTAAGTGAGTGAAGCACTGGGCTCTACGGGCGTTAACAACCTAGCGATGAAGAACCTACAGCTCCTACACCACGCGCGTGCCTCCAGGGGGAGAGGCAGCAAACCCTGACCGAGCAGGTCAGGTCCTGTATGTCTCTAAAAGCTCCGCGTGGCTAGATGGGGAGGAACTAATAATCTAACATTTAATATGCATCTTCTAGATGACGGATGCAATGTTAAATGTGTGGGCAGGGGGTGGGGAAGGCCGTCCTGACTTCGATACAAGGCAGAAGGGGATTGACTAATGCCGGGAGTAAATATATCCTAGAGGAAAGTCAGTGGTCAGGTATTCTCCATACCTGTGGGCCAGTTCCTTAAGCCCCTAGGTCTCAGTTTCTTTATCTGTAAAATCTTTAGTTCGAGGTCATGGCAGAGAACTGCTTTCTGACTTCAGATCCATGGCTGACTTCCAAAGGTCTGGTTTGCCTCTAGAATCCTAGGCCAAAGGGAGGGGACCCGTGGCGGTTTTGTAATTATACTTCACAAAACAAGTATGATATGGGAGCTGTATAATAAATTTCTGGGCAACGGGACACCCATCCTAAGCTTAGCTAGGGGGTGGGAGAGGTCATGAGCTGGGAAAACCCCAACCTTCCTCAGTCTACCATCAAGGGTCTTAAAGAGAGGCAAGCAGGCCCACGTTCAGGTAGCAAGATGAGCCATAGCACTTAAGAGCAAGGTGGCTATTCCCAAGAAAAGCATCGATACTAAGGTTTTCAGATGCATCAGGAGAGGTTTACGGAGGCGGATCCCAGGGAAGCCAGAGCGTAGAAGGAAGTACGAAGTTGGAGAGTGTGCTACAGAGGCTCTTTAGTGATGGTCCTTCGTACAGCTTTCTGTGGCAAGAATTGCCCAGAACACCCCAGAGGAAAAGCAAGGGGAGGGAGGGTCTGCGCGGTTTTCTTCTTGCTGCCCATGGACCTCTCCACGTCAGGGAGGAGTTTTAAGAGTTCTGGGAGAGAGTGGAGGAGAAGGGCTTGTTGGGATCAGACCAGGTGTGCTTGAAGAGGCATCTGGGGAAATGGCTTGGAGCCATCTGGGGGAAATAATGATGGGGTAATAATAATAGTAATTACCACAACCACTGTGGAGTAAAAATAGGTACAAGGAAGAGTCACGATTGTTGTCCCAGTTAATCCACAGAAAAGCTCCAGGAGGCAGATGTTAGTATCTTCATTTCTTAGATGAGGAAACCAAGGCTTATGATGGTTAAGATATTGGCCCCAGGGTCACACAGCTGGCCTGACACCAAATCTACGGTCTTCACCAACAGCCAGGCGACCTCGGGTCTCTACTGGTTCTGTAACGGTCTTCACCAACAGCCAGGCGACCTCGGGTCTCTACTGGTTCTGTAACTTTATGATTCAAAAGGTTGAAGTGAAGTTTTTATTCAGAATTCAAAAAGCAATGTGATACTCATCGATAACAAACCCATGGCAATCGCACATCATCTTTCCCCTCCCGGTGTGTTTTGTAACTTAATCACAAGTCTCAGCTTTATCGTTGGCAGCATAATGAGGACATCTCTTTTAAAAAAACCAAAAAACGAAAAACCACTTCAAGTATAAATAGATATGGCTACAGAAAACACATTGAAAACGTAGGAAGCATAAACACGTAGGGTGCATTGACAGTTCGCCCTAAAAATAGTTAATATAATTAGTGGCCAAGAGTAAAGCTGACTTCATAACATTGCGAGCAGATGTCAGAACAATCTGCTTGTGCCGGCTTCATTAAAGCTGAAAAGTGAGTCTGTTCATAACTGCTCTGCCCGGAGTCCCAAAAGGCAGATGCTCCCTGATACGTAAGGACTGTCTGTTGTTAGAGACCTCGCCAAGTTCAGCTGTTGGGTCATTGCTTCCTTGGGAAGATTTACACTGTTGCTCAAAGAGCCTTCCCGGTCAAGTTGGTAGTTACAAGTTCAGGGCTATGAAGCCAGCCTGCCTTGCCTCCAGGCCCAGCTCAGCCTGTGTGACTTTGGAGAGCTGAAGGACCTCCCTGTGTGCGGCCCCATACCCTCCCAGGAGGACTCAGTGGGTTATTACATACAAGTTACTTAGAAAAGTGTCTGTGAACAGTAAATATTCGTTCTTATTATTCAGATGTGGGGCTTGCTCCTTCACCAATGAGCAAAACCCAGGCTGATGGCAACTGGGAGGAATGAGGTAGATCAAAGCTCCCCAATGCAAATAGAACACAAACCGTAAATGCAAGCCACATATGCTGTTTTCGATTTTCTAGTAGCCACATTATAAAAAACCCCCCAAAAACCAAACCAAACCAAACAAAAACAGGTGAAATTAATATGAGTAATATATTTTATTTAACTCAATATGTCCATAATATTATTTAAACATGTAATCAGTGTTAAATGAGTAGAGGTACTTACTGTTTTTCATACTGGCTTTGAATTCCACTATGTATTTTGTATTTAAAGTACGTCTCAGTTTGAACAGCCACATTTCAACTGCTCATGTCCAAATGCAGCCAGCGGCTATAGAACTGGGTGGTGCGGTCTAAGAGATCAATCTGTATCAACATAGCTCGTAATCATAATAGAGAAAAACAGCAGTTGCATAAAGGAAATACAGTATATTACTAGTTATAAGTGTTTGAAACATGAAAAATGAATACTACGTATTGTCTGTAGATACAAGACACATCAGTAAAAAAAAAGTGTTTTATTAAATTTTTTTTTCAACGTTTATTTATTTTTGGGACAGAGAGACAGAGCATGAACGGGGGAGGGGCAGAGAGAGAGGGAGACACAGAATCGGAAACAGGCTCCAGGCTCTGAGCCATCAGCCCAGAGCCCGACGCGGGGCTCGAACTCACGGACCGGGAGATCGTGACCTGGCTGAAGTCAGACGCTTAACCGACTGCGCCACCCAGGCGCCCCGAAAAAAGTGTTTTAAAAGGGGCTAAAGGCTATGCCTCACGTTCATGAGACGGGGGATAGGCATGTCACAGCAACTTCCTGTATAGCGTTATATTTCTTTTATGTATTATTAGAAGACTTGAAGCAAATAGGAAAAGTATGAATA
The DNA here is from genome assembly GCF_018350175.1 of Felis catus. NCBI lineage: Eukaryota > Metazoa > Chordata > Mammalia > Carnivora > Felidae > Felis > Felis catus. Next base: position 11,918,975 of record NC_058381.1, read on the forward strand.
GTTGCCAAGTGTGGGAGCAGTCACGTGGGAGTTTGGTACAGAAGAATCTCGGCTCTGCTTCGATCTGGCCCTGTGACCTTGCACAAGTCATTTCACCGCCTTGTGCCTCAGTTTCCTTATCTGCAAAATGGAATCATAACAGCACCAATCTATTAGGGCTACTGTAAGGGTTACAGGAATTAATGGATGTGAAGACCTGTGTGAAGTGGCATATGTACGGTAAGCACTATTAAGTTTTGGCTACTACTGCTGCTGTTGCTTTTTCAGAAAAAAAAGCCCCTTATAATGATTTCTTATAAAACGAATGTTACCACAAGAACAGATACAAAAACCGGGCTGCATCTAAGAATGGAACTTCGAGATGCTCTAAGTGGACCTACGCCACAAATACCCATGAATGTTCTTATGATACATTTCTTCTACGTGAAGTCCAAAAATAGTCATTTCTCAGTCAGACGGACATCATGGGGATTGTTACATCGATCATGTCATCGGATGATTGAAGGCTTTTTCATCAAAGCCGTATTCTTACACATGATTCATCCTTTTCTCTCATTGCCTAGAGCCTCAGGCAGGTTGGAAAAGCTCCATGATACTTTGATTTTGTGAGTTTAAAAAAAAAAAAAGGCAGCAGTCATTGTTGAGGCCAAACTCAGTGCAACATATACCAGGAAGTGGCTGCCTCGAGCCACGATTCACTGCTTAAACGTCAGACAAAAGCCTCTTCCTCGGTCAATGCTGCAGATGGCCTGCCTTCTCTCTCTGAACTAGATTTCATTCTTTTCTTTGTATTCCTTCCAGCCATTCTCTCCTCTAAGACACTCTGTTATGCCCGATTTCTCAAATCATTTATGTTAGTGGTTTCATTTCTTGGAAGCCATCACCTTCGGGCATTTCAGCACACGAACCCGACCATATTTCTTTCAGACTCAGTTTAGTCCTCATTCCTTCTGCTTGTTATTTTCCATCAGACTTCCCCCAGCCTTGATACAATAAAAACGAGAGGAGGAGCGCCTGGGGGGCTCAGTCGGTGGAGCGTCCGACTTGGACTCAGGTCATGATCTCGCGGTTCGTGAGTTCGAGCCCTGCATCGGGCTCTGTGCTGACAGCCGGGAGCCTGGAATCTGCTTCAGATTCTGTCTCCCTCTCTCTCTGCCCCTCCCCCACTCATGCCCCCCCCCCAAAGATAAATAAACGTTAAAAAAATTAAAAAAATAAAAATGAGAGACAATCCGTTCTCAGAACTAGGTTTTTTCCTAAAATAGTCATTATTATTCTGATACTATATTCTTTCCAATCTCTTTATTAAGTCATTTTCTAATTGTTAGTTAGCCAAGGTGGTGGTGGTTGTTTTTTTCCTATCTGCCAGCTGCTTCCCCACAGCCTCAACGTTAACCTGTTCTGTTAATCCTTTTTTTTTTTTTTTTTAAATGCTCTTTTTCTCAGGATGGCCTGTCTGGTTTTTCTCACCCTTCTTTCCTTTTTGCGTTCCCCCCCCCCCCGCCCCCCCCTAGAAGTTACTTTGTTTCCCTCATTGGATTTACTGTAAGTCTTTTGCTTCTTGGTTACTAACCCTGGTTGCAAAATTATAATTAAAAATGATTATGTCAGGTAGCCTGGGTGGCTCAGTTAGATGAGCATCCGACTCTTGATTTGGACTCAGGTCATGATACCGGGGTCATGGGATCGAGCCCTGCCTCGTGCTCCACACTGACGCCGGAGCCTGCTTGATATTCTCTCTCCCTCTCCCTCTGCCCCTCCCCCCCCCAAATGTTACAAATTATTATGCAACAGGCAACTGGAATGCTAAGGAGGCTGTGTGTCTGGTCCCATTCTGGCCCCGTGGCTGGGCTTCCAGACCTCTTGGGACGTGAGGAGACGGTGTGGAGCCAGAGGCATTCATAACATCCCCAAACTACAGAATCCAACCAGCTCCAAGCTGAAAAACGGGGGAAGCATCGTGAGGGAACAACGACATTTGTCCCATTGTCCTTCATCCTCTCCTTACAGCATGACTTTGAAAATGGGGTTCTGCGAGCTGTGACCTGTTCCTGCCGGTTCTCTGGTTCAAACACACTGTGTGCTCCTCAGAGCTGTCAGGAGACAGCCCTGGTCTGTCCAGGCCCTATGTCTTGGGCAGCAGCTTTGTGCCTAGGACTGTGTCAGGATCTGTGAGACAGAAGGGAGGGAAGAGAAGGCTCCAGGCCAAACCGCAGGAGAACAGTCGCGTCGGTTCAGAACTGGAGGGGTCCCGGTGCTTGTCTCCGGTGAGCCCCTCATTTTGCAGATGAGGAAGCAGGAGCCTGGGGAGACAGAATGACTGACTCGTTTCGGGTCATGCGGCCCGTTGGTGGAAGAACTGGGACATTGACACAGGAATGGGTATGTCGTGCCAACATCAGGAAGAAACCAGGAACCCAAGGGGAAGTCTGGCCTTTCGTGACAATGGAGTCTCCAGCCTGTTTATGCCAGACACTCCCCAGCATCTTAACGGGTTTTCAGTCTGGAGAAAATGTACGTTGTTGTTCCGGCTTTGGAAAAATCCAGGGCCGGCGGCAAGGGGCGGGCTTGAACGTAGTTCCCGAGTGGAGTAGACGGGCAAGCGCACGAGGGTGTCGCGCCTCTGGCTAGCCATTGCTGGTTTGCGTAAGTCTCAATTTTCCAGGTGGCCTTGGTGACAGTTGGCAAGGGGGACTGCTTATGTCACCTCCTGACTAGGGATTGCAGCAAACTGCAGGGAGGGGGGCTATATGGGAACAGTCGTCCCCAGTCCAGGGAGCCGAGGGGCCTCCTGCAGGTGAATTCACAGGCGGCTTTTGAAAACTCCTTGGCCGCCAAGCTTGTGAAAAAAACAGCAGCGGTCCGAGCGCCCCCAGGAGGCGGCGCTGTCCTCCACCCGGGCCCTGGGACTGTGTGTCAGAGCCACGCTGGTTTCCTGGCCGAGAGCTGGGTTTTCTTGCAGCATGATCCCATGCGGAAAGCATAAGGGTGCAAAATTAATTTATGAAGCAGTTAAGAGGAGGCCAGAAGCCAAGCAGCGATCGGTAACAGGGCAGCCCCTCACGGAGTGGTCTCAGGCTGTGCACAGCACTGGCTGAATCGCGTGCCTTGGGGGACAGATCTGGAGAAGAGGCCAAAACCCACATCTGCCAAGTACTAGCTCCGTGACGGCAGGCGAATAATTCAACCACCTTGCACTTGGGCATCTCAGTCGTAGCATCCCTCCCGCCTGGGCGTCCAGGGATGAGAACCCATCCTTGTCCGGTGTCAGGCCCTGTGCCTGGAGCTCAGGGGGCCCCCAACGAACTGAGTCAAAGGTGTGATTCCGACCCATGTCTTCCGGCGGCTTTCCTGTTCTTTCCTCTTATGGCTGTGGTTTCCACATCTCGGGAGTTAGCTACCCACAGCTCCAAGTCAGCCAGGGGAACAGGAGAAGAAAATTGAAAATCAGAGCAGAGAGAAGTCAGGTCGCTGCGTCTTTTCTCCTCCCCCCTCCCCCGCACCTTCGCCTTTCAGCCGTGGTGTCGGTGACCGGCGCGACCAGGCTCGCGGTATGGTCATCAGTATGACATTGCTCGGGTGATGAAGGTTAGGGTATCAGTCAGTATTGACTGACGTTCTGCCCCGTGCCGGGCTGGCTGTGCATTGGGCGCTATGAGGAGGTGAGGGCCGTAAGGAGTGATGTTGGACTTGGGAAGCCTTTAATTGTGCGGGAGAAAGGATACTGCACAAGCGAGAAGGCTCTCTGGGGTCGGCCAAGAGTGAATTTCCCGGTGGAGATGTTAGCTTACCGGCTATCAGCTCCTCCTGCAGGCAGATGCCCCCGAGCCTGGTCTGAATGATGGGGGCCCCGCCAGGGAGCTGGGCCTCCTGCTCAAGGGGTGGGGAAGACAAATGTGCAGAGAAAGCACTCTTAAGATGGCCTTTGTGGGTAGAGTGACAGAAGATTCCTGCGGGATTGTTTTCTAAGGGAAACGGAGGCCAGGCCAGATGGCAGGATGCGGCATGAGCAGATTTGGGGATTGGCACAGCTCGTCTGGAGAAGCTAAAAGCACAGGGATGACAAAAGCGAATCCTCCAAAAGCTACCGTTGAAATCCAAACGGGCTCAGCCCCCGCCCGTCCCCGACAGCTAAACTTCTAAAAAAACAAGTCAAGAGAAAGCCTGTAAGTGCAGGAAGCGACCTCAGGGTGGTAAAGAAGTCTCTGAGAAAAACTAGCAAAACCAGAGAGAGGAACACATCCTTCAAGATGCCCAAATCCTTCCTGCCCCCAGATCTTTGCTGGACACTGGGCAGCAAGGGTTCCCTCCCTTTTTGAAACTCGCCATTTGTCTGAAAGTCTGTTTGGCATTTCGGCAGCCAGTAGCATCTCATTCCCGAAGAATCTGCCAGGTGCGGTGGCCCTGAGTGAGACGTGGTTGCTGCTCCTGGAGATCTTGTGGTGATCGGGGTGGGGGAGGGGGGCAGGGTCGTGAGCAGGTGGAAAAGAGAGACAGAAATAATCTACAGTGCAAGGTGAACATCTCTTGCAAAAACTTGTTTTTTTTTTTTTGGTCAAATATTATCCATTGTCTACACACGCTCTACCCAGCCTTCATTCCAGCCCTGGGAGGTAAAATGTGATGGGCCTGAACTAGCCTGAAATGATCATCTCATTCCCCTTGGCCAGTGACTGATCTGGAGGTGGCCACGTGGCCTGGTTCTGACTGTTGATATATCAGCAGAAATCTGTCGAGTGGGGCCTCCAGAAAAACTTCCATTCTTGTATGAAAAGGGGATAAATAAGTGTGGCTGGGGCTGCTCGTTCCTCCTTTCTCTCTTGATGGAATGAGGATGCAATGCTTGGAAATGTGTAGCCATTTTGGGATCATGAGGCTACAATGTGCAAGAGATATATGGCAGACCACATATAGACAAAGAGCTTGCAAAGGGCAACCTCCGGGCTCCTTAGGTATGAAAAAGAGGCCATTCTATTGCCAGCCCCCAAATTCATCCTTAATGGTAGTTTCCTTAGGTAACTTTTTAACTTATAAAAATATTTATCATTTTGAAATCTATTAACAAAAATAGAGATTCAGTGGAGGAACTTTTGGAAAATGCAAAAAAAAAAAGCACACAAAGGAAAATAAAGACTTTCTTCAAACACCTAAAGATATCTACGATGAACAATTTGTTGCCTATCTTCTCCTGTATTACAAATGTGCATATGTGTTTTTAAAACCAATTTGGAAAAAAAAAACAATTTGGGATCATATTGCCTTGTAATCTGTGTTGTTCGTTCCCTTAAAAATTTGCCATGAATGGCTCCCCATGTCAGCTAATATTTATTCACAACGTGGCTTTCTTTCTTTTTTTTTTTAATATAATTTATCGTCAAATTGGCTTACAAACAACACCCAGTGCTCATCCCAACAAGTTCCCTCCTCAACGCCCATCACCCAACATGGTTTTCAATAAAAGGAAGCATGAGACAAAAACTAACCCAAGGGCACCTGGGCGGCTCAGTCAGTTAAGCTACTGACTCTTGATCTTGGCTCAGGTCTTGATCTCAGGGTCATGAGTTCAAGCCCCCCGTCGGGCTGCACGCTGGGAGTGAAGCGTACTTATAAAAACAGCAAAAACAAAACACAAAAAAACTAGACCAAAGAGAAAAGACAGCAAATTTGTACAAAAAGCCAATAATCCTCAAGATTGTCTGTGGGACCAGGTACCCTGAGAAATCACAGTGATGCAGGTAGCCTTGGGGACCATTTTTTGTTGAAAGGAAGCATTTTTCACTTTCTCTGGGATTCCTGTTTTTAAAGTTGTCCTGGGACCTCATTTTTAGTCTCTGAAAAATTTTTAAAGGAAAATTGTTTATTATGATCTCTGTCTGCCAAAGGGCAAATGTAGTAGATTTTGAAATTAGACATATTTATATATACGTCCCCGCATACACGCCAATGGCTCGTGCATAGTTCTCTATCAGAGACATCGCTGGCTCACAGACCTGGGAACAGGCTCAGAGCAAGTGACACCCTTTGGCGGCCTGGCCTCGTGGTCTCCTTCTGGCTGCTGGTGTTTCCATCAAGAATGGAACAGGCCATGTTTCCGATTCTGTGTCTCCCTCTCTCTCTGCCCCTCCCCCGTTCATGCTCTGTCTTTCTCTGTCCCAAAAATAAATAAACGTTGAAAAAAAAATTAAAAAAAAAAAAAAAAAAAAAGAATGGAACAGGCCAGTCTTTGATTTCATTCTTTCCTCTGCCCTGGCTTCTTCCAAGTTCAGACAGTAGGCAATGAGGGATTCCCTTGAAAAGGCGTTGGAAAGGGATAGAGCTCCTGCCTCTGCCCTCAGCCTGGCTACAGCCAGCCACCCTTGTGTTTACTGCATTGTCATGGGCACCCAGTGAAGCCCCGATGTAAAAACACAAGCGTTTCTCTAGTGGCTGGGGGGTGGGGGGCGGGGAACTTTGAAGGGCGTCTTTGTCGCACCTCCATCCACTGTGCAAAACAGATCTGTAAACACAGCCCCTACCAGGTGAGTTTGTAATCTAAATACGAACATAGGAGAAGGGGAGATTAGAAATTACATTCAAGGGCAGGGTTTATGTTTTGGTCCCCCCCCCACCGCTCTGGAATTAAAAAACAAGGCATCAGAACTCCCGCATAGGCTTCCAGAGGTCAGTTACCAGGGTTACCAGATAAAAGCTCTAAGTTTTGAAATGTGAAAATGAGGTCCAGCAGAGAGCTAGGGAGGGAAGGAGGGAAGGAGGCGAAGAGAGGGAGGGAGGGCAGAGGGAGGAAGGAGAGGGAGAGAGGGAGGGAGAGGAGAGGGCGAGAGGAGAGGGAGGGAGGCCCGGGAGATTTTGCATGGACAGAGTGCTAAGTGGCAGATCCAGTCTATGAATTTGACGGACAGTTCCTGGGTGTTCCTAAATGCCAGGATGCAGCAGGAAACACGGCAAAGCCCCTGCTCTCACGGACCATTTGTTCGCCGCCAAAGACACTTTCTATTTGGCTCCCACCGTTAACAACAACAAAAAAAATCACCATGTAAAAACCAACAGATTTTTATGGAAACATTTCTGTATTTTCAGCTTCTCTTGAAAAATCCCGAGTTGTCCACACTGCCCCTGTTTTGCACGTGGCAGCTCAGACTGGGATGGGGAGCGGGTACTTTGTTTAGAGGGGCGGGGGCTGCAGCCCCCCCCCCCGCCCCGCAACGGTCCATGCTCTGTGTGTGCGAGCGCTTTGCCCGCTGCTCTATTCGGGCACCCCCAGGACATGGGGGTTCATGCCCCCCGAACCACCCTAGTGAGGTTTGGGCCCTTTCCTGAGCACATTAGAGCAGTGTGTATGAACACGTCTCGAAGTGGCGGCCAGATCGCAAGAAGCTTTGGAAGAAGGACAATGCCCACGTGTCCTCTCGGCCTGTCTCCGCTGCAGTGGCCATGTGTGAGCGAGCATGCCCACTCGCCCGGCTCCTCCTGGAGGCTTAGGCCTGCGCAGGGCAGCGTGCAGACGGCGTGCAGAAGTCCATCTGCGCTCACAAGGGTGCTGCCCAAAGTGCCAGCAAATCGACGTCATTGGGGGGGTGTGTGACCACTAAAATCTTGGAGCTGAAGAGCCCCCCGAGGTGCAGTTCATAAGGCTTTGGGGTCGTCTGGTCAGGGGAGCAACCAGCCTCTAGTTGAACGGCATCGTGTGTTCTTGCATGCTGCTGAGACTCGTCCCCCACCTCCTGCCCGGTCCTCCTCCTCCTCCTCACTCACCACTCCTTCCTGGGGTCACCTCCCCAAATAAATCCTCAGGCCCTCCTATGTGGGGAGCCCAGGCTAAGAAAGATGACCCCAGGTGTGGCCCTGGAACCTGGGTCCTCAGGAGGGGCCCCCACTACTGGCTGTGAGTGGGGAGGTGACGGCTGTGACAGGCGGTGGCAAAACAGTCACGAAGTCCCCACCTGTGGCCTGCTGGAACGGCAGGGATTATAGAATTGGATAGTTGCTGTTAGCTCTGCCCTGGGAACCCTAAAAACAACGGCGGGACCGGGTCAGCCACGTATGGATGCGAGGTGTGCCGAGGCCAGGGCCCGGGAACCTGTAGGGAGTGCCTAAGGAGGTCCGGTTTCCCACAGGATGAGGACTGGATGGCAGGGTGACAGAGCTGCAGAGGAGACAGCACGCAAGGCCTCAGGGGGCCTCTCGCGTGGAAGGCAGGGCCCTGAGGGCACAGGGTGCGCCCCTGCATCCTGGCATGGAGACGCTGTGGGCAAGCCCGAGCACCGTGGAAATCTCCAGAATTTCTCTGAATCCTTCCACAGCAGCAGCACCTCTGTCTTAATAGAAGGCAGAAGCCTTGGGGCGCCTGGGTGGCTCAGTCGGTCAAGCGTCCGACTCGGGCTCAGGTCATGATCTTGCGGTTCCCAAGACGTTTGAGCCCCGCGTCGGGCTCTGTGCTGACAGCTGGGAGCCTGGAGCCTGCTTCGCGTTCTGCGTCTCCCCTTCTCTCTGCCTCTCCCCACTCCTGCTCTGTCTCTCTCAAAAATGAATAAATATTTAAAAAATTATAAAGGAAGGAAGGGAGCAGCCTCCTACAGTCCGGGGACCCGGCACGGACTCCACCTGAGCCGGGTGCCTCACAAGACGTACATGTCCTCCTCAACACCCACTGCTGCCACCCCTTTCCCGGGTCCCCGCTCACAGCCAGGGCCCGGTGCCATGCGGTCTGAGGGGATGCAGACCCCCGCTCGGAGAGGAAAGAGCTGCCATGCTGACGGGATTGCGGATCAGGGAGTGAGACCAGCAGGTGCTTGGGGAACAGAGGTGGGGACGGGTCCTGAGGGTGTTGAGCTGGGCGTGGGGTCCCATAGAACCCCGGGGAGGAGAGATTTAGTGAGACAGAGATACACGCCTGTGACCGGGGATCCCTGTTACGAGAAAGTCCCCTGGAGCTGTTCTCATACCCTGCCAGGAATGTCCCTAATAAGAGCCTCCGGTAAATTAGACACAGATGCCAGGACCACCTTGGCGCATTATTGCGGAAAGGCTCTTGGAGTTCAGGGTGGTGGTAGGTGAACGTGGATATGTGGGATGAGACCGGGGCCCCCAGCTCCTGACTCTGGGCCTCGGGAGGGCCCAGGGGACACCAGCTTCACTAACGCCAAAGGGCAAGGGGGCGTCGGCATCTCTGGGAAACTCGGTGACAGCTGTCCTCTGTAAACCGGGGCTGAGAGTGTGAGCTGCGGCCGTGAGGCTAGGCTCCCTGGTATCGATGGGGATTATGTGGTTGAGGCCAGGAGGCAGCTCTTCCCCGCCAGAGGCAAGGAGGATGTCATTCTCTTCTAGTCAGCGACAAGGCTGAGTGACGACGGTAGGATATGCGATGACCAACTGAGCAGGGCGTTCCAAGGACCAAGAGTGGTGGAAGCCACACAGGTGTTACCTGGCTTGTGTAACTGAAAAATAAACGAATAATGAAAGCAAGAAGCTTCCTAGAAAGATAATGGCTGTGAGGGGTAGGAGCGACAGTTTTAAAGGAGTCAGTTTCTATGCGAAAACAGCATCTATTCAGTTCACGCTTGAGCTAACTGAAATCTGGATAAAGTAACCTCATAGAACCCCAAAAGAAACGTGGTTTTACTGAGAGGGCAGGGATTTCCTTGAACTGATCTATGCCAAAAGATGGCACAGGAGGAGAAAAAAAAAATGTTTTCAGTTTATTTATTTATTTTGCGAGAGACAGAGAGAGTGAGAGTGGGGAAGGGCAGAGAGAGAGAGCGAGAGCGAGAATCCCAAGCAGGCTGACACGGGGCTCAAACTCACGAACCGGGAGATCATGACCTGAGCTGAAATCAAGTCAGACGCTTAACTGACTAAGCTACCCGGGTGCCCCAGGAGGAAAAATTTTTTATTTTATTTTATTTTTATTTTTTAAATGTTTATTTTTGAGAGAGAGAGAGAGAGAGAGAGAGAGAGAGAGATTGTGTGTGTGTGTGTGTGTGTGTGAGTGAGTGGAGGAGGGGCAGAGAGACAGAGACACAGAGACAGAGAGATAGAGGATCCAAAGCAGGCTCTGAGCTGATGGCAGAGAGCCTGATGTGGGGCTCAAGCTCACAAACCGTGCGATCATGACCTGAGCTGAAAATCAAGAGTCGGACGCTCAACCAACTGAGCCGCACAGCAGCCCCTAAACATTCTCATCTATGGCTTTTGGTGCCCATTTGTAGGCCTGGGGACACGATCGCTGGGCAACAGGTTTGCATGTGTTCAGCTTTAGCAGATACTGGGAGACAGCCTTCCAAACTGGTTATTCCAATTTATGCTCGAGTCAACAGTGTATGCGAGTTCCAATTCTCCACATCCTCAGCAGCGCTTGATATTACCTGGGTTTTTATTTTTTTTCACGTTCGCTATTTGAGGGCTATCTGTTTGTCTTGCCTTTCGCAACCTTTTACAAGACAGATTAGGTAACAAGAGGAAGGTGTCATGACAGCTTTTGATTTCCAAAAATGATTACCACAATCTCTCTTGTCCTGGAGAGTTTTTTTTTTTTTTCAACGTTTATTTATTTTTGGGACAGAGAGAGACAGAGCATGAACGGGGGAGGGGCAGAGAGAGAGGGAGACACAGAATCGGAAACAGGCTCCAGGCTCCGAGCCATCAGCCCAGAGCCTGACGCGGGGCTCAAACTCACGGACTGCGAGATAGTGACCTGGCTGAAGTCGGACGCTTAACCGACTGCACCACCCAGGCGCCCCTGTCCTGGAGAGTTTTTATTGTGACTTTGACTCTCCTTCCATTAAGAGATGAGATCTGTACCACAAGTCTGGGTGGGCTTGGGATTATGGCCTCCATGACACTATCTAGTCTCTGAGGCTGTCATAAATGTGATACAACCCCAGAAATAAACCCTCGTGTATATGGTCCCATGATCTTGGGCAAGGGTTACACTTGTATAAGGTAGTCCCTAGAGAAGTTAAATTCAGAGAAACAGAAGATAGAAAGGTGCTCACAAGGGCTGGGGGTGGTGGTGGGAAAGGAAGCTGTTATTCAATGGGCAACTTTATGTTAGGCAGGGTTTTTTGTTGTTGTTGTTGTTACCAGAATTTAAAAAAGTGATACAGCTTTTGCCTCTTTCTCTTAGAGGCCACCTCTCAAAATCCTGTAGTCAGGTTGTCAGGAAGCCCAGACTAGTCCTGGCAAGGAGACCGCATGATGAGACCCCAGATGTGAGTTCCAGCCTGCAGCCTCGCTGAGGTCCCAGCCGCGGGCCGGTCTCAACCACCGGACCGTGAGTTAAGGCAACAATAAGTCAGCCCCGACTTCACGGCTCCTCGGCTGAGGCCCCAACACGGTGCAGCAGAGATGAGCGGGTTCTTTCTACCTATCTCAGTGTCTGACCCACGGAATCCGTGAGCACAAGAAAAGGATTATTTTATGCCACCAAACTGGGTGGCGGTTTGTTTTCAGCAACAGTAGCTGGAACAGGTGTCTCAGAAGTCAATTTTCCCCAGGAGCTTCTTCTCCAATTCTGTGCGGGGACTTCCAAAAGGAAATGTGAAGGGCAGCCACGGCAGGTGATGAAAGACCAAGTCTCATTCCCTTCTGCTTATTTACAGACAATTTCTGAGGATAAGCCCTGGGCTACAATTCTCAGCTTTGTTGCCTCCTTGTCCAAACAGCCCTCTGGGGCTTTTCCCTCCGGCAACATTGATTTTGTCCCGGGGTATTCTGAGTTCTCTAGGTCAGGAGGAGATCACCACCAGCACAATAACCCGCTGGTGCTGTCGTGGCCCAGAATGTGTCTGGTGGGTCTCAGCGTTTTCTTTCAGCCCTTCCAAGGAGGGAGAAGGCTCTCTGGGTTTTCTTGTCTGGAGAGAGCAGTTGCGGGAGGGAGGGAGGGAGGCCAGAGGTAGCTGCTGCAGGAGGTAACACAGCCGACGTCCAGCTCTCAAACGTCACAGAGACTTGGAGGGAAGGAGGCCCAGTACCGGCTCATTCATTCAGCAAGTTCTTGCCAAGTTCTGCAGTCCTGCAGGCTCGGCCTGGAGGACAGACACATCAACCAATTAGAACCAAGTAATCGGATGTCTACACAAGGTCATTTAAATCACTGATATTTTCCCTTCACTTTTAAAGTTGGTTATTGCCAGTAAATCTTTGTAAATGTTTCCTTTTAACTTTGATTTTCTATGAATTTGTAGTTGATTCTTTTGAATTGTCTAGACTGTCAACCATATTACCAACAACCGATGATAGTTTTGTCTCTTGTTTTCCAATCTTTCTAATTTGTATAATCTTCCTTTTCTTGTTCTGTGGCTGGCTGGGACCCCCTGAATAATGGTGGGTAGGTAATGGCTTCAGTAACTATTGTCTTGTTCTTGACTCATTGGGAACATGGCAAATGTTTTACTATTTTTATATTGTTTATTTTTTATTTTTATTTTATTTTTTTTAAAAAATTTTTTTAACGTTTATTTATTTTTGAGACAGAGAGAGACAGAGCATGAATGGGGGAGGGGCAGAGAGAGAGGGAGACACAGAATTGGAAGCAGGCTCCAGGCTCTGAGCCATCAGCCCAGAGTCTGACTCGGGGCTCGAACTCCCGGACCGCGAGATCGTGACCTGAGCTGAAGTCGGACGCTTAACCAACTGAGCCACCCAGGCGCCCCTTATTGTTTATTTTTTAATGTTTATTTTTTTTTGACAGAGAGAGCCAGAGAGCGAGCGGGGGAGGGGCAGAGAGAGGGCGATGCTCTGAGCTGTCAGCACAGAGCCCCATTCGGGGCTCGAACCCATAAACTGCGAGATCATGACCTGAGCTGAAGTCAAATGCTTCACAGACTGAGCCACCCAGGCACCCTGCAAATGTTTTACTATTAAATATGATATTTGTTGTAGATTTGGGGTGAGAACTGTAAGTTAAGGACATTTCCATCTACTCTAGCAATTGACTCATTCATAATTTTCCTTATTTTTCTTCTCAAACTTTTTCTTAAATTCTAGTTAACATCCAGTGCAATATTGGTTTCAGGAGTAGACTTCAGTAATTCATCACTTACATACAATCCCCAGTGCTCATCACAAGTGCCCTTCTTAATACCCAACAACCATCTAGCCCATCTCCCACCTGCCTCCCTCCATCAATCCTCAGTTTGTCCTCTATCGTTAAGAGTCTCTTATGGTTTGTTTCCCCCTCTCTTTCCCCCTCCCCTCCCATATGTTCATCTATCTTGCTTGTTAAATTCCACACGAGTGAAATCATATTGCATTTGTCTTTCTCTGACTTACTTCACTTAGCCTAATACACTCTAGTTCCATCCACGTCATTGCAAATGGCAAAATTTCATTCTTTTTGATGGCTGAGTAATATTCTTGTGTGTGTGTGTGTGTGTGTGTGTGTATGTGTGTGTGTGTGTGTGTGTGTGTGTGTATCACATCTTCTTTATCCATTCATCAGTCGATGGACACTTGGGCTGTTTCCATAGCTTGGCTATTGCTGATAATGCTGCTATGAGCATCAGGGTGAATGTACTCCTTTGAATCTATATTTTTGTATCCTTTGGGTAAATGATACTTAGTAGTGCAATTGCTGGGTCATAGGGTTGTTCTAATTTTAACTTTATGAGGAACCTTCATACTGTTTTCCACAGCAGCTGCACCAGTTTGCATTCCCACCGACAGTGCAAGAGGGGTCCCTTTTCTCCTCATCCTCACCAACACCTGTTGTTTCTTGTGTTGTTAATTTTAGCCATTCTGATAGATGTGAGGTGGTATCTCGTGGTTTTGATTTGTATTTCCCTGATGATAAGTGATGTGGAGCATCTTTTCATGTGTCTGTTGGCCATCTGGATGTCTTCTTTGGAAAAATGTCTATTCATATCTTCTGCCCGTTTCTTAACTGGATTATTTGTTTTTTTTTTTTTTAATTTTTTTAACGTTTATTTATTTTTGAGACAGAGAGAGACAGAGCATGAATGGGGGGAGGGTCAGAGAGAGAGGGAGACACAGAATCAGAAGCAGGCTCCAGGTTCTGAGCTGTCAGCACAGAGCCCGACGTGGGGCTCGAACTCACGCGAGATCACGACCTGAGCCGAAGTCGGACGCTTAACCGACTGAGCCACCCAGGCGCCCCTGGATTATTTGTTTTTTGGGTGTTGAGTTTGATGAGCTCTTTATAGATTTTGGATACTAATCCTTTATCAGACATGTCATTTGTAAATATCTTCTCCCATTCCGCAGGCTGCCTTTTAGTTTTGTTGATTGTTTCCTTTGCCGTGCAAAAGCTTTTTTATCTTGATGAAGTCCCAATAGTGTTTCCCTTGCCTCTGGTGACATGTCTAGTAAGAAGTTGCTCCGGCCAAGGTCAAAGAGGTTGCTGCCTGTGTTCGCCTCTAGGATTTTGATGATTTCCTGTCTCTCATTTAGGCCTTTCATCCATTTTGAGTTTATTTTTGTGTCTGGTGTAAGAAAGTGGTCCAGGTTCATTCTTCGGCATGTCGCTGTCCAGCTTTCCCAACATCTTTTGTTGAAGAGACTGTCTCCTTTTCCATTGGATATTCTTTTTTTTTTTAATGTTTATTTATTTTTGAGAGAGAGAGAGAGAGAGAGAGAGAGAGAGAGAGAGAGAGAGAATGAGCGGGGGAGGGGCAGAGAGAAAGAGAGGGAGACACAGAATCTGAAGCAGGCTCCAGGCTCCGAGCTGTCAGCACAGAGCCCCACGTGGGGCTCGAACTCACCAGCCATGAGATCATGAACTGAGGCAAAGTCAGACGCTCAACCAACTGAGCCACCCAGGCGCCCCTCCATTGGATATTCTCTCCTGCTTTGTCAAAGATTAGTTGACTATACAGTTGCCGTGTTCATGACTTTGCAATAGGCTTCATTCATTGATAAGTTTAATTTCCGCTCAATAGACAGACTTTAAAGACTGAAAATGACCAAAATGCTATCATTTGGTGACTGGATAAAGAAAGAACAGTTTGCCCAAGTAACAAACCCTCCCTGAGGCTGGAGTATGCCTGGCAAGCGTGAGAAGTGGTGAGAGGGCCCATCAGGGAAACTCTGCCGAGGACGTCACCCCTGCTCCCTCCATGTAAAATCCTATCACATAACTCTGGGAACATCACACTCCTCATTAGTAAAAGAAAAGAGCTAGACAAGGTTTTTGGCCATAAGGTCCTATGGCTGTAAGTCTCTGGGGCTTTAAAGGGGACAGGAAACTGGAAGGCAATAAACATTTGAACCTTAGAGTAGCTATTTTGTGGTGGGAATATAGGTAGTCTTTATTTTTTAAAGTTCTTTAGCGTTATTATACGGTCTTTTTCATAAAGAAGGGTGTGTTTGAACTACGAAAGATACAGTACAGCCTTTCTGGGTTCTGGCCGCAGAAAAAAGACTTGAGAAAACTGGACTTCACAGTCTGAGTCTGAGGATTACTGAGGAGTATCCATGGCTGCCCTTCTGTGGCCCGGGTCAGGTCGTTTTTCCAGCTTGTGTCTGGGGCTTAAGCAAGCTTCCCTTTGACAGGGAAAGGGACCTGTGCATTGGGCTGTTGCAGAACTGGACCAAACTGAACGGAGAAGTCTGCACCCCCCCCCCCCGCCCATCTGATTTCCCAAGGTCTTTCATCTGGTCCAGCAGCCAGTACTTGGCAGCCTCCCACCCTGCTGACTTCTTACAAGCCGCGCTACATGAGATCAAGTGTGGGGTAGCAGAAAGTCATTCTGAAAACTCAGTCAAGAGCTATTTCCTCCAGCTTCCATCTGCCTCTCAGTGCAAGGTCTTGGCCAAATGCTCACAGTTCCTAAAGCTGGACCGGCTGGCTTCAAATTCCAGCTGTACCACTTTCTGGCTAGGTGAGCTGCGTATGTATGGAGCCTCCGCTTATTAGTAGATACTAATAAGCATCTACTCTGGAAGGCTTGTAAAGATTAACTAAATTAATCAGGGAAAGGGCTCAGCACTGTGCTTGATACACAGTAAGTGCTCAGTAAGTGCTAGCAGTGGTTGATGGTAACGAAGAGGATGATGATGGGAGCGATGGTGATGGTGCAGGGGATGCTGGTGATGATCACGGTGACAAGGACGATGGCGTTGACGGTGACGACGGCGTTCTTGAAGATGGTGATGACGGTGATGTTGGTGAGAATGACCACGATGGTGATCACGGTGGGGTTAGCGATTATGATGGTGGCGATGTTGGTGGTGATAATGGTCTGATGATGATGGTGGTATTAGTGCTGATGATGGTGATGGTGATTGATAATGACCATGGTTGTAGTGGTTGTCCTGTGTCGGTCTCAGCCTATCAATAGCGATGCTATCCGCTAGGACTGACCAGGGCATTCACCTGGGCTTGTATTGTTTGTGGTGAGCCCCCACAGATATTTCCCTGACCAGAGCCAGTGTTGTGGCTGGACCAGCCCTTGTGGTTCTTATTATGATTGAAAGATACACCCCAGCAATAACTATCAGAGAACTTCGAAAACACAAGGTTTATTACTCACAAATCCTGGTAGGTACACCACACGCCCAGGACCACACAGCAAGGTCATGGAGACAGAGAGAGAGAGAGAGAGAGATGACTGAGAACAGACCAAGAGCTCTGCCTTTATTGGGGTTGAGGGTGGGGAGCCTAGGGTTTTTCAGATTCACTCTTTATTGACAAAATTTGAAACACGGAGCGGGAATTAGGGCGCCGGAAGGGAGAAGCAGAGTGACTCAAGGGGTCCGTGATCTGGGTCACCCAGGACTTTCTAAAAGGGGAACTTCATGCGTAGGGCAGCCTGGCTCTTTATCCAATTGGATAGCTGGTAACTGTGTCACACAGCTGGCACTGTGCTTATTCGACGTGGATGTCTTTGAAACAGATGCCTCAGCAATCAAAAGCTTAATGTCAGGCACTTACATTATAATCAAAGCAGCTTATGGTCACTGGCCCTTACGCTACAGTGATGGCGATGATTATTAGTAACTCCTTCCAGCCTATTCCGGCATCGGAAGAGGGAGGGGGTTGACTAATCAGTCTCCAAGGCCCATCCCAGATGGTCTTCTGTGGAACGTTTTATTATCCATAGAATCAACCCAAAGGTATTAGCAGCCGGACCACATGTCGGGGCACTGGAGTCCCCTCTTGAGCCTGAGTTTAGCCTTTGTGGCTCACTTAGACTACAGAACAAGCAACCCAGGCCTGATTTCTACGATAATGTGCAGTCCTATGGGGGCTGGACTTCGTTGCTTTAAATCATCTGGCATACACTTCTGGGCTAGGTGTTTAGGGAACAGGGACCCACGAACTCTTCCACCTCTCTAGAGAAAGAAGAGCTATTCTCTGTACATTCGTGGGCAAAACTCCACCTCCTTATGGGCACCTGGTGAATTAGCAGTTAACCCAAGAAGGCCTGAATCCCGTCTTAGAGTCGGTGAAAATTTGTGAGTTTTTTTTTTTAATTTTTTTTTCAACGTTTATTTATTTTTGGGACAGAGAGAGACAGAGCATGAACGGGGGAGGGGCAGAGAGAGAGGGAGACACAGAATCAGCAACAGGCTCCAGGCTCTGAGCCATCAGCCCAGAGCCCGACGCGGGGCTCGAACTCACGGACCGCGAGATCGTGACCTGGCTGAAGTCGGACGCTTAACCGACTGCGCCACCCAGGCGCCCCGAAAATTTGTGAGTTTCTAATCACATAGCAGAACTCCTAGTTCCTCACTCCTCACCAACAAGGCCTGGAACCACCTGCATATAACCCCACCCACTATAGCCCCATGATGGTTAACATTTGCTGAGCCCCGCCCTCACCCAGCCCAGCTCTGGGAGCAGGACGTGAATGCAGTGTTCAGTCTTCCTTTTTTATTTCCGGCCACGTCGATGATCGCATTTCCCTGGAGGCAGCAGGGCCGAGCCACGCTCATGGCCACATACATAGCAATGGTGGCGGGGAGGGAAGGCCACTGGAACCCGTCCCTCTGGCTGTGGATGCCTTGCCCTTGCTCCCACCAGCACAGGCTCGAGGAAAGAGGGATGGCTTCAGCTAATGGAGCCACCGAGGACTGAGATCGGGACAGCACACCCAGGTGAAGAGACTGGGACAAAGCTGCAAGCCACCGACCCCCCATTTCTCAGCAGAGTCCTTCCTCACACTGTGACATCGTCGTCTCATTATGGGGTGGTTACTTTGCTGTCTTGAGAAAGTTCTTTTCTTCTCTTGTCTGCTCCTCCCGCAAGGACCTCACAGATGGATGTGTCCAGGATTAGGCCCAAGGTGATTGCAAGAGAAGAACATAGATTCTGCTTTTGGAGGGAGTTTAATTTTATTCATTCATTCATTCATTCATAGCCCAGTGCAGGGCTTGAACTCACAACCCTGAGATTAAGACCTGAGCTGAGATCAAGAGTCGGATTCTTAACCAACTGAACCACCTAGGCACCCCTGCTTTTGGAAGGAATTTAAAGAGAAAAACCAAGGGCACCTGAGTGGCTCGGTTGGTCAAGCATCCGAATTTGGCTCAGGTTATGACCTCACGGTTTGTGAGTTTGAGCCCCCCGTCGGGCTGTCCGCTCTCAGCAGCGAGCCTGCTTCGGACCTTCTGCCCCCTCTCTCTCAGCCCCTCCCCCTCCCCTGCCCGTGCTCGTTCGCTCCCTCTCTCAAAAATAAATAAACATTAAAAAAAGAAAAGAAAAAAAAATGAAAAGAACAAAAACCACCCCAAAGCAACCTGATTCCTGTTCGGCCCGTCCTCAGACTGAGTAGTACCCTGCCTGCTGGGTATGAGCAGCCTATCCAAGCAGAATGACTGTAAAACAAAGTACATTTGACGCCCTCTCTGTGCAAGAAGTCTTCCTCATCCTCCAAATCCATTTTTTTTTCCTCATAAAGGAGCTTTGAAAAGAAAAATAGGTCTCAACCCTAAATGCTTTTTAATCATCTCCTTATTGGACACGGCCGGGCAGTTCTTCCCCATAGATGCGGGTCAAGGTCAAGGCATCCCTTGAAGACAGAATACTTGAGGTTTTATTAGCCAGACTGCCGTCCCTGGAGCCAGTGTCCTGGAAGGCTGCCATCCTTACCGATAGGATGAGATGAGAAAACGCAAAGGAAAAAGGATCCAGAGTGTGTTAAAACTCCTAAAACGAAGGCTCAGCCCCAGAGCTGCCCGCTGAGCTCCAGGAGCCGTCCCATCCTGGCTGGACCTTGCAGAGCACTTGGCATTGCAGCAGGGGCAAGGGGCCGGGACCGCTGCTGCTCAGTGCGCGGGCGTCGCGGAAGGTCCGGGAGTGGACCTGATGGAGCTGGAAAGAACGGGGCTGTGCGTGTCCGGAGGTGACAGAGGAGGCTGCCGAACAGGGACGGTCCCTTCCATGCCCTGTCCCCGAGGAGAACCGTCGCTGTCTCTGCATCACGGGCCCCCTCACAGCCGTCACTGGGTTTTGTCCTTCGCGGCTGCCACTCGACACCCTACCCGTTCGAGGCAGTTATGTGACGCTGGCAGATCAGTCTTCCTCGTGCTAACCTGTAAGCCCCCCGAGCATCCCAGAGTCACGCAACTCCGCTCTAGGTACTTCCGTGTCCCAGATACTCCTCCACACACCTGCTCCGGGAACTTAGAGAATGCAGAACACGCTGACGGGTTTCTCCCTTGCTCCCCCAAACACACTCTCAAGCCGTCACTCAGCCAACGGATATTTCTCTCTACTGGGCGCCCGACACTGTTCTAGACACAAAAGGTGCCCTGGACGCGGGACAGACAGGTCCCATGGTCCCGGAGCGGATGCTCACCGCAGGGAAGAGAAACGAACATGTAAATGCACAGGACAGTTTCAGAGAGAAGTGACAGCTAAGAGCAATGGAGGGCTCAGCACTGTGACCAGGAGTCACTGGACCGACCCTCTTCCCCAAGGAGGTGGCATTTGGGTTTGGACCTGAATGTTGAGAAGGTGACGGGAGCCAGGGAGCCGCGGGGTGGGGCGGGGGGCGGGGGTGCGCTAGGGGGGGGCCCTGTGAGTCTCAGGTCGTCCTTGAGGGGGCGCAGCTCTGAGGACGAATACACGGGCACGCTGTGGCCTTCCACAGACGCCTCGTCTTCTCTGGCTCCTCACAATCGCCCTGGGAGGTACGTAGGTTGGGCCGGTGAGATTCAGGAATTGACAAGGTTCGCATTATCGACAAATGAGATGAGCCCTCCTAGCCTTCCCTATCTGTCGAGAAAAAAATACAATGAGGGCCATTCTCCCTAACGGGTTGCTTCACTCTGAGATAGTCCATGCAATTCGTGGGTTTCGGTAATTAGGCCGGTTACGACCGAGCGACACAACAGGGACTATTGTCCGCTCCACAGCTCAGCAATAGATGGTTCAAGTTTGAATAGGGCCCATTCGCCTTGGTGCAAATGGCAAAATTCGTGTGAAATGGGATTTTGGAGGCTGTGTTAGTGCTTGTGCCTCTTAGTGGGGAGAGCAGCCAAGGCACACAGCCCCTCCCCTGCTTCATCCAGCCTGACCCACTTAGGCAAAATGGGGCAATGGCGAACCCCAACCCGGGAACACGAGGAGGGCCCCTGGCGCGGTGGGTGGGGTCGCCAGAGTTCCCGGGACCTGCACCAACGAAGGAAGAGCCCAGAGGAGAAAGGGGAGAGGCTGAAACATGCCTGACCCAGGTGGGGACGCACATCGCACCGACCGCAGCTTGGGCCCGACACGGGGCTCAAACTTTCAGGTTTGGACAGGGAATGGCGATGTGAATTTTCTCTACCGACCCAGTCGCTCGCCTGGGCTGTGGCTGGAGAGCTCCCCAGACCCTGTCAAACAGCGCTGATGACCTTGAAAGCCCACGGATGGGCCCAGGTCAGGGAGTGGCGTTTGCCACAGGTCCCTACAGGTAGGCAGGCAGGTGGCAGCAAGAATTCTAGCCTGAGAGAGAAACCCTGATGGGGGCCAGCTGGGCTTGACCAGGAAGCGTGGTGTTAAATAGCAGCAGCCCCACCCTGAGTACCTACTACGTGCCAGATCTCTACCGGGTTTATTTCCATACGGCATCTCATTTAATCTACTTAAAACTTACATCCCGTGACAAATTTTGGTCTACTGTATGCGACGCATCGTTCTCGGTGCTAGGGAGTGGGGAGCAGGGGGGAACAAGAAGAATTTCAAGAAGGCTCGGTCTTTGTGGGGCTTCTAAAAGGAGACGAGGAAGACCGCGTTCAAACAGCGGCATAACCCGACTTCAGACGGTAAAACTATCAGCTCTGGCTCTGATTCGGAGCGGCGCCTTTGAGGCGGAGACTGCCTAACGCGCCCCAGTGTCTGTGTTCTTCCGCAGCAGTAGAACCCCGCGTTTTACCTGCATGTGTGCCTACGCAGAACACAGATTTCATTCTCCCAGCCCCTCTTTCTGCTAGCTGAAGCAATGGACTACGTGGTGGCCGAAAGGATGTAAGTAGAAGCCATGTATAAATTTTAGGAAGTATCCTTAAAGGCACAGGGCATGGCCTTCCTCCCTTTCCTCCTTTTCGCTACCTGGATTGTGGACATAATGGCTGGAGCTCCAGCAGCTATCTTAGACCATGAAGGAAAAATAAGCTATTTTGGTTAGCCTTGGTTCTTTGGGGGTTTTTATTTCTGTTATTCACAGCTGAATCTAATCCTAATCTAGTCCCTCTTACTGTGTGATTTTGGACAACTGGCTCGACCCTTCGGAGTCTCCCTACTTCATATGGTTGCATGTGTCCGTGGCTTTCCCATTTGAGCGCGCGTCAGAGTTACCTGGAGGTTATGACGACAGCACTGTGCCTGACCTGCAGGGCGTCTGGTTCAGTAGGAGCCCAAAATCACGCACTTCTAGCAAATTTTCAGATGCTGCTGCGGCTGGCCAGACACCGCACTTTGTGACTGCAAGGCTGTATGAGCACCCCTGCCCCATGCCGTGCAGCCCCCTCAGGAAGGGACCCGAGGGAGGTCTGGACTGCACACACCAGGGCAGCACATCTGGTCTCAGCATCCTGTCAGACATGCCACCGGTGACCTCTCACCTCTGTGCCGACTCCTGAGGCCCTGGGGTCCTGACCTCTGATTCCAGTGGGAGTGAATCCAATTCAAATGCTGTTTACAGAGGGATGTGGCGGAGAGCCCGTGACCTGTCCCCAAAACGGATCTCTGTACGAGCCCGGCCTCTGGCACACTCCTCCACCTGCAAGGAAATGACCCCTGCTCCAATGAGTCACAGGGTGGCTCATCACTTGGGCCATTGGGCAGCCAGGACAACCTTCTGGGCCCTCCCTCCTGCCACCATATGACATCCTGCTATTTGTGGTGGCAAGTAGGTGGGGACGGCTCCCTGGCCCAGAGCTGCCAGATGGTGAGCAGAGCTGGGACACGCTCCAGACATGTGCACCTGCTGTGGGAACGCCATTCCCATACTTAGGGGTCACGTGAGAGGTAGGGCGTGAGTCTCGAGTCTGGGATGTCCTTTCTGCCCAGGCCATTCGGTGATGCTCTGCTAGGTCTGAGGGCTGGCCTCATCCTGTCCTCCCCGACACATCTCTCCGGGAGAAGACCGATCCTCTCCTCAGGAAGCCGGGGCGCCAGCGACATGCCAGGCGCGCCTGGGACAGCGGGGCTCGGCAGCTGTCTGTCCCTCCCCTCCACGCTCCACCAGCTTCGTCCAAGGAGTAGGTGCTGACCTATGAGACTGCCGCTCAGCAGGTGTCAGTGCCAAGGGGACTGGAGAGGAACACGCGTCCCTGAGCTGGTGGCTTGGAGGGCAGGTGCGGGCAGGTCCAAGCCCAGACTCTGCTGCTTGTAACTTGTGTGACCTTGGGCGAGAGGCTGAACGTCTCCGAGCCTGCTTCCTCCTCTGTGAAATGGGGGTAAGAAGAGTGTCTGTACCCTGCGTCAGCCAAGGTGCTTGTTGTGAGCTACATACACCGGCTCTACTAATGTAAGGAGGTTGTTACACCAGGGCACCAAAAGATAGGCACAAGAATGTTGCGAGCAGTGCCGTTTGTCTGTCACGGTCCCAAACCGGAAATACCGAGTGCCCGCCCACAACAGCGTGGGTAAACCCGTCGTGGTACATCCCCGCCACCCAGGGAGGAGAATGCAGAAACCCCGACTACGGACAACAGCGTGAACGAATCTCCCCGACATGATGTTGAGCGGAAGGAGTCCGCTACAAAAAGAGTGCAACCTGTATGCCAGAGAAAAGTGGAGCCGATTCAGAAATGCCATGGTGCGTGCACTTGGGAAGAGGGGTACCGGGGAGCCTCTAGGGCCCTGGCCGTGTTCCGTTTCTTCATCTGGGTTCTGGTTCTCAGGTGTGTTCGCTTTGTCTGAATTCGCTGAGTTGCGTATTTGAGGATCTGTGAACTTCTGGAGCCGGGAGAGGCCCGCCTCAGATCCCGGCTGCTAGTCCTTAGTCCTGGGGCCCTGGACAAGTCACTGGACCTCTCTGAGCCTGTGTCCTCGGCTTGTGCCACCATCACCGGCAACACTGGACACCGCCCACGGGTCCTGGGTGGTCCCACTCCTTGACGTCACAGCCCCTAACTCAGAGTCCAGGGTCGGCATGGTCTGCTTGGCCAGCCCTGGGCACCTGCCCATGCCCAGGTTGCACAGGGAGGCTGAGAGCAGGGTCTGGCACAGGGGACTTCCGCAGAGCCCCGGGAGGGGGACTCTGCCCAACGAGGTAGGTGATTTCCCAGACGCTCCCCAAGATTCTGATTAACTGGGGAGAAACACTGCCATTATTATTTCTGAGCTCCCCCAATGATTCCAATGTGAGTCAGAGTTGAGAATTTCTGCCCCGAATCCCGATCTTTGAATTCTGAAAACTTTTTAAAGGGAAATGATGAAATTATCTAATAGGCCGGGGGCCTTCAGAGTTTCTGGCCATTCAAATCCAGTGCACTAGTGTGCCTGGCTTTAAACTGACCTCATGGATGGTCATCGAAGCTTAGCAGCCTCAGCCCTGGAGGATCATTTGCCAAAGGGCTTGTTAGATCAAGTCTGTTTTTTAAGTGGTACGTAAGCAGTTAAAATACGACTCCGTTTGCGATGTCAGAACCGCTTTAGACAATTTCCAAACAAGGTAGAGCTGGGGGCAAATAAAATCGCTATGTTTGGGAGCAGGAAGGAGCTGTTCCGGTGACTTTGATGGTCTGGTGATCCGCCAGACACGCAAGAGCAGGTGCCCCGGGTCTCGACTGTACTCGGGTTTCATGGAGCATAAAAAGGAAATAAGGAAACGAGGAGGAAAGTGAGCTAATTCTGGGAACAGAGCTAAGACGGCTAGAGCTGGGGACTGGCTAGGTCATTGCTTCCTTCTTGAGTCACTTTTGGCTATTTTTTCCTTTCCACAGTCAGAAAAGACCCCCGTATTTAGGGGCGCCTGGGTGGCGCAGTCGGTTAAGCGTCCGACTTCAGCCAGGTCACGATCTCACGGTCCGTGAGTTCGAGCCCCGCGTCAGGCTCTGGGCTGATGGCTCGGAGCCTGGAGCCTGTTTCTGATTCTGTGTCTCCCTCTCTCTCTGCCCCTCTCCCGTTCATGCTCTGTCTCTCTCTGTCCCCAAAATAAATAAACGTTGAAAAAAAAATTAAAAAAAAAAAGAAAAGACCCCCGTATTTGTTTCCCAAGGCTGCCATAATAATAAATGCCATAAACTGGTTGGCTTACAATGACACGACACGATTCTTTCACCGTTCTGGAGGCCGGGTCTGCGCTCCCTCTGAAAGCTCTAGGAGAGTCTCCTTCCTTGCCTCCTCTATGTCTTGCTGGCCTTGGACATCTCTGGCTTGTCTCTAGTCACTGCCTTCATTGTCCTGCGCGTCTCCTCTTCTGTCTCGTATAAAGACACTGTCATGGAATTTGGGACATACCCCTTGGGTAATCCATGATGAGCTGGGCTCAAGATCCCTCATTACATCCGCGAAGACCCCGTTTCCCAGTACAGACACGTTCCCAGGTTCTGGGACGTGTCGTATCTTTGGGGGGCCCCGCTACACCACCTTAGTTCAAAGTTCATTTCTACAGGGAACCTAGACTGGTTCGGGGCTCTGAATCCAAAAGTACACCCCGACTCAGCTCTGGATTCCAGATTTGGGCAAACTGTTGGCTTCCGAACGACCATTCTTAGAGCGGGCCTCCACCGAGCCCGGGGCCACGATTCTCAAACTCCAGTGCTCTGCTTCTGGGAGGTTAAATGTAAGGATGGCGGGAAGTGTCATTTGAAATGCGGATTCCAACTGAGGAGGTCTGGGCGGCGTCTGACTGTGCACATTTCAGTGATGCTGGCAGCTTCTGATCTGTTCAGGGAGACGGGCCCAGCAGCCTCCCCTCCATGCTCAGGAACAAGGACTGAGCCCAGCCGCCGAACCTCCATTCTGCTCCTCCCTAGAGGCCTTCGGAATCCTGGAGGGGCTGTCCTGCCTTGGCTAGGAATTCCAATAGAGCCAGAGTCCTTTCAGGGAAAATCTGCCCTCTCCCGCCCCCTCCCTCGTCCCCCCTGCCCTCCAACCCCTCTTTTCTGTCCTCTGAATAGTGCTCAGACAAGCCCTCGGCCCCACCCTCTGCCTTCTCACCCACACAGTGGGGACAGTGGGGACGGCCCGGGGGACACATATATGGCCTCTCTTCCTCCAGCCAGGGGGGGAGGGGGGTGTGCAGCAGGACCACAAGCACAGGGACATTGAGGCCAGCAGGAGGACTGGGTAGAGATCACAGGGTATTTTAAGTGGTTCCCAGAAAGTCATGTCATTTCTTCAGCTGCAGAAGTGGAGAGAGCCCTCAGCAGTGTGGGCGGCACCAGACGCAGAGATCCTGGGGTAGGGGGGAGGCTACTGTGCCCCAGACACCCTGCTGGGGGCGGGGAGGTGGCTGGGAGAAGGTGACGTGAGTGCCCCTGTGCTTAGGAAAGGGCGTGGCCCACTTCCTTGCAGAAGTTGGTAGCCAGGTTCTACCTGGAGGACAAGGACCCATCACATAGGCCAGGCCCGGAGACCAATGACACAGGGGGAAAGTAGGACAGTCACCTCAAAACGGCACTGCTTGTCTTTGAACTGTGAGATTGCTCATGCAACCCTAAGAGGGAGACTTACTTAATTCTCTTAAAAGGGCCGTGCATCTCACCTAGTGTGACCCCGGGGTCCAGCTGTCTATCGCTTTAACCCGATGGGAAGTGAGAAAGGGGGCGTTGATATTATCCGCAGACAACTACAAACTCCTTTAGAAGGAAGTCATACTCCACAGAGGATACATTCAGTCATGACATTTATTTTGCTTCGGGGCCCCCGTTTTCACTTTCCTCACCATTGTGTTTACACTGGGCTAATGGCCGGCCGGAAGTGCCTTGCCTGATGTGTTTGGCTGATGTCGACGTTGACCTTTCCAGGAATGTTTGCAAACCAGGCATCTCTGGATGGCTTACCACGTCCCTTTCCCTGCTCCCCACCACGCTGCGTCTCCCAGTAAGGAAGTGGCTATTTTAGGCCAAGGGAAAATGAGACGGCAGGATTCTCCCCAAAGGCAGCCGTGCCTGATTCAGGGTGAAGGAGCACCACACCATGCCAGGAGGACAGGACAGCCCCAGACAGTGTCCCGGTATCCAGCCCTTCCGTGGGTGACTTATGGGCGAAAGGGAGGCAAGGAGAGAACATGGTCATTCGTGATTCATGTTCTTTGGTATTAGGCAACCTGGCCCAGTGGGCGACAGTCACAGAGAGGAGACCAATTCCACAAAAGGAATGACTTCTGGAAGTGAGGAGCTCCCCGTCGCAGAAAGTATGCAAGCAGGGGCAGGAAGAAGGGATCCTTTTTAGTTCCTCTGTGCTGTGAGGAGCATAAGAAACGGAGCCTGAGCCCAAGCATCCCCCTGGACAGGCAGAATGAGACTTGATGTGGGGGTGAGTATCAAGGGTGCCGGAGAAGTGGGGCCTTTTCAGATGAGGCCCCAACGCCTAAGTCCTTCGGGAAAGCGCCGCTCACTGCCGGTGTGTGGCCCTGGGGGACCGCCTCACAGACCTGCCTCTCAGGGCTGTTGGGGGACACTCCGAGAAAACCAGAGCCGAAGGAATTGCTTGACCCCAGAACCTCGGGGGGGTCGTGTGAGCCTGTGTGAGTTGGAGTTCCTTTTTTTTTTTTTTTTCAAATGTTTTCTTTATTTATTTACTTTTGAGAGAGACAGAGGCCGAGAGAGTAGGAGCCGGGGAGGGGCAGAGAGAGACGGGGACGCAGGACCGGAAGCAGGCTCCAGGTGCGAGGTTTGGAGATACTTAAGTCATCACGGTGGAGTGGGGGCATTTGTGGAGACTGCTCAGGATCTACGTTTTGCTTCAACTCTCTTGATTCTACTCCCTTGATTCAGACGGCCCACAGTCAGACTTCCTTGAACTGTAGCTTGCCGGCCAGGACAGGCGATGCTTCAGCCAGGAGCCCTCTGGGGGGACTTCACTGGGGCTCCGAATCCGGGGACTCTTTCTACACATCACCAGCGGAATGGCGCTGTTGTTCTGTGATGGCCACGGCATGTGCCACGACTGGAAGAAGGCAATTGGTAGGTCTTGGAAGATCCCTCCCGTTCAGATCTCCCCTCCTTCCCTATCTAGTCCCCTAGGAAGGGCAAGTACAAGTCTAAACCTGACTTTGTATGTCCACAAACCCACAGTGATGAGACAGTCGAAAAAGCCCCGTAATATCAGCGCAATTCCGCTCGTGAAATTTCAATTCTGTAGCAATCGCTAATAGGGTCATCGGGAAGTGCTTTGAAAATGATCCAAGGAAACTTTCTAAGGAAACTTTCTCGGTCCCTGTGAGGTGAGGAGATCGTAACACGCCTGTATCGGTCATCTTCTGCTGCGTAACAAATCATCCCCCAAACTTAGTGGTTCGAAACAACGACAAACAGCAATCATCTCATACAGTTTCTGCGGGTCAGGAATTCAGGAGAGGCTTAGCTGGGTGGTTCTGGCTTGGGGTCTCTCATGAGGCCGCAGGCAGCGTGTCAGCCAGGGCTGCATCATCTGAAGGCTCGACTGGGGCTGGAGGAGCCACTTCCAAGGTGGCTCACCCACAAGCCTGGCTACTTGGTGTTGGCTGTTGGTGGGCGTCTTCAGTTTTTTGCCACACGGACTCCTCCATGGGCCTGGCTTCTCCAGAGAATGATCCAAGGAAAGCAGGGCCGAAGCCACAATGTCTTTTTGATCTAGCCTTGGAGTCATTTCTGCAATATCTTATCGCTTCCTAGGCCATTTCTACTCAATGGGTAGAGGGCTCCCCCAGGACATAAAATCAATCAGGGGGACAAGGCTCAGCAGGCACCATCTTGGAAGAGCGGCCACAGTGCTGTATGTTTGGGCCCACTTGGGAACAGTTGGTCCTCACTCACCTGGTTTGATTCAAGAATAGTTAGAAACTTCTCAACTTTCAAATGCAAGGAGATGGGCTAACCTTTCAAAAGCATGCCAGACCAGCCATTAAAAAAATTTTTTTTTGGTAACATTTTATTTATTTTTGAGAGACAGAGGGTGATCAGGGGAGGGACAGAGAGAGAGGGAGACACAGAATCCGAAGCGGGCTCCAGACTCCGAGCAGTCAGCACAGAGCCTGACGTGGGGCTCGAACTCATGAGCCGTGAGATCGTGACCTGAGCTGAAGTTGGACACTTAACCGACTGAGCCACCCAGGCGCCCCTAGACCAGCCATTTTAAGCACAGCTGGGTGAAAGGCCAAGTCAAAGTTATATCAGCTGCTCACCCCAAGTGCTTGGAATCTATTCACGCTTCCTACCCACAGAATGGCACTGGCATGGGTTTTTTTTTACTTGCCGCATACCCTCATCTGCCCACCATCATCCTCATGCCGCAGGAGTGAGTACAGGGCCCTCGTCTGGCTCACTGTGGTGATCTGTTGCCCTCCCCAAAGTTATTGGTCCAAGAACAGGGCAGGTGACCAAGCAAGGCCACCAGAATCCTTCCACAAAATTCAGTATGTGGATTCTGGAAGAGAGAGAAGCTCTCTCTTAATCTGAGCCATGAGCCAAGGGCTTATGGGGTATGGTGGAAGCTACCAGAGGATGAAGAAGAAAAGGAGAGAGGAGATTTTTTTTTTTTTTTTTGAGCACCTGGATCCAGCCATGACTGACACTGTGCTCTCCAACTACATAACACAGTAAATCCCCTTTTGGATGGTTTTGCTTGTTAACTTTTGCTTAAGTTCCCATGATGTGGAATTTCCATCATCACAACTAGAAAATTGTGGGTTTTGTAGTGACAAGCAAATGTCACCGATTTCACTTCTTTCTGACAGCAATTTTTAAAAAATTTTCTTTTTATGTTTATTTATTTTTGAGAGAGAGACAGAGCACAAGCAGGGTGGGGCAGAGAGGGAGGGAGACACGGAATCCGAAGCAGGATCCGGGCTCCGAGTTGTCAGCACAGAGCCCGATGCGGGGCTCGAACTCACAAACGGTGAGATCGTGACCTGAGCAGAAGTCGGACGCTCAACCCACTGAGCCACCCAGACGCCCCTTTCGTACAGTGTTAAATGAGCGACTTGTACCATTTGTCTCCAGCCCGCGAAAACAGCCCGTCCTCCGCCACCTAGGGAAAGAAGCCAACAAAAACTCGAAGGAGCATGAACCCCTGCCCCAGCTGCCACCTGGTCTGCACCAAATGCTCCAGCATCCAACCGACCCGGCTCCAGAATGGTGCCCTTGGTATCCTAACTGTTCTCACGCCAAGACTGAGGTCCCAGGAGTAGGTAACTTTCCCAATGTCACAGGCTGCTGGAGGTGGGACCTTGATGTTGAC